>NC_137018.1:25607284-26083474 GCF_032717465.1 Coenobita brevimanus
AAGGTCAATGTTGGTAATATCTTTAAGAGACAGGAAAAGAACTTGGGTGAGAGAACAGACTAAAGTCAAAGATATTATTATAGAAGTTATAAAACAACAGAAATGGAGGTGGGCAGGTCATGTAGCAAGAATAAGGGATAAATGATGGAGCAAGAGGTTGACTGACTGGACACCAAGAGATTGTAAGCCTAGCAGAAAAAGGCGAGACAGGAGGTGGTGAGGTGAGAGAGAGGAATTTGCAGGGAAAGCGTGACAATGATTGGCTCAGTCAAGGAATTCATGGAGAAGTTTGGGGGAGGCCTTTGTTCACCAGTGGACTTGTAATGGCTGATGATGATGATATATATACAATAATTATATACATATATATCATCATCATCATCAGCCGTTTGAGTATCCACTGCAGAACTGGCCTATCCCAACCGAAGTGGGGATGATACAGCCAATGTATCTCTACCAAGTGGCTTAGGCTGTCTGGTAGAGACTGTATGTAGGGTGTGAAGTGCTTGTGAGTGTAATTGTAATGTTGGAGTGGCTTTGGATGTGTGTGTAGTCTGTAAACCAGTGTAATCGACCCACGCAAGCCGACTGGGTGCAAGCATATTTTATAGTATGTGACACAGGTTCAACCACAGCACCCCTGATGTCCGCCAAGCAGTACGTGGCCAGGAGAACGCTCCCAAAGTTTATTACCCTGGCAGGGCGTGAACCCTTGCTCCCCAGTGTACGAAAACACACATTTTACACTGTACCACAGAGGCTCCATACATATATACATAAATAGTATATATATATATATATATATATATATATACAGTGGGCTTGCACAATGCGCGTCACCGAGTGCGCGATTCGCCTTGTGCACGAGTGACCAAAAATCATAACCAAAAATCATAACCAAAAACTCTTTAACCCCTACACCGCGGGCATTTTTCCCAATGTTTTGCGTGTCCCGCGGGGTTATTCGGGCTCCGACAGACTCTCAAAAAATATTTGCCAAAAATTAGTTATTAGTCCTAGAATATTAAAATTAGATATGTTTATGGCACATACCTTCAGCTTTCTCCTGGAATGTTTGTTGAGCCTTCGTCGGTTACCATAGGACTTGTGGAGACCTCTGAAGTTGGGTAACGAAGTCTCCACTTTACACTTACCGACAACCCGTAATATGATTACCACAGCCAGATATTAACACTATAAACACTACTCTACGATTTTCAAGTAGTTTGGGATCCATACTCCCGAAAAAAAAAACACTGTGAAAGCAATGAAAATTACGAGCGCGTCTGACCGTCGCACTTGCGCTAGTTCGCTCTTGGTACTCTGTCATTTATTATTCATAAAACCCCTCACACTTTATATTTCTATTACTATATAACACTTATATATATCTACAGTCTTTATCCATAAGTTTCCTTCAGTAGTATTAGTTTATTGTCACTGTAGGGATTCAATTTCTTTCAGTAAAATACGTAGCATTCACTTTCTCGTCCTCTATACTAGCATTGAGAGTGAAAGTCACTTTCACCTTCACTCTCATAACTCATAGTATTCAGACATGCTAGAGTGAAACTTTCACTTTCATTACTCCTAGGGTATATACTAGAATTCTTATAATACTACTCATTTACATTTCTATTTACGTTCTCTACTTTATTTACGTTATTTACATTTCTATTTTATTTACACTGTGTTATGCACTGTCACTTGAAGTAACTTATAAAACTATTTTCCACTGTTCATGTATATTTACATTCATTACTTTCACTTGCTGTTAACACATTATTTACCCATTATTTACAATTCCACTTGCACTGTTTTACTCAATAGAAAGATCGTAGTCACTCTTTTATCAATTGTCAGCCCTTTACCTCTTTCCACACGAGGTTTAGTAGGGGGTAAAGGTCACAGGGCCCTTTGCATGGGGGTGAAAAGTCCCTGAAGTTAGCAAGAGCAAACTGACGTACCTCCACGTTAGAAGATGACAGTGAACTGATAAGGGTGGGCCGGGGTGGTGGCCTACCTTGGGAAATTCATTACTACCAATGTGTGCCTCTTGAAACAGCTATATATAGCAGTGAAATGACTGGCAGGAAATCAAGACAATACATTATAAATTAGGTAGTTCCAGGTGAATGTAAATATCACTTAGGCTTCTCCTTTCCCTTCTTATATGTATATTTATTACAAAAATAGATTATACGGCATATTTCAAGGGGAAATAAACAGCGAAAATTAGTGAACGAGTGCACGTGAGGTGCTGTCAGGTGATAATTAGCCAATTCCAGGTGTATGGCACTCTCACTTACCTTATTTCTTTCTTGTATATATTATTTGGTATAAGAATAGGGCATAGGGCTTATTTCAATGGATGAAATCAGTGAAAAATTCCAGGGAAGATTTACTTAGCGTAGCACGGCCGGGCAGGCGAGAGGATAGGGTAATTGAGGGGGGGTAGGGAGGGGAGTCAAGAACGGGGAGAAATGGCTAAATTGTCAACAATGGATGGGAGTACAGATCAGATTAGGAGTGCTGACTAGTGTTGGACATTGGCAGTACTGATAGATGATACAAGCCCCCACCTGGAAGCCTGGGTGAATTCAAAATAACACAGAATCACAAAAGCGACGCCCTGCAGTATGATCCCTTGCTCCCAAGCGTCACGAAAGTGACGCCCCACAGTTAAGGGGTTAATGCGCGAATTTACCGCACAGAATGCGAGGCACAGGCAAGGAGTGGCTCAAAAATGCCATTTTCTATTAGTGCACGACCACCCCTCACAAAGCGCGTCACGTGTCGTCATGTTGATGGGCAGAAATTCCCGGGCATTCTACTGCGCAGCCTGCGGTGCAAGGGAGCGGGCGCGCCATAACAGTCCCGGCTTGTGCACTGTGTGGATCCGCTCTCTACACCTAACATGTAGTGTACAACGTGTGGTGTTTTTTGTGCTGCCTGTACTTCGCCACACCATGGCTCCAACCCCAAGAGTTAAGAAACTTCTGACGCACGCCACCAAGTTAAAGATCATTAAGATGAAGGAGGAGGGTCAAGGAAACACGGCTATCGGGAGAACCCTACAGTGAGAACTGTGTGGAAGAACCGTGAAGCCATAAAGGTTGTAGTGAAGACGTACGGTGCCTCTGACCTAGACGGCTGGTTCGCAGGTGGGAAATCGTACTATGATACTAATGAAGCGCTATCTTGCCACCTTCATAATGCGGAAAGAAAAGGAAGGTGTTCCACTCAATGGAAGATTTATTCGGAACCAAGCCCAGCTCTTTTACATGGCTGCATCTCGAAGGGTAAAAGTGGAAAAACCGTTCAGGGCATCGGTTGGATGGCTGGACCGTTTTCTCAAGCGCAAGGAACTCCGTTACGTGAAATTGTCTGGTGAACGTGCCTCAGCCTATGAGCTGGCTGCGAGAGACTATCCTGCAATATTTAAAAGCGATTATTGAAGAGGGACAGTACACCAAGGACCAGATCTACAACATCGATGAAACGTCCTTATATTACAAGGCCATGCCAAAATCAACTTACACTGCTAAAAGACAGAAACAAGCCCCTGGTCGCAAGCTCCAGAAGTGTAAGATGACAGTAATGTTCGCTGTAAACCTGTCTGGGAGCCACAAGATGAGGCCAGTTGTTGTACACACAGCTTCACATCCAAGGTGCTACAAAATCTCATGAACATGGACGCAAGTGGCATGCATTGGTACAAGTCCGTAAATGGTTGGATGACCGGGAACATTATGGCAGACTGGTTAAGGAGGCGGTGTGTCCCTGATGCGAGAGCCAAGTGTCGGGAACTGGGCATTCCATTTAAGATGCTCCTTGTGCTTGATAGCGCACCAAGTCACCCTCCATACCTGGAAGATCTTCACAAGGATTGTCGTGTTGTGTTTCTGCCGCCCTGCACAACGTCGCTAGTGCAGCCACTCGATCAAGAACTAATCGCCACAGTGAAGCATTTCTACCATAAGGAAGTGTGCGACTACCTATGCAGGAAGACCGACACACAAGAGGAGCTTCATGCCCTACAAGAAGATCATGATGAAGACCTTGATGAGGCATCTGCTCCCATTCCATCTCCACCAGCACCTGCATCCCGACCTACCACAGATGCCATGACTGTTGAGGCATTTTGGCATAACTTTACGGTGAAGGACGCAGTTGAATTTCTCCTTCAAGCCTGGCACCAGATTACACCTACAACGGTGAACCATGCGTGGCGAATGCTCGTGCCTCACCTATGCATCACCCAGGAGACGGCCATTCAACCACTGGCCGATGCTGAGGCAGCAACACTGACAGCAGCACAAGCTGTACCAGGTTTCGAGGACGTTACATTGGCGGACATACAAGAAGTGCACACTGCTACTGAGGAACAGCCTCCCGAGGAAGTGTTGCAACGGATGGATGAGGCTGACGCAGAGCCCGACGCCAGACAGAGTCAAGTTGAGCAGCCTAGTGTGATGGAAGGCAGGACTGAGCTGTGTATGTCAAACATTAGCAAGATCCTTGCTGCCATGGATAAGCTCAAGGAAGAGGTGAAGGAACAGGAAGTGAGCAACCTAAGAACGGAGGAACTTCTGGTTGGTATCGACAAACTCTTCCGTTTCTACACAGACAGGCACAGGGAAGAAATAAACAGGAGAAGACAGACGCTCATAACAAGCTACACACAGCATTCTCAAGTTGGTGAAATAGCGGAACCATTGACATCGTCTGCTCCTGATCCTGTTGAGGATGAAGAGGATGCAATGTCAGAAGTGTCAGCATTGGACTTTGAAGGGTTTATGGCTGAAGTGAGTGACTTTGATGCTCCTGGGGAAGGTGATCAAGAGGAGTCTGCGAAGGGAAGTGTTGGTGCGGTGGGAGGTGCGGCGCTGTAAGTGTTGCCGCGCCTCGGAACCCCTGTTACTTAAGGTCATCAGGCCTGTTGTCTACTGTTGTTAAGGTGACTACCCATATTTTTGTTATTGTAGCTATAGCTTTAGTACAGTGTCTGAAACATATGACCTTTATTATGTCTCTAAGGGCCAAAAAATGTCTAGTTATGAGGGGGTACCGCCCATATGTAATTATTCCCATAAGATTATGTATTCCTAGTACGCGAATTCCCAGTGCGCGAGCTCGTGCACTGCCCAATCTCTCGCGCACTATGCGAGCCCACTGTATATATATATATATATATATATATATATATATATATATATATATATACAGTAATCCCGCATATTTCGCGGTAGTTACGTTCTTGTAACCCCCGCGAAAATTTAAATTCGCGAATACTCTATTAACAATTGAATCTTGCACTTGTGTCCACCATGCTGCCTATCACACAGTCCATGTCCATACTGATTGTGAGACAATACGCCGTCAGACAATTCCCCGTCAAAACATGGACGATTCCCCTTCAGAACAATTCGCACCCTGGACGATTCCCCGCCATTTTATAAATATACTAATCAATACTTTTATAAATATACTTATTATTAATTAATCAATACTTTAATAACTATATTTCAGGGGGATCCAGCAAAGTCTATGTTCAGTAGCGTAGGTTCAGGATATTATTTATTAGTTGCACCTTTAGTCAATAATTAACTTGTTTCTTCCTCGCTGTAGTCGCCTTTGAATTATATTCTAGCGTCACCCATAGCTATCTTCATTAATGAAGGCGAAATATCTTGTGTTTGTTGTGACTGCAAATTGTCCCGAAACCTCCATACTCATCCCGAAATACCTTCTTACAAGATTGAAAGCACATACTCCATTATGAAGGAAAAACGTAAACACCGTACTGTAATACACAATTATATATACATTTATTCACAAAACAGTACAAAATGAAAAGATGCATTAACTGGTGATAGCAAACACTCGCACGGTCATTCCTTAGCTTGTCCAGTAACACAATTTTCTCTGCTAAGGTCATAACTTTTCATGATCGTTTTGTCACTTTGGAGTTCTTACTAATTGTATTATTAGCCTTTGGTGAGGCTGGCTTACGTCCTGGGGCCATGTGGAAAGCAAGTGGGAGGCAAGAGGCTTGTATCATAGTGCGGTTACAAGAACACCAGACACATGAAGCAGTCAGGCGTGGACTGAGGAATGCGGGGCAGAGAGCAGTGTTGCCATACCCAAACAACGAAATTATGCTAGGACAGTGAAAAAATTATGCTAGATTGAGCAAATTTGTTCCAAGTAAAAAATGAATTATGCTAACTTGAAGCTAAATGATAAAATTCTATACATATTCATGCTACATATTAATTATGTACTGTTTACTATGAAAATATTAAAATGAACCTACATACAGTAAGAGGGAAAATATCGGTTTTCTGCCCATACTGCTTTTTCCCACGAAACTTACGTTTTTCTGATGGATTTTGATGTGATTCATTCAATTTTGAGCATCATTTCCGTCGGAAATAACCAGGTTTTGAGATATGACCCCCCCCCATCCCCCTGCAACAATGGGGGATCTTTGGGGAATCGGGGGTTATAGGGAGGGGGGGAAACACAGAAAATGGTCATTTCCGACTGAAATGAAGCTGAAAATCGAATGAATCATACCAAAATCCATCGGAAAAACCTAGGTTTCATGGGTAAAATACAAAGCTCAAACTTATCCTAACCAAACCTAACAGAACCAAACCGAACCTAACCTAACCTAACCTAATCCAACCTAACCTAACCTAACCTAACTTAACCTAATCCAACCCAACCAAGCCCAAACTGAAAGTAACCAACCATTCAAACCTTACATCTTCTTACCTTATTCGTCTCTCTCTCTCTCTCTGATTTGTAGCTTTTATAAAATTATTCCAAAAATATTCCATTCCATTCTAAATTATGCTAGAATGATGCTAAAACTTCTAATATGCTAAAAAATATTCCAGACTCGAAATTTTATCAAAATTATGCTAGATATGGTAACACTGGCAGAGGGGCCGCGGGAAAGGGACAGAGGGTGGCGTGAGTTTACCGCGCTACATTTGGAAGTTGCGGGAATTTCAAATTTTTTGTTTTCTGTATATTTAAGGATATTTTAGTTGAACTTATTAATGCTAAGAAAATCCGCGAGAGGGCAAAACCGTAGACAAAAAATCCGCAAAAAATGCGGGATTACTGTATATATATAGATTATATAGATAGATAAACAGATAGATATACAGACAGACAGATATATCTATCTATCTATCTATATAAATACATACACACACACACACACACACACACACACACACACAAACACATTACTGTACTGTATATGTATATAGCCACCGCTCACATAGCACAGGAATTTTGTACCCTGAAGCCCCAGCTTTATGAGAATTCCATGTTATAGGGCCATATGTTTACATGTTAAAGGGTTTCATGGTATCCAACCCAGACCCAAGCTCACCTTTTAGGGTAATTTTTAGTTTTTTTTTTTCCATGACATTTACCTACCTAATAAAGACTTCATTATATACAAATACTAAAGGATTCCCCACCTTCAATGGAAGAGGTTGTGGGCTTGCTGGTGGGAGGTGGAGTGAAGTTCTGGGAAAAAAAAAAAAAAAAGGCAAAGATCACACAGAGCACATGTGCAGCCAGAGCAAGGGGAGAGGGTAGGCTAAACTGGAGGAGGAATGCTCAGTGGACCAAGATGACACCCCACACCGACATGTGAGTGTCATACGTCACAGGCTGATGCAACTAGTGCTATGACTATCACTGGCCATGTTATGTCTGTTCTCATCATGTTATTACCCTAGTTTGCAGCATTATGAGTGTTTGATCCATAATATGGGGCCTCTGGTCGCATTATGTCTAACGTCGCCACACAGTGTGGTTAAAAAAAAAAAAAAAAAAAAAATGGCCAGCTTCCTTCACCCGCGTTATGTCTAGTATTTTTGCATTGTGACTAAATTTTGGCATCAAATTTTGCCTTCCATGTTATGTGAGTTCCGCGCCGTAGGATCATGCATTATGTGAGCAGTGACTACTTATATACATACATATATGTATTTCATCATCATCATCCTACGTTGCCCCATGAGGAGAATAGAAGCCCAGGGCAAGGCAAGTTGGTCTTGACATTTAAGATGAGAGTGACCAGCCTCACTCATCCCTGAGTGGCATTACATGAGAAATAAACCCCAACAACCCTTTGAATATAAACCTTCACTGGCTCAAGCTGACTGAAGCGCCATAATTACTGTACTCACTAAACCACCAAGCCCCAGTATATATGTATATGTATATGTGTATATATATATATATATATATATAGTGCTCGTCAAAATTATCGAGCACCTACCGCCGGGCGCGCAATACTTATGGCCAAAAAAGAATCACCCATTTTGGGGGGTAAAAATTGAGCCACAAGTTTGCGGTGCTAGCATGACGTCACAGTAGCCTGAGGCCTTCCAACGCGCTGGTTGGTTCCCGCCTCAGTCACCCACGGGCTGCCTGAGAGAGAGGAACTCCGCCACGTCTCCCTCTCTTTTTGCGCCATTTTTTACCGAGTGTCCCGCAGTGTTTTGGCTTTCGCCACCTTGTTATGGCACCTACCCATGAACTATTGAGTGAAATCAGATCCCAGATCACTGCTCTAAAGGAGGCAGGCCACCAGACAAAGGAAATTAGTGAATTGGTTGGTGTGGCTCGATTGACAGTGCGTCGGTGGTGCGCGCGGTTTCGAGTGGAAAACAGTGGTGAAGTTCCCACAAAGAAACCGAGGTCTGGTAGGCCTAGGAAAACTTCCCCAAGGTCTGTTAATGTTTTAAAACGTGCAGTGGAGTTTAATCCTCGTGTGAGTGCAAGGAAAATAGAGGAGAGCAACCCGGAAGTGTTTGGTGAGGTGTCTGTGAGAACAGTGGTTCGTAGGGTCCATGAACTTGGTTACACAAGTCACAGGCCTGTGAGAAAGCCTCTTCTCACCAAGAGCCAGCGAATTCGTAGGCTTGCCTTTGCTAATAAATATCTAAACTGGGGTGAGGAGCAATGGTTGTCAGTGGTGTGGTCTGATGAGGCAACGTTTAGTGTCACCAGTAACAGAGGAGCACGCGTGTACCGGCGCAAAGGTAGTGACCCACTTGACCCACGGTATGTAGAACACACAGTTAAACATCCTGATTCACTCATGGTATGGGGTTGTTTCTCAGGGAAGTGTTTAGGGAAGCTTGTTGTACTTCCCAAAAACCTAAGAGTGAATCAGGATGTTTACCTGGAGCTTCTTCGTGATCATTTACCAGACTCCTTCGAGCTAACAGGTGCACAAGTGTTTCAGCAGGACAGTGCACCTGCTCACAAGGCCAAATCAGTCTACAACTGGCTTCATGACTGCGAGGTATCATTCATGAAAGACTGGCCAGGAAATAGCCCAGACCTCAACCCGACTGAAAACCCCTGGCACCTCGTAGAAAAGAGTCTCCAAGGGAAGGACGTGAGCTCTCTGCCTAAGCTGGAAGCCACCATTCGTGACTCCTGGGACAAAATACCCCTCCAGCACCTCAGGAGCCTCGCCCTTTCACTTCCAAGACATCTCAGGTCCGTGAAGAAGCATAAAGGCTACCCTACGAAGCACAGAGGGTAAATAAAATTCATTATTTATATGTTTTTTCAATGTTGAAAGGTTTGTTTCTTAGGAGGGACGCAGGATGCTCCATATTTCTGATGAGCACTGTATATATATATATATATATACATATATATATATGTACATATATTTTTTTATGCGAGGAAGAAGGAACTAAAGGCTGAAGCCTGCAAAATAGTTCCTTCAAAGAAAAAAACAAAAACAATACAAAACAGAGCCAAATTCAAGATCCGTTCATTTTGAGATGCCTGGACACACTGCGTCTGTAAGACTGGAGATCATAGGAAGTAGGAAACACAGACAGAGGGAGACAGTTCCAGAGTTGACCTGTTGCATATATGAAGGACTGGGAGTAACAGTTAACTCTTGCATTAGAGAGTCGGACAGTAAAGGCATGAGAGTTTAATGTCAGACAGGTGCTACGCACCCGTCGTAGAGGTGGAGGGATGCAAGCAGACAGTTCAGAGAAGCAATTATCATGGAAGTAGCGACAGAAAAGAGATAAAGAGGCAACAGTGTGGCGAAGAGACAGAGGTTGAAGGGAGCCAGTAAGAGGAGCAGAGTTAATGAGATGAAATGCCTTTGACTCCACCCGTTGACTCCACCATCATTTGCACATTTTTCAAATTTCGCGCGCGATTTTTGGTACATATATGCAGGCAAGGTGAGGCAAGAAGGAAAATACGGTATGGTCCTTCTGTGTTGTCTGGGGAAGGCACGGGTGGTGTGGCGGGAGTGAGGGGTGAATGGGAAAGTGGTGTGGCAGGAGTGAGTGGTGAAAGGGAAAGTGGTGGTGGGAGGGAGGCAGTGCAAGCAAGTGGTGTACGAGGGCAGCAGGCAGGCGAGAAGGAGCCACTCCCTAGCATGTCTTTCGCCCCGCAGTATTCCCACACTTCCTCTCCACAATCCCTTGATGTGGGGAAAGGAAGGAAAGGGAAGGGAAAGGGGAAAGGAAAAGGGAGAGGGAAGAGGAGCGTGAGTGGGGAAGGGCGCTGCTCTCCACCTCCCCAACCTCCCCCACCAGCCTCTCCTCCCCACCCTGTCGGGGAATATCGCACCCTGTTACATGACTGATACTGTGTGTGCTTCCGTTAATATGACGCTCACTGTAAAAGTAAGGCCTGTACATATGTGATAATATGACACTCAGTATAATAGTAAGACCTGTAAGTATGTGATAACAATTATATAAAGTGGAAATGGGTGTCATGTCAGTGGAAAAGTATTATATAAGTTGAAAAATAGAGTGTAAATTGAAACAAGTCATAGCAAGTTCACTCACTATGTACACATGCGATAATATGACGCTCAATATAATAGTAAGGCCTGCAAATATGTCTATCTATCTATCTATTGCCAGACACCTCAATCCCGTTTGGGGTGGCCACAAACAAATCACCTCCACGTCATCCTGTCCCCCACCATTTCACTGCCCTGCTTCCAACTCACACACCCCACTTTCATATACCTCTCCACCCCATCCCTCCATCTCATCCTCGGCCTCCCCCTCCCTCTTCTCCCCTCCATCTCACTCACACACACTCTCTTTGTCAGTCTTTCACCCTCCATCCTCTCCACATGGCCAAACCACCTCAGTGTGTTCCTCATAACACTTCCTATCACATCCATATCCACACCACAACGCTCTTTTATATCCTCATTCGTCAGTCTGTCTCTTCATGTGACTCCACAGGCTCCTCTTAAATAACTCATTTCCACTGCTCTCACTCTTGACTTGTGTCCTTCCAACAATGTCCAAGCTTCACTTCCGTACGTTAGAGTTGGTATCACAATACTGTCATGTAGTAACTTTTTCACTTCCATGCTCACTTCCCTGTTTCTTATCACTGCTTTCAAAGAACCAGCAACCTTTCTTCCCTGCTGTACCCTTTCAAGCACTTCACCCTCCAAATCTCATTCCTTACTCATCACACTACCCAAGTACTTAAACATACTCACATTTTCCAATTCCTCATCATCCAACCTCGCTGTACATTCACTGACTTCACCTCTCTCAAAGACCATCACTATACTCTTCCTTACATTCACCTATAGACTCTGTTTCTTGCACACTCTCTCAAACTCATCCACCAAGCCTTGCAGCTCCCCTTCATCTTCACTCAACAACACAGTATCATCTGCAAACAACAGTACAGGGAGTTTCCAAACATTATCCTCTCTCACCAAGGCCACTCCAACATCCACAACCCTACCTTGTACCTCTTTTATTACCCCATCCATGAACAGATTGAACAACCATGGAGACATGACACATTCCTGTTTCAACCCAACCTCCAAAGAGAAAAATTCACTTAGTTCACCATCCACACGCACTGCAGCCTTCGCACCATCGTACATACTCTTCACAGCATTCAACAACTTTCCATCTACTCCATATATTCTTAATACTTTCCACAATCCTTGTCTATCCACCCTGTCATATGCTTTCTCCAAATCCATGAAAGCCGCATACAACTTCTTTCCCTTCTCTAGAAACTTTTCCACTAAAGATCTAAGAATGAATATCTGATCTACACAACCTCTTCCCTTCCTAAAGCCTCCCTGTTCTTCTCCAACAAATTCCTCTGTTCTTTCTCTAACTCTGTCAATAAGTATCCTACCATACACTTTTCCTATTATACTAAAAAGACAAATGAACCTATGATTACCACACACTTCTTTTTCCCCTTTTCCTTTGTACAAGGGAATAATTATACCTGACTTCCAATCCTCCGGGACTCTACCTTCCTCCCAGGCCAATCCGCACATCTTCCACATCCATTCTACTACTATCTCTCCCCCATGCTTCAGCATTTCACCACACACTCCATCAATTCCTGGGGCTTTCCCCAATTTAACTTTCTTCATTGCTTCCACAACTTCTATCCTACTGATTTCTTCCTGTCTTCTCACCTCCCTCCTTCTCCCAGCCATTCCCCAGCCACTTATACTCGCATTACTTCCATCCTCTATGTTCAACAAGTCCTTAAAGTGTTCTCTCCATCTGCTCACTTTTTCTCCCTTCTCCACTAGTAATCTAACATTTTTATCTTTCACTCCCCTGCTAACCTCACTTCCACCCTGTCTTACTCTCTTCACCTCTTTCCAGAACATCTTCTTACAGTCCCTCCACTTTACATTCAAATTCCTTCCAAATTCCTCATCCACTCTCTTCTTACTCTCTCTTACTAATCTTTTCACCTCTCTCTTTCTTTCTACATATAACTCGCTCTCTTCTGTCTCTCAACTTCTTCCACGCCCCTATTTCTCATCCATTCATTGTATGCTTTCTTCTTTTGTGCCACAGCCTGTCTCACCTCTTCAGTCCACCATGCTCTTCCTTGAACCCCCTTCCGTCTTCTCTTCCTCCCACACACCACATCACATGCTGCACATATTTCTTCTGTAAATATCCTGCACACACCTTCCACGTCCCCCATCTGCTCCAATTCATATTTGCCCAATCGTTCCTCCACTTCCATCTGCTCCAATTCATATTTGCCCAATCGTTCCTCCACTTCTCTCTTATACTCTGCCTTTTTCTCATCCTCTTATAACCTTTTCACTCTCCTTGCAACTACTCCTTCCTCTCGTCTTTCCCTTCTTCTATTCCTCCATCTTACTTGTATCTAATTTTTTTTTTTTTTTTTTTTTAAATAACAGAACGGAGGAAGGAAAAACAAATGGAGAAAAAAAAAAAAAAAAATCCATACACCAGATTACTGGTGTCCTCTGTTCATAAAATATCTGTAAGAATTAGACTTGAACAGTTGTAGGTTGAAATTTGGAGGAAAACAACTCTGGGGAAGCGAGTTCCAGAGAGATGCAGTTCGGGGAATGAAAGAATTCTGATAGGCAGAAGTTCTGCAATGTGGTTGAGTGACATTCCAGTCATGAGCGCTACCAGATGCCCGTGTAGCACGAGGGAAGGCATGGAGAGGTGGCACCATGGACGCAACTTCGTCTGAGCATTTGCCAAAAAAATATCTGTAAAATAATGCAAGGGAGGCAACATTCCTTCTTACTTGCAGGGGAGGTAGTTTATATGTAATGGCAGGGTTGTTAATGATTCTAACAGCTTTATTCTGAATTTTGTCTAGTTGTCTTAATGCAACCTCTCCACAACCATTCCACAAGGGTGAGCAATATTCAAGCTGAGAGCGCACATGACTCTTATAAATTATAGCCACCACCAAGTAGTGGTCAGAAAGTCCACTCCCCCAACCTCTATAAGCTCTTGCACCCATTACACATCTTCGCATCCTTTCATCCACACACACATAATCAATCATTGCCTTCCTTTCATTCAGTTCACCACCCACCCTTCTCATCACTCGCCATGTATACCTGTGGATCATTTTATGCCTGAAGAGGGTATTGGCTAACACCAACCCCCTCCCAGCACAAATGTCCACTAACGCACTGCCATTCTCATCTATCGCAGCAGGCACACCCCACTCACCAACTATTCCATCCACCTTCACATTCCCAACTTTACCATTCATATCACCAATCAAAAACACTCTCTCATTCCTTCCAAACTTTTCCATTCACACTTCCACATTTGTCCAGAACTCTTCTCTCACTCTGCTAGCACGATCTTGCGTTGGCGCATACACACACACAATCGCCCACATTTGTATTCCAACTTTCAACTTTACCCACACAATCCCTGACCCAACTGAACCATACTGTCTTATGCTCTTCTTCCATCTTTTACTCACAACTATACATACTCCTTCCTTTGCCCTCTCATTCTCACCTACTCCTGCACATATACCCCATCCATACTCCCATTCTCTCACACTTTCTCCTCTCCATTTTGTTTCAGTCATTCCACATACATCCACTTTTGCACCCTCAAGCACCTGGACAATCTCTCTCTCTTTGTCCTCATCATTCGCTCCTCTTACATTCCACGTAGCCATTACCAAGTCCTTTGTCCGGTCCTGGGTCGTCATCGTTTGGTCAGTCCTTGTCCGAGGCTTCTTGTTTGTTTTTTTAGTTAGTTGTTTTCCGGGGAGGGGCACTAACCCTCCGCCAACCCTTTTAGTCACCTTTTACGACAAGCAGGGATACTGGGGGAGTATTATTGAAAAAAAAAACCCTACCCCCAGGGGGGTATATAAAGTGGAAACGGGTGTAATGATAGTGGAAAAGTATTATATAAGTTTAAAAATAGTGTGCAGGCTAAGTTGAAACAACAGTCATAGCGAGTTCACTCACTATGAACAAAGACACAACTATCTTCCCAAAGTCTGACGAACATATAACTGAAAAACTGAACCATTTGCAACATGAAGTAGCAGAGATTGGGTTTTCATTGTATTTTGCCAGGTGTAAATTATCTTCGGACGGAACTGGGATGATAGTTTTGTATTTCATTGTACATATGCGATAATATCACGCTCAATATAATTGTAAGGCCTGTAAATATGTGATAACAATTATGTACAGTGGAAATGGGTGTAATGTTAGTGGAAAAGTATTATACAGGTATAAATTGAAAAAAAAGGTGTAAGTTGAAACAACAGTCATAGCAAGTTCACTCATTATGTACAAAGACACAACTATCTTCCCAAAGTTTGACGAACATATAGTGGAAAAATCGAACCATTTCCAACACGCAGTAGTAGAGATTAGGTTTTCATTGTATGTCTATCTATCTATCTATCTATAGCCCGACGCCCTAATCCTGCAAAAGGTGGCCGCAGACAAAACGCCTCCAAGTCGCTCTGTCACCCACCATTTGACTACCCTCCCCCCAACTCACCCACCGCTCCCTCATATACCTCTCAACTCCATCCCTCCACCTCATCCTCGGTCTACCTCTCCCTCTCCCTCCCTCCACCTCACCTACATACACCCTCTTAGTCAGTCTATCATTCTCCATTCTCTTCACATGTCCAAACCACCTCAGTGTATTTCTCCTATTCTTCTCAACCACAACCACATCCACCCCACAGCGTTCCTTCACTTCTTCATTCGTCAATCTGTCCCTCCACATCACTCCACATGCTCCTCTCAAGTAACTCATTTCCACTGCTCTCACTCTTGACTTGTTCCCCTCTTGCAAGGTCCATGCCTCACTTCCATACGTCAGGGTAGGGATCACAATACTATCATGCAGTGACTTCTTAACTTCCATACTCACCTCCCTATTTCTCAACACTGCTTTCAGTGTACCAACAACCTTCCTTCCCTGCTGTACCCTTTCACGCACTTCATCCCCCAAAGTTCCATCCCTACTCATCACACTACCCAAGTACTTGAATGCACTCACATTCTCCATATCCTCACCTAACAACCTCACTGCACACTCTGTGACTTCATTCCTCTCAAACACCATAACTTTACTTTTGTTTACATTAACTTTCAGATTCCTCCTCCCACACACTGTCCCAAATTCATTCACCAAACCTTGCAACTCCCATTCATCTTCACTCAACAGCACTGTATCATCAGCAAACAGCAACACCGGAAGCTTCCAAATCTCACCCTCATTCATTAGAGCCACCCCCACATCCACTGCCCTACCCTGCACCTCCTTTACAACCCCATCCATGTATATATTAAACAGCCATGGAGACATCACACAACCCTGTTTCAGTCCCACACTGAGATAAAAAAACTCACTCAGCTCACCATCCACTCGCACCGCAGCCCTAGCTCCCTCGTACATACTCTTCACAGCACTCAACAATTTCCCCTCCACTCCATATATTCTTAATACCTTCCACATACCTTGCCTATCTTTTCTGTCATAAGCTTTCTCCAAGTCCATGAAGGCAGCATACACTTTCCTTCCCTTCTCTAGATACTTCTCCACAAAACATCTTAGAACAAATATCTGATCTACACACCCTTTTCCCTTCCTAAATCCCCCTTGTTCTTCTCCAACTAGCTCCTCTGTCATATGCCTAACCCTATCAATGAGTATTCTACCATATATTTTACTAGTTACACTAAGCAGGCAAATACCCCTATGGTTACCACATACTTCTCTCTCCCCTTTTCCTTTGTATAAAGGAACAATTATACCTGATTTCCAGTCCTCTGGAACCCTTCCCTCTTCCAATGCCAATCTACACAACTTCCATATCCACTCCACAACAATCTCACCCCCATACCTAAGCATTTCACCACACACTCCATCAATTCCTGGGGCCTTTCCCAACTTAATCTTCTTCATCGCTTCCACTACTTCCGCCCTACTGATCTCTTTCTCCCTCCTCTCATCTCTTCTTCTCCTAGCCATTCCCCAACCACTTATACTCGCACTGCTCTCACTCTCTACATTCAACAAATCCTCAAAGTGCTCCTTCCATCTCCTCAGTTTCTCTCTCTTCTCCACCAACAATCTATTATTCCTATCTTTCACTCCCCTATTACTTCCCCTTTCACACTGCCTTACTTTCTTTACCTCCTTCCAAAACAATTTCTTACTCTCCCTCCATTTCACACTCAGATTCCTCCCAAACTCTTCATCTACTTTCTTTTTACTCTCCTTCACCAGTCTCTTAACCTCCCTTCTCCTGCTCACATATACCTCTCTCTTCTCTCTCTCATCTTCTCCCCTACCTCTACTCGCTAACCATTCACTATATGCTTTCTTCTTTTGTTTCGCAGCTCGTTTCACCTCATCATTCCACCATGCTGTCCCTTGCACACCCTTGCACCTCCTCCTCATTCCACAAACCGCCTCACACGCAGCGCCTATCTCTTCCTTGAATATCTTACATATGTCTTCCACCCCTTCCATCTGCTCTAGCTCATACCTTCCCAATCTTTCTTTCACTATGCTCTTATACTCTGTCATTTTCTCACTATCTTGCAATTTCTTCACTCTTCTCACAGGAGTTGCTTCCTCCTGTCTTCCCCTTCGTCTCCTCAACCACTTTCTTTGCAGCTCTACCTTGGCCATCACTAAGTGATGGTCCGAGACTCCATTCCCCCACCCTCTCCACACTCTTGCATCCAACGCTTGTCTTCTCATTCACTCATCCACACACACGTAGTCTATCATTGCCTTTCGTTCAATAAGTTCACCATCCATCCTCCTCATTACTCTCCATGTGTACCGGTGGATCATCTTATGCCGAAAGTAGGTGTTGGCTATTGCTAACCCCTTTCCAGCACAGATGTCCACCAAAGCACTTCCATTCCCATCTATGTCAGCTGGCACACCCCACTGACCAACCACTCCATCCACTCGTACATTCCCAACTTTGCCATTCACGTCTCCAATCAACAGCACTCTCTCGCTCCTCTCAAACTTGTCCAAACACGCTTCTA
Organism: Coenobita brevimanus; assembly: GCF_032717465.1. NCBI lineage: Eukaryota > Metazoa > Arthropoda > Malacostraca > Decapoda > Coenobitidae > Coenobita > Coenobita brevimanus. The sequence goes on from NC_137018.1 coordinate 25,625,175, forward strand.
CACTCACCCAAAAATCATCTTTCACTCTTGCCACTCGATCCTCTGTTGGGGCATACACACGTACAATCGCCCACGCTTGTATACCTACTTTCATCCTCACCCATACAATCCTAGCACCCACTGTTCCATACTCTCTTATATTCTCCTTCCACTTCTTGCTTATCATCAGACACACTCCCTCTTTTGCCCTCTCATTTTCAATGACTCCCGCACATATACCTAAACCATATTCCCATTCTCTCACCCTTTCACCTTTCCATTTAGTTTCAGTCAATCCACATATATCCACTTTTGCATCCTCAAGCACCTGAACAATCTCTCTCTCTTTCACTTCATCATTCACTCCTCTCACATTCCACGTTCCCACCCTAAGAATGTCCTTTGTCCGTTCCTTAGTCGTCAACGTATGGTCCGTCTGGGTCCGAGGCGCTTAATATTCGCTTTTTTAGTTAGTTCTTTTTATGGGGTGGGGCACTAACCCACCACCAACCCTTTTAGTCGCCTCGTACGACAAGCAGGGATACTGGGGGAGTATTCTTGAAACCTCCCCTACCCCAAAGTGTAAATTATCTCTGGATGGAACTGGGAAGACAGTTTTGTCTTTCATTGTACATATGTGATAACATGACCCTAAATAAAATCGTAAGGCCTGTAAATATGTGATAACAGTTCTATAAAGTGGAAACGGGAGTAATGTTAGTGAAAAAGTATTATATAGGTTACAAAAGGGGAATGTAAGTTGAAATAACAGTCATAGCGAGTTCGCTCACTATGTAAACATGCGTTAATATTACGCTAAATATAATCGTAAGGCCTGTAAATATGTGATAACAGTTCTATAAAGTGGAAACTGGTATAATGTTAGTGGAAAAGTATTATGTAAGTAGTGAAAATAAAATGTATGTTGAAACAACAGTCATAGCGAATCATACGTGATTGATTTGGGCGATTTCGCTATGCTCACTCAATGGAACAAAGCTTATTTTGCCTATATTTTTGTGTGAAAACAAATATATTCTTGTACTACATGTTATTTTGTTCCAAATTAATAAATATCCACCAATTCTGAGTGATATCCAATATGTACCTCAACCACAGAAAACGGGACAGCAGCCGAGCGTCTTTACATAATACGGTACCAGGTGTGCAGAGACTCACCTGTTTTTACCATTTCTAGGCTCAGGTAAGCACTTTCTCTGTGATCTGTCATTATTTCTCACCAAAAGCAGAGGCTTGAGCAAAAAAAAAAAAAAAAAAAAAAAAACAAAAAAGGGTCTGCCGGAATGGGGGTGGGGTGGGGTGGAGTCAGTGTTGGAAAATCGGCTGGGATGGGGCGGGTTAACACTTAAACCGTCACGTCCCGAGCTATTTCACACCTCTGACACCCCCAATCCCGAGCAATTTTGGATTTTTTTTTTTTTTTTTTTTGGCTAAAACCTCCGTTTTTGGTGAGAAACATTGAAAATTCATAGAGAAATCGCTCACCTGAGGTTTAAAATACTCGCTACAGGTAGCAGTACCTCCTTACCTTACTGGGTTTTCTATCAGGCTGGCTCCAAAGAAAACAAGTTCTATGGGAGGGTAACTGTTTCACACCACTCATAAACAGTACTGTATTTATTTATTTATTTGGTACGAATTTATATGTAGTACGAGAGTATATTGGTTTTCAAACAGTAATATATGCATTATAAGCATTGTTTCACTCACTAACTCATCAACATACCTGACCTTTTTTGGCGACATTACCTGATCATTTCTGACTGTTTCTTCCTCTAATGCTATGTAAACTTTGTCCTACACACTGTCATCGATTGGGGAATCACTCTGGCCCTGAATGTCTTTATTGGCCAGGTCACTGGTAACAGGTGAATTGCCGAGACAATGGCATGCAGGGGGAGGGGGAGGTTATGCGGTGTAAGGCATTGTCCCTGCCTGGCATCTTGCAGAGGAATAGAGGAAGGTTTCCCGTGTACACATACGAAAAATCACGCGCGAAAATTTAAAATTGTGCAAATTATGAACTTTGCAATTGCACGACGTACCAGTACGTCAACGGGACTAGCTGTGACCAGATGTTGTGACGTACCCATACGTCGATGGGATGCCTCGGGTTTACAATCATTCTTATATACGTGATGATGATGATGGGAGGCATTATACTTTGTCTTAACTCAGAGATAGGTGCTACGTCACTAACCAGTTCATACCGGTTTTACAATCAAACCTATAAACTGGTCACAATACCCAAAGAATCTTTAATGTTTCATTATTTAACACAATGAATTTGGTGATGTTTAACCTTCCCATAAGAAAGAAAAAAGTCCACAGTTGGACCACTTGTACTATGGAGCTGAAGTGGTCGCCATCTTCGTCGTTTACTAACAGGGGAGCGCGCCAACCACCAGCGGAATTTGCCCGGGCATTTCAAACTTGCCGTGATGCTGCACCATAGGTATTTTATGTGCGTGGTTTGTTTTTTTTGGGGTTCTGGCACTTTGCTGTGTCATAGAAAACCACTGCATGGAAGTCCGTGCCATAGGCAACTTGACTATATATTATATATATATATACTGTATATGTGTGTGTGTGTGTCGACGGCAAAACATAAGACCTCCTGAAGCAAGTACGTGAAAAACAACAAAACATGTAGAAAAATGGGTTATTGTAATAAAAATGTCAAATTTTTTACTCACTCTAGTATTTAATGATGTCCCCTTTAAGTCTGATGACCTGAACACGTTGGGGCATGCTCCAAGCCAGTGACTCAAAGCAGGAGACGTCGATGTCCCTCCAAACATGTGTGATCTCCTGCTGCTGCTTTGGTACTGAGGTGATATGCACAGTGGCCAGCCTGTCCCTAAAGTGTGCCCAGGCATTCTCTATTGGATTTAAGTCTGGAGAGTTGCCTGGCCACTCAAGCACAGAGATTTGAAACTCCTCCAAGAAGTCAGAAATGACTTTGGCCTTATGACATGGGGCTCCATCATGCATGCAGACCCCCTGGAGGCAGTGAATGTAAAAAAACGTGATGCATATTGTCCTTCAGAACATCCAGATAATTGTCATTTCGCATGGTAGTATTCCCTGGGAGAAAAAACAAGTCCCCAGCACCCTGAAAAACAACTAAAAATCACCCACACCATCACCGAAGCTGGGTGTTTCACTATCTTGGCGGTGTAACGTGGGTGGTACCAGCTGACACCTGCAGGCCTTCTGACTCGTTTTACACACACACAAACACACCGAAAGGAGCTCTCATCTGAAAAACACACACTGAGCCATTTTTCTTCAGTCCAGTCCTTATAAGTCTGTGCAAAATGCAGTCGCTGGCACTTCATTTGATCAGTATTCAAGGGTTTCACAGCAGCATGGCGTGAGGGGAGATTGAGATGGCGCTGCAGCCTCTCATGTACTGTGCGTTGAGCCACGTTTTTCAGCAACTTCGGGTATATTTTCTTTAGTTTTGTGGATGGTATGGATGGATTTTTTAACACTGCACGTCTCAAAAGGTTGTCAGTCTTACGGATGGTCTTCCTAGGCCTTCCAGGCTTCGGTTTTGGTGGGGGAACTTGGTTGGCTGGTAGATCCTGCCCAGCCACCAAGATTCTCATCATTGTTGCTTTGGAACGGACAACACGCCGACATATCTCCTTTATTTTAACATTTTCCTCCCTCAGAACCAATATATGAGCTCTTTCCTCTTTGGTCGTGGTACTTCCAACCATAATTAAGGTTGTTTAAAGCACCAGGGACGCTAAAACACTCGTGGCACAAAGTTCATTCATTCATTCATTGCCAGACGCCATGTATCCCAAACGGGGTGGCCAAGGGCTCAGAGTTAATTGTTTTACAGGGAGGGGCACTAATCCTCCACCAACCCCACTCGACACGTAGGGAGAACGTTATGCCAACAGCATCTGGTGTTCCCAGGCGGTCACCCATCCAAGTACTAACCAGACCCAACATTGCTTAACTTCGCTGATCGGACGGGAAGCGGTGTACTCAACGTGGCATGGCCGTTTACACCGCCAAAAAATCGCACCATGCAGAGTGACAAACATTCATGTTGACCAGAAGCAGGGCACTGAGGGGATGTTGCTGCCTGCAGGTATCCCAAGGCTATAAGAGTTGCCAGATACTGCTATTTGATGCTATTAGTCATCATAAAGGCTAAAACATGGATTGTGTTGAGACCTCTTTTACCATGTATTTCAATGGGAGGTCTCATGTTTTTCCACCGACACTATATATATATATATATATATATATATATATATATATATATATATATATGATAGAGCAAGAGGCTGACTGACTGGACACCAAGAGACTGTATGCATAGGAGAGAAAGGCCAGACAGGAGGTGGAGAGATGAGATAGAGAAATTTGCAGGGAAAATGTGGCAAAGATTGGCTCAGTCAAGCAAGTCATGAAGAAGGTTGGCAGAGGCCTTTGTTCAGCAGTGGACTTGTAATGGCTGATGATATACACTATACAGAAATCCCTTCATTATCCGGACGCCCCACTATCCGGACATTTTGGGGCCGGGCCTTTGGGGAAAAAAAAAAAAATCTGACATTTTTTTTCAACCGTACTTTGAAATTGGCACGCAGCGCCATACAGCTGTGTTTACGCTCGCCTCTTGCTTCCCACTCCCCAGTTACCATCTAACTACCATCATGACTAGATGCTCATCGCAATGGATGATGCACGTGCTCGTTTTTGTGAATAAGCAGTGAATAAACTGCAATACCTCGCCACTAGACCACATGGGAATTTACAGTGTTGTGCAATGTTATGAAATTAGAATTCAGAGTGCAAAGATTAAGTACAGAGTGTACAGTAAACTGGTGGTTGAAACTGGCGTGGTGCAATGAAGAACAGAATGTGCAGTGTTAAACAATTATTACTTATAGTGCAAAAGATTAAGTGCAGCACAACACTGGATTATTGTACGTGCTTCAAGAGCATTTTCACCACTGCCAGAGCCTTAGAGGAGGCGGGTTAACCTTCAAAACGAATTTGAAATTGGGGCACAGCACCGAACAGCTGTGTTTATGCACAGCCCCTTCACCCCTTCCTTCCTCCCCCCTCCCCAGTTACCGCCTAACTAGCATCATGAGTAGATGCTCATCACAATGGATGCCGCACGTGCTCCTTTCTGCGAATAAACAGTGAATAAACTGCAATACCTTGCCACTAGACCACATGCGAATTTACAGTGTTAAGAAATTAGAATTTAGAGCGCAAAGGATTAAGTGTGAAGTGCAAACTGGCAGTTGAAACTGGCATGGCGCAATTAGGAACAGAATGTGCAGTGTTAACCAATTATAACTCACAGTGCAAAGAATTAAGTGCAGCACAACACTGGATTACTGAACATGCTTTAAGAGCATTTTCACCACTTTTCCATTCATGTCTCCAATCAAAAACACTCTCTCATTCCTTTCAAACTTTTCCATGCATGCTTCCACATTCGTTCAGAACTCATCTCTCGCTCTGCTTGCAAGACCTTGCGTTGGTGCATACATGCACACAATTGCCCACATTTGTAGTCCAACTTTCATTCTTACCCACACAATCATTGCGCCACCCAAACCGTACTCTCTTATATTCTCCTTCCACCTGTTACTCAAAACAGTACACTCCATCTTTTGCCCAATCTCACCTACTCCCGCACTTATACCCATCCATACTCCCATTCTCTCACCTCTCCATTTAGTTTCAGCTAATTCCCATCCTTGTACACTCGCTCTAGGAAGTATCGGTGCAGAATATCTGTTAAATATTATGACATACGGAACAAAGGAAACTGAAATTCGTGGTTGTCCTCCGACACGCAGGCAACCCTGACGACAGAAGACAGCTATATCAGATACCTCTTGTGTCCTTCATAATGAGTATGGAATGGCTGTAAATGTTATAATATATACAGGTTAACCCCTTAACCGCGGGGCGTCACTTTCGTGACGCTCGGGAGCAATGGATCATACCGCTGGGCGTCACTTTTGTGATTCTCTGTTATTTTGAATTATCCCGGGCTTTCAAGTGGTGGCTTGTATCATCAATCAGTACTGCCAATGTCCAACACTAGTCAGCACTCCAAATCTCATCTGTACTCCCATCCATTGTTGGCATTTTAGCGATTTCCCCTCCTTCCTGACTCCCCTCCCTACCTGCCCTCCATTACCCTGTCCTCTCACCTCCCAGGCCGCGCTGCGCTAAGCAAATCTCCCCCGGATTTTTCCACAGATTTCATCCATTGAAATAAGCCCTATGCCCTATACCTGTATAAAAAATAAAAATAAATAAAAAAATAAGGTAAGTGATAGTGTTATACACCAGGAATTGGCTAATTATCACCTGACAACACCTCACGTGCATTCATTCGCTACATTACCACGGTAATTTCCCCTTTGAATTATGCCTTGTAATCTATGTCTGTAATAAAAATATATATCAGAAAGGAAGGGAGAAGCCTAAGTGACATTTACATTCACCTGGAACTACCTATTTCTTTATGTATTGCCGAGATTTTCTACCATTAATTTATTAGCATGTAAGTTAGCAGCTGTCAGCCTCAGCGTCATTGTCAACCCTTGCCTTCTCAGATAAGCCGCGGCATTTAGTTCCTTGTCCTCCGCTGTGGTTAAAACATGTCGCACTCGCGCCCCGCCATTTCTGCCGCTTCTGCGCCCATTGCAAAGGGCCCCGTGACCTCTACACCCAGAAAGTTGTGAGGGAAGCTGGAAAGGACTAAGTGACCCTGCAGTGGCACGTGAACTAGAAGAATTGTCTATGGTGATGATGGATAGTGATTTTGACCCTTTGGGTGAATCGTGTGATGAGCAGGGAGAGGAAATCGTGCCAGAAAGTGCTAGTACAAGAGCTTCAGTGTCGGAAGTTATTCCTAGCTCCAAGGGAAAGGAGCCGTTAGTGCAGCAAGGGAAGGAATTTGGGAAGGGAGTGAAAAGGCGGCGTGTTAGCCCCAGAACATTGGGCCCGCGTGACCCAGCCCGCCATGAGTCCCGAGTTGATTCACCTCCCCGTTCCCCAAGCCCCACTTCACTCATTTCTTCCTCTTCGTCTGCTGAATTATCTCCGGAGTCTTCGTCGTCGGAGTCACCACCAGCATCAACAGTGAAGGCAGGCAGTAGAGGAAGAGGTAAATCCCTGACCCGTAAAAGTGGAGATGCCAGTAGAGTAAGGGCTGCTAGTGCTGTACGGCAACTCAGGGTCAGTGCGAGTGACCTTGAACGGGGTAAATCTGCCTCACAGCCACCCACCACCCTCACCCACCCTACACTGCCACGACAGGGAATCCTGGGCGCCTTCGCGTGGACGGAAGGGTCCGATTTTGTGCCAGAACATTTAGTTTTTGATGAGAGCTCCTCAGGAGTACAGCCTGCCTTCACTCTTGATGATAATGCTGAGTGTGTGGACTTTCTTTTGGCCTTCCTAGATGACGAAGTCATGCACCACATATGTGATGAGATTAACAGGTATGAATCACAACGTGCTGCAAGTGGTACAGGTGCAGCCAAGATGCAACAGTGGTCCATGCTGGGAGTGCAGGAGCTGTATGTGTTCTTTGCCCTCATGCTTCTCATGCCACACTCAAAGAAGCATGAGTTGGAAGAATACTGGTCCATGGACCCCTTACTACCCTCACCCACCTTCAATAAGTACATGGCCAGAGATCGCTTTCGGAACATCATGGGAAACCTGCACTTTGCCGACAACGATGTACCTTCCCAAACTGACCCATCTGGAAGATCCGGGAGATTCTGAGCAGAATGAAGGATAAGTTTATGTCGCTCTTCCACCCCTTTCAGAAGGTTGTCATTGACGAATCCTTGGTTTTGTTCAGAGGACGTCTTCGGTTTGTACAGTACATTCCAAGCAAACGCCATCGCTTTGGAATCAAGTTCTTTGTACTGTGCGACTGTAAGACGGGGTACATCCTTGACTTCGTCATTTATTCAGCCAGCACTGTCGATCTTGATAAAACACACCCCCTTGGCTTCTCAGGCTGTGTAGTGAAAGTGCTCCTTGAAAAGTATTTTGGTGGGAATCATGTGCTGTATACAGACAACTATTATACAGCACCGAAACTTGCCAAATACCTTTCAGAGCACGGCATCGGCTCCTGCGGCACTGTCAAAAGTAATCGTGCCCACTTCCCTAAATTCACAGAGGCAGGAACCTCGCAGCGAGGAGACGTGCACCTACGCAAGTCTGAGAAGATGCTGGCAATACGGTGGCATGACAAGAGGGTCGTGCACATGCTCACCATCGTACATAAGGGGGAAATGACAGACAGTGGGAAGGTCGACCATAGGACAGGCGAACCTGTGATGAAACCTGATGCTGTGTTAGACTACAATATCAACATGTGGCTGGTGGACAAGTCCGACATGATGATTGGTGAGATTGACTGACTCAGGAAGAATACTAGGTGGTACAGGAAAGTTTTTCTGCATCTCATAGATATGACGATGCTGAACACCTTCATCCTGTACAAGATGAAGGTCAAGCCACCCAAGTCCTTCTCCCTGAGGTTGTTCGCCAGGACTTTTGTTCAGCAGCTGCTGGAAAAATATGGTAGGGTGACAGCAGCAACTCTAAGGCGCCATCCAGTAACACTTCCCGACCAACTTGAGCAGAGGGCGTATATGGATCGGCACAGACTGGTGCTAATGCCTGCCACAGGTAAAAGAAAGGCTGCGATCCGCAGGTGTCAGGTGTGTGCACATACCACCCGACGCACACCTGAGCACAAACGCACCTCTTGGCAGTGAGCTGAGTGCCAGGTTCCCCTCTGTGTTACCTGCTTCTTTGATTACCACAGCCAGAAGCAGTTCTATAAGTGCAAGTGGGAAAGGAGAGTAATGTGTAAGTAATGTGTAAATAGCAAGTGAAAGCAATGGATGTTCAGTACATATGATTGAACAGTGTATTATAGTTTTATCTTACTGAAAGTGACAGTGACTAACATAGTGTAAGTGAAATAGAAGGGTAAATATTGAAAATACAATAGAAAATGTAAATAGTAATGTAAGTAATTAGTAATATAAGAATATGAGTACAAATACTTTATGTTATAACTGTGAAAGTGAATCCGTGGCTCTCTACGTATTTTACTGAATGAAAAATTGAATGACTTCAGTGACAATAAACTAATACTACTGAAGGAAACTTATGGAGAAAAACTCCAGATATATATAAGTGTGATATAGTAATAGAAATATAAAGTGTGAGGGGTTTTATGAATAATAAATGACACGAGTACCAAGAGCGAACTAGCGCAAGTGCAAAGGTCATACGCGCTCGTAATTTTCATTGCTTTCACAGTGGGTTATTTTTTGGAGTATGGATCCCAAACTACTTGATAATCATAGAGTAGTGTTTATAGTGTTAATATCTGGCTGTGGTAATCATATTACGGGTTGTCGGGAAGTGTAAAGTGGAGACTTCGTTACCCAACTTCAGAGGTCTCGACAAGTCCTACGGTAACTGACGAAGGCTCAACAAACATTCCAGGAGAAAGCTGAAGGTATGTGCCATAAGCATAGGAATTTTAATATTCTAGGACTAATAACTGATTTTTGGCAAATATTTTTTGAGAGTCTGTCGGAGTCCGAATAACCCCGCGGGACACGCAAAACATTGGTAAACATGCCCGCGGTGTAAGGGTTAACGGGCTGTAACTGCCACAAGGTCGAATAATTCCGGATGGCGTCGGACCCACAGTGCACCGATACTTTCTGGAGCGAGTGTACATCCACTTTCACACCCTCAAGCACCTGAGAAATCTCTCTTTCTTTCACGTCATCATTTGCACCCCTTACATTCTATGAAGCTATCCGTACCATGTCCTCTGTTCGGTCCTTATGCCACAATAATTCTTGAACTCACTTCACTCACCTTTTTTTCTACAGAAGTACAATCTCAGCCTTTTTCTACTCTGCTGGCACAGTTTCACTCATCACTTTTTTTTTCTTAACAGAACAGAGAAAGGAAAAAGAAATGAATAAAAAAAAATAAATAATCCATATATCAGGCTACTGGTGTCCTCCACTCACAAAAAATCTGTAACAGTTAGACTTTAACAGCTGTAGGCTGAAGTTGGGGGGGAAACAACTCCAGGGAAACGAGTTCCAGAGAGATGCAGTTCGGGGAATAAAAGAATCTTGATAGGTAGAAGTTCTGCAATATTGCTGTGTGACATTCCAGTCATAAGTGCTACCGGATGCCCGTGTAGCACATGGGAAGGCATGGAGAGGTGTCACAATGGACGCAACTTTGTCTGAGTATTTGCCATAAAAGTATCTGTAAAATAATGCAAGGGAGGCAACATTCCTTCTAACTTGTAGGGGAGGTGGCTTACTGATAATAGGAGGGTTATTAGTAATTCCAACAGCTTTGTTCTGAATTTTGTCTAGTTGTTTTAGTGCAACCTCTCCACACCCATTCCACAAGGGTGAGGAACGTTCTGGCTGAAAGCGCACCTGACTCTTATGAATTACAGCTAAATGCTCGTGAGTGAAGATGTACGGACTCTGTACAATAATACAAGTTTATATGAGAAGGTTTAGCAAGTGATTTAACAAGAGAGGTCCAGCCAAGGGCATTGTTAAGTGAGACACCGAGAATTTCAATACTTTTGGAGGTGGGAATATTAGTAGAACTGAAGGTAATATATGCATCTGGCAATATCTCTCTATTAGTAAACTGTATATACAGTATTTGGTTTTACTAGCATTAAATGAGACAAGGTTATTTTGTCTTCATTCACTGATCTTTAATATGTCTTGATTAATGGAGACAGCTGCACTGTGTTGTGAGTTAGAGATATTAAACTTTGTAAATGGGTGTTTGAGTGTGAATGAACTGTACTGTGTTGAGTCATCTGCATATGAATGGACAGGATGGTCGGTGACAGACAACTAGGAATACGGTTGGCACCAGAACTGATCCTTGTGGCATGCCAATGTTAACTGAGTGGAAATTGGAATATACAACATCTACTTTTACTCTTACTTTTCTGTCGCTGAGATATGAGGAAAGCAGAGGAACAAAAGACGTTAGTCCATACCAAGGGAGTTTGCGCAGCAGGGAATGGTACCACACCCTATCGAAAGCTTTAGAAATATCAAGGACTACTGCATGAGTTTCTCCATGTTGGTCGATTGATTCCTGGATGGTATGAGTCAGGAGATTGGGTATATCAATGGCTGATCTTTCGTGGCGAAAACCATATTGTCTATCACAAATCAGGTTGTTGGATTCAAGGTGTTTAACTATGTGCTTATTAATTACAATTTCAAATACTTTACCAAGAGAAGATGTGACAGCTATTGGTCTGTAATCAGAGGGGTCAGAAGAACTTTCTTTCTTTGGAACTGGATGGATATTGGCTTCTTTCCATGAATTAGGGAATGAAGAAGTATGTATGCATAATCTCAATAATTTAGCTAGGACAGAGGCAAGTTCTGGGGAAGTTTTCAAAACAATTGGAGGAATTCCACCTGGGACTGGAGCTTTGTTGGTCGGTAAACTGTCTAGGATGGATTTTACGTATCTAGACTGTATTTTAAGTGAAACAATTTTGGGATAGTCAAGTTCTAGTACTGGCTGACTTCCTCTACATTAGAATTTCCGGCAAATTTACTGGCAAGGATATTCGCTTTCCCACGCAGGTCATTTGTTATGTTGCCTTAGGAAGATTTTCGTTGGGGAATGGGTGATGACTTGCTAAAGTTATTATTGAAAGAATATTCTGTTGTTATTAGGACTGTTAAGTAGTTTTGAAGCTTGATTTTGAAGAAAGTTTGATTTAGCAAGATTTATTACAGCTTTTGCATGGTTTCTAGCAATTTTAAATTAACAGAGTGATTCAGATCTTTTAAAGTAGGAGTTATACGCTGATGACTTTTGGGCCATTGCTTGGCACAAATGTTATCAAACCATTTTGGAGAGTTTGATCTTTTAGTGAACTGCTGACTTGGTATGAAAACTTCATACCAACTTGCATCAAGTCATTAATGTGGGACTGGGTAGAACTGACATTACTGTACTAGAGAAGAAATACTGCCATGGAATGTCAGCAAGATCATTTCTTAATCCATCCCAGTTTGCCCTATCAAAGTGCCATCAGGTCACCCTGACAGGTTCAGAATGGGGAGGTTTGGGGGAGCCAACTGATGAGGCTTGATGAGATTGTGGTTGGAGGATCCAAGTGGTGACAGTACTTCTATCCTGTATTGATCTGGATTACTTGTCAGGAATGGATCCAAGAGATGGGCAGTATGGTCAGGATTGTCTGGTATTCTGGTTGGTTGCTTTACAAACCGTGTGAGATAAAATGATTCTGCAAACAGCTCGCACTCTAGACCATACAGTATTGTCAGTCCAGGCAGAAAGCGATAACCAATCTATATTATGTAAGTTAAATTGCCCAAAATGGTAATTTCAGTGTTACAGGTAAGGTTAAGGTTACTCAACTGTGTGGCTATGGAGTCGTATTTGCTGGGTTCTGAAGAAGCACTGGGGGAGCAAATAGACTACACAGAGATATCTGGTAATCCATCCAACCATCATCTAATCCTACGTTGCCCCATGAGAAACGTAGGAGCCCGAGGCTAGGAAAATTGGTCCTGGCATTTAAGATGAGAGTGACCAGCCTCACTCATCCCTGAGTGGCATTAGGTGAGAAATAAACCTCAACCACCCCTTGGATATAAACCTTCACTGGCTCAATCCAACTGGAGCACCTTTATTACCCATTAAACCACCAGGAGCCAAAATTTGGTTATATGGTTACCACCCAGCATAGTAAATGGTTTCCTGGTGTACAGGAAACCATTTGGCTTGTCACTCAGTGTAGAGTCATCCACAGGCAGAAGGAAGAGGAAAGAATGAAGGAAAGAAAGACACAAGAGGGAGTGTAAAGTCACCCGCAGGCAGAAGAAAGAGGAAAGAATGAAGGAAAGAAAGACAGAAGAGGATGGATGGAAAGAAGATGGAGAAGAGGAAAGGGCATATTTAGATAATTTAGTTTATACAATGAGTAATCAAAATTAGTAAAGGTGAAGTTTAAAACAGTATCAACTGCAAATTCAGATCTGATATAACAAGTGCCACTCTTGTTAACAAAGTTTGTGAGGAGATGGTAACCAGGAAAACAAAATGGGGGTATTTCAGAAGAGGGAGAGAGTTGGGGTTCTCTGAGGAACAGGGCTAGAGGGGATACGGATTGTAGGAAAAAAATGAACTGAATTCAAAGTGGTACTGAGACTACGGACAATGGTGAAGAATAAGGCCACACCTGCACTTCTCCACTGACAAGCATGAACGGACTTTGCAACAGTCATTGCTGGCACAGTCGCTTGACGGCGACAGAGAGGACCCTGTGCCGCCAGCCTTACGCTGCCAGTGGTGGCAATCCAAAATACCACCTCGTTTGCTGATATTAATGCAGTGGCCATTGCTAAAGGGAATGGAAATATCTCCAACAAGCACTTCACTCCACTCTCTCCACTACATTTCATCATCTCTGCATACATCTCATCAACCCCAGCCGCTTTCCCATTTTTCAGCTGCTACACAGCGTTCATCACCTGTACAAGTATCACATTTCCTGGCACTGCATTCCTTCTCTGTACATCCCGAAAACCAATCATGGTTACTGCCGCTCTGCTCTCTCCATTGCCAAAAACATTCACCACGTTCTGTAGCTTCACATAAATGTATCTGATAAAGTCAATTCAGACGCTGTCACGTTAAAAAAAGGTGCCACATCCCTGATCATGCACTTCTCCTCACAATATTCATCCAGCCAGCTCGATCTCTTGTCAGTTCCCTAGCCTCACTGACACCAAACTTCTCTTCCTCACACACTCATCCACCACATCTCTCCACCTTCTCCTTGGCCTACCTCGCCTCCTCTCTCCCTCCCTCAAATTCGCTCAGATATACCTTTTTCACCACTCTATTCCATTCTCTCCACATGACCGTACCATTTCAGTACACTCTCTTCAATTCTGGTGTCCACAGACTTCCTCACTCCACATCTTTCACAAGTCACGTTAATTTGTATCCTGTCCACTCTCTGTATTCCAAATACCTTCCTCAGCAGTCCCATCTTCACTGCTCTCACTCTTGACTTTTCATTTTCATGCCACACCATAGTCTCACATCCGTATGTTAACGTTAGCATTAACACTCCTTCATGTAAGCCTCGTGCAGCTGCAACTCTCAAGCCTCTGTTTCTTATCAAGGCCTTCATTGCACCAGTTACTTTCCTTCCTTGTGTCACTCTACTCAAGCCTCCGTTTCATATCAAGGTCTTCATGCTCCAGTTACTTTCCTTCCTTGTGTCACTCTTCTTTTGCATATTTTCCTCTCTTTTCTATCAATGTACTCAGGTATTTGAACTCTCTCACCAATTCCAGTCTCTCTCCAATTGCTGTAACATCACACTGGAAGTCACCTTCTTTCTCAATAACCATCACTTTATGCTTTTCTTCACTTACTTTCAAGGCACGACACTCACAGACATCAGCAAAACTTTGCACTAGTCTACCAAGTTCTTGTCTGGTATTTGTAAGTAGTACTGCATCCTCAGCATACAACAAATTTGAGATATTCCATCCATCACCATCCATTACCAATGCCATCACCCTCTCCATTACTTGTGTTTTTACTTCTCTCATCACCCCATCCATATATGCACTGAACAACCATGGGGACTTCACACAACCTTGTCGCACACCCACACCAATCGTGAACCATTCACTTACATGCCCACTTACCCTTACACATGCTTCACTAGCATCATAAAACCTCTTGACAACACCTAGCAGCTTAGCATCTACACCGTACATGCACAAAACTTTCCACAATCCTTCGCTGTCCACTTTGAAGTATGCTTTTTCCAGACCCATGAATGCCATAAAAACCTTATGGTCCTTCTCACAAGCCTTCTCCGCTATCTCTCATACCGCAAATGTTTGATCCACTCCTAAAGCCAACCTGTTCATCACTCACTAGGGCTTCTGATATCTCTCTTACTTTCTCTATAATAATTCTTTCATATACCCTCCTAATAACACTCAATAAATTATGGTATGATAATTCTTGCACTCACTTCGCTCACCTTTATTTTTGTACAGGGGTACAATCACAGCCTTTATCCACTCTGCTGGCACAGTTTCACTCATCCATGCCTTCTTATATATCTCCAACAAGCACTTCATTCTGCTCTCTCCGCTTCAATTAATCATCTCTGCATACATCTCATGAACCCCAGACGCTTTCCCATTTTTCAGCCACTACACAGCGCTCTTCACCTGGGAGAGTGTCACGTCTCCTGGCACTGCATTCCTTCTCTGCACACTCCCAAAACCAATCATGTTTACAGCTGCTCTGCTCTCTTTATTCCCACTCATCAGGCTTTCAAAATATTCTTTCCATCTGGTCTTTACTTCATCCCCATGGAGTAATAATCTACCCATTACATCCTTCTTACTTTCACATTTCTTTCCACTGTCACTTCTATATTTGCGCACCTCTTTCCAGAATAACCTCCTACTTTCAGCGCGATTTGCATTCATTTCTCTTCCTAGATCTTCACTTATCTCCTCCTTTTTCCACTTTACTAGTCTCTTAACATGCTTCTTCCTCTCAATATATGCAGTTCTTATTTCAACTGAACCCCTGTCCTGTAACCACTCTAGCCACTTCCTCTTTTCTTCCACTGTTCTCTTCACCTCTTCATCCCACCATACCGTACCTTTCTTCTTTGTTGTTACTCTTGCCACACCACACACAGCTTTAACATTATATATTCATACACTATATACAAAATGTACTAACTCTGTCTGGCTGCAATGTCATATTCAAGGTTCTGCTCCAGTGCTGAGTCTTCTGGTCTCTCTGCAGTGATGGCCTCGCCTTTAAGATACCATGGCTTCTCTCCTACATTCTCTTCTTCCAACTGACCCATTACTGCGAGTTCCCTCTCACGCTCTAACTCAAACCTCGACTTGCCCTGTGAATCAGTAAAAAGTTAATCAATCCACAATATATACACTGCAATTTTTGTATTGTACTCTGGCTTAAAAAAAAAAAAAAAAAAAAAAATCAGACATACTTCACCTTTACGAAGTGCAGCGAGACTGTTTAGCCAGATGTAAAGTATGGTGGGTGGGACAGAATGCAGCAAGTTGTTTCAGAGACAGCAAGAATATTATCAGACATGTAGTAAGACGGTAAGGAACAGAAACATCATTGTGTTATATCGAAAATCATCGAAGCCACCATGGATCTACCTGTATCATGGAAAGCTTATGTGAAAGTGATATGCATACCTTAGCTACTTTTATCTATACCTGACACCATATTACTGAAAAACTGACAAGTGCCAAACTGATAACCAAGCTCAGTTATCTTGGAAACTATTAAAGCTACAGCTGATCTACACATATCACTGGAAAGCTGAAGAAAAAGTAAAATGTGTATATGACTCTTCTCAAAGCTCACCATTATCCTGCTGAAAAAGGCCAAAAGTGGCAAACAGAGCACCAAAACCAAGTATGTCAAACTTCCAAAGATACAGTGGATCTGCACATTTTGCTGACTAGCTCATGAATAACTAACACCAACCACTTATATGACTTTTCTCAATGTCTGCTCTGCCATCATACTGAGAAAGAGAGAGAGAGAGAGAGAGAGAGAGAGAGAGAGATGGGGAAGGGTCACCAAAACTAGGTTATCTCAGAAATAATAAAGCTACAGCAGACTTACACAAATCATTGGAAGCTTTTGGAAAAGTAAGAGATGTTATTGAACAGGCTTTTTGCAAAATTTCAAAGTGTGGATTCATATCAGGGAGCTGTAATAGCAATTTTCTTCTTTGTTTAGCTAAACCAACAACATCTGCAATATTATTTAATCAAACATGGCTTGGATGATGTAGAAAAAGATAAGAGTCTGGGATGACTTGATATGTGTGGTAATGGTATGGGGTATGATGAGATTGTAGTTTTGGGAGGGGATTCAAATGATCATGTGGGTAAGCAGCTCAAGGATATGAAAGAGTACATGGAGGATGTGTAAGGGGAAAGGATACTCAAAGTTTGGGGAGGCACTGAGTATGA
Organism: Coenobita brevimanus; assembly: GCF_032717465.1. Lineage (NCBI taxonomy): Eukaryota > Metazoa > Arthropoda > Malacostraca > Decapoda > Coenobitidae > Coenobita > Coenobita brevimanus. Next base: position 25,642,340 of record NC_137018.1, read on the forward strand.
TTGTGTGCAACATGCAATTTACAAAAAGAGAAAGAGTATGTTGATTACATATGTGTCAGGGGGAAAGGACCTATTCACCTTGCTTGAAAAACCAAGCAAAATGGATGCCCTCTACTGTAAACTGAGATGAGTAGAGTTGTGGCTCAACAGGGAAATGTTGATAGAAAGGTAAATGAACAGTACAGAGCTCTCCAGAATGATCTCCTGAGTTGCTGATTCAGTGTGTGCAGCTAGACTGGCTATTTCCTGGTCTGGATGGCTGATAGGAGGTTGGTGAGGAATGATAAAGTTATTATGAGCAAACAGTGTGTGGAGCAAAACAAATTAATGTTATGTTACACAGTGCTTAACCCCTTAACTGCGGGGCGTCACTTTCGTGACGCTTGGGAGCAAGGGATCATACCGCGGGGCGACACTTTTGTGATTCTGTGTTATTTTGAATTCACCCGGGCTTTCAAGTGGTGGCTTGTATCATCTATCAGTACTGCCAATGTCCAACACTAGTCAGCACTCCTAATCTCATCTGTACTCCCATCCGTTGTTGACAATTTTGCCATTTCTCCCCGTTCTTGACTCCCCTCCCTCCCTCCCCTCCATTACCCTATCCTCTCGCCTGCCCGGCCGTGCTACGCTAAGTAAATCTTCCCTGGAATTTTTCACTAATTTTTTCCATTGAAATAAGCCCTATGCCCTATCCTTATACCAAATAATATATACAAGAAAGAAATTAGGTATGTGAGAGTGCCATACACCTAGAATTGGCTAATTATCACCTGACAACACCTAACGTGCACTCGTTCGCTAATTTTCGCTGTTTATTTCCCCCTGAAATATGCCGTATAATCTATTTTCGTAATAAAAATATATATAAGAAAGGAAGGGAGACGCCTAAGTGATATTTACATTCACCTGGAACTACCTAATTATTGCAGGCCACCACACTGTATTCTACGCTAAGTAAATCTTCCCTGGAATTTTCCACTGATATCCACTGAAATAAGCCCTATGCCCTATTCTTATACCAAATAATATATACAAAAAAGAAATAAGGTAAGTGATAGTGCCATACACCTGGAATTGGCTAATTATCACCTGACAACACCTCACGTGCACTCGTTAGCTAATTTTCGCTGTTTATTTCCCCTTGAAATATGCCATATAATCTATTTTTGTAATAAATATACATATAAGGAGGGAAAGGAGAAGCCTAAGTGATATTTACATTCACCTGGAACTACCTAATTTATTATGTATTGTCTTGGTTTCCTGCCAATCATTTCATTGCTATATATTAGCAGGTCTCATAGGGCTGAAGTTGGTAGTATTGGCCCTACCCTAGCCAGGCGGCAGGAGGCCACCACTATCAGTTCACTGTCGTCTTTGAAAGTGGGAGTATGTCTGATTTGCTCCTGCTAACTTCGGTCGCTTTATAGCCCCATGCAAAGGGCCCTGTGACCTTTACCCCTTACTAAACCTCGTGTGGAAAGGGGTAAAAGGCTGACAATTGATAGAGAATGACTATGATCTTTTTACTGAGTAAAACAGTGCAAGTGGAATTGTAAAAAAAGTGTAAATAATGTGTAAACAGCAAGAAAGCAATGAATGTAAATATAAGTGAACAGTGGAAAATAGTTTTATAAGTTACTTCAAGTGACAGTGCATAACACAGTGTAAATAAAATAGAAATGTAAATAATGTAAATAAAGTAGAGAACATAAATAGAAATGTAAATGAGTGGTATTATAAGAATACGAGTATATATACTAGGAGTAATGAAAGTGAAAGTTTCACTCTAGCATGTATGAATACTATGAGTTATGAGAATGAAGGTGAAAGTGACATTTACTCTCAATGCTAGTATACAGGACGAGAAAGTGAATGCTACGTATTTTACTGAAAGAAATTGAATCCCTACAGTGACAGTAAACTACTATTACTGAAGAAAACTTATGGATAAAGACTGTAGATATATATAAGTGTTATATAGTAACAGAAATATAAACTGTGAGTGTTTTTATGAATAACAGACAACACTAGCGGCGAATGATCGGAAGTGGGATGGTCATATGCCCTCGTAATTTTCATTGCTTTCACAGTGTTTTTTGGGGGGAGTATGGATTCCAAACTATTTGAGAATCATAGATTAGTGTTTCTAGTGATAATATCAGGCAGTGGTAACCATATTACGAGTTGTCGGGAAGTGTAAAGTGGAGACTTCGTTACCCAACTTCAGAGGTCTCCACAAGTCCTACGGTACTTGATGAAGGCTCAATAAACACCCAAAGAGAAAGCTGAAGGTATGTGCCATAAGTATATGTGATTTTAATATTCTAAGACTAATAACTGATTTTTGGCAAATATTTTTAGAGAGTCTGTTGGAGCGCGAATATGACCGCGGGAGCCGCAAGTCAAAGCAAAATAAGCCCACAGTGTAAGGGTTAAGGAGCGGGTGGTGATGAAGAGGACCTATGAGCCTTGGACAAAAATATGGAAATTGAAAACCCAATGAGAAGGGGATGTCTTCAATAGGAAGATAAGTAGAGTTGTGGCTTAACAGGGAGCTGCTGACAGAAGTGTAAATGAACTGTACAGAGCTCTCAGGAACAATCTCCTGAGAGATATTGCATCAGTGTAGATGGACAAGGGGACCTCCAAGATGTAAGGTGGTGGGAAGAGGGTGTAGAAGCTGCAGTTAAGGAGAAAAGACTTTTTCGGGAATGGGAAAGGGGTGGTTACAGAGAGGAATACTTGGCTGCCAAGTGTAGCGTAAAAAAGGATGTATACAAGGTAAAATCTCAGTCTCAGAGATTTTTACTGGATAACCTAAATAGAGCTGAAAGGAAGAATATGGTACTTAAGGAAGCAATCAGAAGATGAGGGAAAACAAAGATATCCCAGGCAAGCAGCGTTTGAAGACTAATGAAGGAAAGGTAGTGGTGGACAGTAAAGATATGAAAGATGCCTGGAGAAAGCATTATAACCAGTTGCTGTTTTAGAAGTTTGACCAAAACAAGGAAGGTTTGGAGTCAGTGGATCCAGTGTTTGGTTTGTAGCCTTTGACTGATGCCACTACTGTAAGCAGGACAATAGGCAGGAAGCAATTGCAGAAGGTGGCAGATGGGTCTTGGCTGATCACAGAAATGCACAGTTAATGTTAACAAGGGGAAGTGAAGCCCCGGAAAGAGGAAATTACAGTTATCCCTCCATTAGACAGATGTCTATTATCATAACAATCCATTATCCTGACGCTGTGATCTGGCTGTCTGAAACCAGTATTCATACATTTTTCCATTTTATCCACACAAAAAGTTGTGCCTGGGTGGAAATTATGGCAGAGCAAACACTGTCACATGGCAGGGACGGTATTTTCACGTTTTTTTCATGTCACTATAGGACTGTAGCACCAGTCAAGCAGGGCAGTACTCCCAAGGTGGATGGAAAGCTGATGACAGGGAGTGCTGGAGCTCTCGTTTCATCAGCCCTCAGAAATAGTTCCTGACCTTCCCCCTTTGCTGAACTTTTTCAGTTTCTCAGTTACACAGAGAGTAGGCCAGCATGCTCTCCAGTACAAATTTCTCTAACTATCTACACCAAACTACATGCACAGTACACACTACACTTCCATTTCCAAAATGCAAAAAATTATGGCATGTCATCACCAAGCCTCAGAGTCCCCGGGAGGGGGACCATAAATGCCCCCACCATCCGCCCCTCTCCCGGTGACAACTCGAGGTGCCTGGAACCACTGTCTAACTCACTTCTTCTTCATTTCTGCAACATTCGCGGCCTTTCCTCTAACTTTCGCTCTGTTGAGCACCACCTCTCCTCCTCTAAACCTCACCTTCTTTTTCTAACTGAGACTCAGCTGTCTGAGGCAACTAACAGCAAACCCTTTTCTGTATCCTCCAACTTTCTCTATACTCATTTCAAAGCCAAAGGTGGCTGTTGTGTACAGTGCTCGTCAGAAGTATCGAGCGCCCTGCGTCCCTCCTAGGAAACAAACCTTTCAACATTGAAAAAACATATAAATAATGCATTTTATTTAACTTTAGTGCTTCGTAGGGTAGCCTTTACGTTTCTTCACGGACCAGAGACGTCTTGGAAGTGAAAGGGTGAGGCTCCTGAGGTGCTGGAGGGGTATTTTGTCCCAGGAGTCATGAATGGCGGCTTCCAGCTTAGGCAGAGAGCTCACGTCCTTCCCTTGGAGACTCTTCTTTACGAGGTACCAGAGGTTTTCAATCGGGTTGAGGTCTGGGCTATTTCCTGGCCAGTCTTTCATGAGTGATACCTCACAGTCACAAAGCCAATTGGTGACCGATTTGGCCTTGTGAGCAGGTGCACCGTCCTGCTGAAACACTCATGCACCTGTTAGCTCGAATGAGTCTGGTAAATGATCACACAGAAGCTCCAGGTAAACATCCTGATTCACTCTAACATTCTTGGGAAGCACAATAAGCTTCCCCAAACCTTGACCAGAGAAACAAGCCCATACCACGAGTGAATCAGGATGTTTAACTGTGCTTTCTACGTACCGTGGGTCAAATGGGTCACTACCTTTGCGTCGATACACACATGCTCCTCTGTTACAGGTAACACTAAACGTTGCCTCATCAGACCACAACAGTGACAACCATTGCTCCTCACCCCAGTTTAGATATTTATTAGCAAAGGCAAGCCTACGAATTCTCTGGTTCTTGGTGAGAAGAGGCTTTCTCACATGCCTGTGACTTGTGTAACCAAGTTCATGGACCCTACGAGACACTGTTCTCACACACACCTTACCAAACACTTCCGGGTTGCTCTCCTTTATTTTCCTTGCACTCACACGAGGATTAAACTCCACTGCACGTTTTAAAACATTAACAGACCTTGGAGAAGTTTTCCTAGGCCTACCAGACCGCGGTTTCTTTGTGGGAACTTCACCACTGTTTTCCAACCGAAACTGCGCACACCAACGACGCACTGTCGATCGAGCCACACCAACCAATTCACTAATTTCCTTTGGTGGCCTGCCTCCTTTACAGCAGTGATCTGGGATATGATTTCGTTCGATAGTTCACGGGTAGGTGCCATAACAAAGTGGTGAAGGCCAAAACACTGTGGGACACTCGGTAAAAATGGCACAATTTGAGAGGGAGACGTGGCGGAGTTCCTCTCTCTCAGGCAGCCCTTGGGCGACTGAGGCGGGAACCAACCAGCGTGTCGGAAGGCCTCAGGGTACCGTGATGTCATGCTAGCGCCGCAAACTTGTGGCTCAATTTTTACCCCCTGAAATGGGTGATTCTTTTTTGGCCATCAGTATTGCACGGCTGGTGGTAGGCGCTCGATAATTTTGACGAGTACTGTATATACTGAATACGCAACGACTTATCTTGCTCTCGTGTTCCTGAACTCGATTCTTCTGAATTCTCTACACTCTGGCTTCGGCTTTCCTGTCATTCTCTAAATATTTCTGTGCTGTTTACTTATCCCCTAATTCTACTGACTATCAAAAATTCTTCGACTATGAAGAGAGAACTATCTTACTTCTATGATGGAACACATTCTATCCATTTCTCCTTTCTCTGAAATCTCCATTCTAGGAGATTTCAATGTTCACCACCAACTTTGGCTCTCCTCTCATTTCACTGATCCACCTGGTGAAGAAGCCTACATCTTTTCTATCCTTAATGACCTAGAGCAGCTTGTACAGCACCGTACCCATATCCCTGACCGCCTTGGAGAGAGCTCCAACATATCTGGCCTCTTCCTCACAACTAATCCTTCTGCTTACTCTGTTAATCTTTTCTCTCCGTTGGGCTCCTCCAATCACAACCTTATCACCTTAACCTGTCCTATCAATCCGGTACGGTCTGTGGACCCTCCAGGGAAACGTCGTCTGTGGCATTTTGAAGCCGCGGACTGGGAGGCCATCAGGCAGTACTTCTTTGATTTTCCCTGGAATGATTATTGCTTCCATGGCCAGGAGCCATCTGAGTGTGCCTTGCGCATTACAGAGGTTATTCTCTCGGGCATGGAAACATACATTCCTTTCTCATATCCTTTGACTAACGCAAGAAACCCTTGGTTTAATCATGCTTGTTCTAATGCTGTCCGCAACAAGGAGAGGGCCTACAAAAGGTACCGGAGCCAACCCACCCCTGAATCACATCATCTTTACGTTTCTACCCGGAATCATGCTAAGTCTGTTCTTCGCTCTGCTAAAAATAATTTCATCCGTACTAAATGCTCTCAACTCTCCAACTCGAATTCTTCCTGTTCCTTCTGGCACCTTGCCAAAAACCTTTCTAACAACTTTACCTCATCATCCTTCCCTCCCCTTTTCTACTCTGATGGTTCTGTAGCTATTTCTTCTACTGATAAAGCAGATCTCTTCGCACAGACTTTCTCCTCCAATTCCACCTTAGACGATTCCAGTGCTGTTCCTCCATCACTTCCCTCCTCTGACTTCCTCATGGCTGACATTAAAATTTCTTCACCTGATGTATTTTCTACCATCACTGGCCTCAGTACTAACAAGGCATATGGGCCTGATGGGGTCCCTCCTGTTGTTCTCAAGAACTGTGCTTCTGTGCTTACACCCTGCCTAGGCAAACTCTTTCGCCTTTGTCTGTCAACTTGTACCTTTCCTTCTTGCTGGAAGTTTGCTCTCATTCAGCCAGTCCCAAAGAAGGGTGACCACTCCCAACCCTCCAACTATCGTCCAGTTGCTTTAACGTCCCGTATTTCAAAAGTTTTCGAGTCAATTCTCAATAGAAAAATTTTAAGGCATCTTTCCTATCACAACCTTCTTTCCTATCGTCAGTACGGGTTCCGTCGGGGTCGCTCCACTGGTGATCTTCTCACCTACCTTTCAGACTCCTGGTCATCCTCCTTTCGGGACTTTGGCGAAAGCTTTGCCATCGCACTTGACATCTCAAAGGCTTTCGATCGAGTTTGGCATAAATCGTTAATTTCCAAAATGCCCTCTTACGGTTTCTATCCTTCTATCTGTGCCTTCATCGTTAGGTTCCTTTCTGGTCGTTCTATAGCCGCTGTTGTAGACGGTCATCGTTCTTCTCCTAGATCTATCAACAGTGGTGTTCCTCAGGGCTCTGTCCTATCACCAACTATCCTCCTTTTATTCATCAATGATCTTCTAAGCTGTACATCTAACCCTATCCACTCACACGCTGATGACTCCACCCTTCACCTTTCCATTCGGTTCCCGCAATCCCCATCTCAACAGTTACTTCAACAAACAAGGGATGAGGCTATGGCACACCTAATGTTTGACTTGGCTCATATCTCTGACTGGGGTAAAAATAATATGGTTGTTTTTAATGCATCTAAGACTCAGTTCTTACACCTATCAACCCGACAAAATCTTCCACATGTATACCCACTAATGTTTAATAATATTCAGCTTAATCCTGCATCATCCTTGAACATGCTTGGGGTTTCATTTACTCAGGACTTATCTTGGAAAGATCATATTACATCTCTTGTAAAATCTGCTTCCAAGAGACTGGGTGTGCTAAGCCGACTCCGCTCTTTCTTTACCCCTGCACAATTGTTGACTCTATACAGGGGTTTTATCCGCCCCTGTGTGGAGTACAACTCTCATGTGTGGGGAGGCTCCCCACATACAGCTCTTCTCAATAGGGTGGAGTCAAAGGCTTTTCGTCTCATTAACTCTCCTCCTCTTACTGACTCCCTTCAACCTCTGTCTCTTCACTGCACTGTTGCATCTTTATCTTTTTTTCTATCGCTACTTTAATGGTCACTGCTCCTCTGAACTGTCTGCTTGCATTCCTCCACCTCTACGACAGGCGCGTAGCACCCGTCTGGCAGCAAACTCTCATCCCTTTTCTGTCCAACTCTCTAATGCAAGAGTTAACCGTTACTCCCAGTCTTTCATTTATGCAACAGGTCAACTCTGGAACTGTCTCCCTCTGTCTGTATTTGAAGCTGCCTATGATCTCCAGTCTTTCAAACGCAGTGTGTCCAGGCATCTCAAAATGATCGGATCTTGAATTTGGCTCTCTATTGTATTTTGTTTTTCTCTTGGAGGGAACTGTTACTGTGGGCTCATGGTCTTTGGTTCCTTCTTCCTCGCATTAAAAAAAAAAAAAAAAAAAAGTGGTGACTGCCTGTCTGTGGCTGATGGGTCTGCCTGACCATGGTAATTGCTTGGCTGTCATTTATAGGTCTCTAGACCAGACAAAGTAGTGTAAAACATCAGGAACATTTGTTGTAAGATGTACTGTAGTAGCCTTTTACAAAACCTCTCAAAATCAAGGTGCAGCCACCTCTCACATAACGTGCAATCAGACAGCGTGGAAACAGTCATAGCAGCAGAGACGGTCATAGCAGGGCCCCTTTTTTTTTCTGAGTCCAAGATATGGTCAAAACAAGCCTCTGACTAATATTATGCAGGTGGAGAAATTGCCTATTTCTTAAAAGAACATACCATGCTGTTACGATAGTGAAAAACATGGCCTGAGGCCAAAAATTATGGAATATTTAGTCACTACATGAGCCAACTGGTCAAAACACAGTAAAAAACAGACAAAACGCAGGCAGATTTAGTCATAGCGCACGTTGCATGTGCCCATGAAGTATCCCCTGATCCTCCCTGCCCAGACCAAGCCTCAGGTTATGCCAATTTTGCTAGATACTAAAATGCACACATGAGATTTGGTACTTACGGTAGTGTTAAGTACATCTGGTATACGGCTTAGGAAAAAAAATGCCAACCAATTTTCTGTTATTGATCTGTGATGAGCATAATATAACAGAAATAAGCTGTTTAACTTTAAGAAGCGGTACCAGCATCCATACTGGACACGTCTTTATGAAACTTCAGTACGTATTAGACCTACATAGTGCACAAACGCACTCAGTCACGAGCCTACTACAAGCTCAGAAGAATGTGCTTGGATTTTCTTAAAAATGGGAAAGCCACAATATTCCCAGAAATTTAGAAAGGCATGGCTAAAAGACGAAAAGTACAAAAACTGGCAGCTCAAGGTCCCTGGAGATGACAGAAATGGATTTTGTAAAATTTGCAAGTGCACTTTGCAAAACTATGCGACCTTGAGAAACACAGAAACACAAACCAACATGAGAAAGCTGCAGAGCCTTTTATTAGAGTGCAACACACAGTTCTCCCATTAAAGAAATTTGGTGAAGCAAAAAAGTGGAGGGAACTCAGGGCATGTTTGACATATTGATTAATACTGACCTATTTTGTCAATATTGTGCAGAAAAAACTGCTATAACTTGATTACCAAAATGTGGGGGGGGGGGGGAGTAATAATAAAGACTTTTGATAGAATGGTTACCGACATTTTAGCGACTTTTAGGCATGAGCATAGCGGCATTTGAAAATGTGAGTTGGTAACCCTGATTCCTGTGCCACTCTAGTCAACCCTCTGCTCGCTCTCTGCCTCCACATGCGCTGTGTGTTAACTCTGCTCTTTTTTTTTTTTTTTTTGGCCAACTGACCCAACCTAACCATGCTGCACTACAGTGACTCAGCAAGATGGCAGAAAAGTCTGACCCAGGAGCAGAAGCTTGACATGATCAAGCAGAAGGAGAGAGAACGTAATTGTGCCATTGCCAAAATGTGCCAAGTCAACGACTGACTCAGCACTTGTTATGATGGAAAGGTACCTGGTCACGTACTGCAACCGACGGGAGAGGGAAAAAGTTCCAATTGACTATTAACATACACAAACTCTTCAAGTTGAGGAATCCTCTAGTGTTTGTGGGTACTGAGGTCATTTTTAGATAGGTAAATGTCCTGGGCAAAATCCCGGAAATTTGACCCAAAAGGCAAAGTTTGGGCTGGCTTGGGTAACATGAAACCCTTTAACATGTAAATATATGGCTGTATAAAGTGGAATTTTCATAAAGCAGGACCTGCCAGGAACAATACTCGAGCATTATGTGAGAGGTGACTGTATATACAAAGGAAGGCTGGGGGGGGGGGGAGTCCATTATCCAGACAGATCTACTAACCAGACATGCCTTTAGCTCTATTACGTCGGAAAACCGAGAGATTGCTGTACAGAGGAATAAAACTTTTGGAACACATAATGACAGTAACTTTTCACAACAAGAAGCAGTGCCAAGGCACAGCAAACTCATCCCCAGCAGTCATTTTGGTGCTGACATATAAAGACAACAAGACATATAGTCAAAGATGTCACATATCAAATTTGGAGTAAATCAGGTGAAAATTGACGATTTTATGCCCATTTGAAATTTTACGCCCAACGCACCTGACATTGACCCCCCTACCGCTGATTGGGGGGTGACCTCCCTGGTGTAATGAGGCATGTTATAGGATGCAGATTTGAAAGATGCACCTTTAGGTCTCAGTTTCATGTCGATAACACAAATTTGAAAGGAGATATGGAAAAAAAAAAAAAAATGGGGGGGGGAGGGGGGCTTACAGCCTGGGACTTGACCCAAAATTTAATCAGATGATCAAAAGGTCATAGTGCATCATCCCCATAATACTAGTCAAAACTGCACCAGTAGTGCAAGAGACTGACGAGGAAAATGTATGAGGTGGAGGGGAGGGGAGAGGGAGGGGGAGGCCAAGGATGAGATGGAGGGATGGGATGGAGGGGTATACGAGAGAAGGAAGTGTGAGCTGGGAGCAGGGCAGTGAAATGAGGGGGAACAGGGTGACATGGAGGCGATCTGTTGGTGGCCACCCCTTAAGAGATTAAGGCATCTGGCAATAAATAAACAGTTCTCGCGTAAAGTTATTAACAGATTTTTTCACGTAAAGTTGTTAACAGACAGACAGACAAACAGACAGAAAGACAGACAAACAAAGAGACAAACTGAGTGAAAAAAATACCAGTCCCCAAGCCCTTCTGGGATGGGGACGTGTAATTACAAATGGCCAAACAGATGGTCGAGCACTGCACAACAGTATACCTCAGATTTACCACATGGGTTAACACAATGCCACTGTGCAATTTCCAGTGTGGATGTCAATAACTTAGTAGTAAAGCAATTTTGTGTGTGTGTGTGTGTGTGTGTGTGTGTGTGTGTGTGTGTGTGTGTGTGTGTGTGTGTGTGTATTTACCTATTTGTAGTATACAGGAATTGAGCAATGCTCGTGTTGTCCTGTCTCCAAATTCACATTTATCAAGTCTACCTTTTCACACATGAATGTTTTTCACATGCACCACCTCTTCGTCTTAGTCGTTCCAAATATTTATGTATTTACCTAATATACCTAATTGTGATATACACGGAATGTGCTATGCTCGTGGGTTTCCGTCGCGGTTTCTCAGTAAGTCAAATTTAGCTTTAAACTCGATTAAGTTTTTAGACTGCACGATCTCTTTGTCCAGGTTATTCCACAAGTCTATACTTCTGTAAGGAAAGCTATATTTCTTATATTTCTTGATATCCTTCAAGCAGCATGACTTTTTCAATTTCATTCCGTGTCCTCTTGTTACTCTCTTATCCCATACAAACAGATCTTCTTTGTCAATTTTATCTACACCCACCATGGTCCTGAACACTGCAATCATGTCTCCCCTCTTTCTCCTTTCCTCTAAGGAAGGCAAATCCAGCTTTTCCAGCCTCTCTCTGTATGACAGGTCTGCCCGACTGAGGACCATCTTGGTTGCTGTTCTTTTTTTCTCTCAATCTTGTTTATATCTTTCTTCTTGTGTGGAGACCACACTACTGCTGCATATTCTAACCTGGGGCAGATCATGGCCACTATTAATTTTTACATCATCTCCTCATCCATATAATGAAATGCTACTCTTATGTTAGTCAAGAGTTTATAAGTCTCTCCAACTATCTTGTTAATGTGCTTTTCTGGTGACAAACTATCTTGGACCAGCACTCCCAAATCTTTCTCTTCTCTCATTTTTGTGATTAATTCATTACCCAACAAATAATTCAGTGATGGCCTCCTGGTACTTTTACCCATTTCCAATATTTTACATTTCTTTACATTAAATTTCATTTCCCACGTCCGGCTCCAATCATGTATCCTATCCAAATCCTCCTGCAGCATTTTACAATCCTTCTCAACCTCTACCTTCCTCAAGATCTTTACATCATCAGCAAACAGACTTGCATAACTGTTCACTCCATCTACCATATCATTTATGTAAATCAGGAACATTACTGGCGCCAACACCGAGCCATGAGGGACTCCACTTGTTACTTCCCTCCATCCAGACATCCTATCCTTTATTACTGTCCTCATTTGTCTGTCTCTCAAAAAGTCTCTCATCCATTCCAGAAGTTTCCCCTTCAGTCCTCCTATATATTCTAGTTTCCACATTAGTCTCTTATGAGGTACCTTGTCAAAGGCCTTCTCTAAGTCTAAGTACACACAATCCACCCAACCATCTCTCTCCTGTACCACGTCAATCGCTCGAGTAAAAGCTCAACAAGTTAGAAACATATGACCCTCCACTTCTGAATGCAAACTGACATTCAGCCAAAATATTCATCTCTTCTAGATATTTTATCCATCTGTCTTTCAGGATTCTCTCGCACAATTTTTGGTTAGAGACAGTGGTCTATAATTCAGGGGTTCTTCCCTGTTTCCTCCCTTATAAATTGGTACCACATTTGCCCTCTTCCAATCTTGTGGCACTTTCCCCTCTTCCAGAGAACACACGATTAAACTGTGAATTTTATCCGCCAGTTGTTCTCTGCATTCCTTCAGTACCCAATTAGAAATTCCATCAGGTCCTGGGGCTTTCCTTACATCTTGAGTTTCCAGTAATTTATACACTTCCTGTACCTCCACTTTTATATCTTTTATCACCGGTACATTTCTAATCACTCCCTCCCCTTCCACCAACTCTTTTTCATTAGTAAAAACCGATTGGAAAAATTTGTTCATTATTTCAACTTGCACTGCTGCATCTTTATAGACCTCTCCTTTTACTTTCAGTTTGGTGATCCCTTCCTTTTGTTTCAGTTTGCCATTAACAGATCTATAGAACAGTTTGGGTTCATCCTTGCATTTGTCTATCATACCTTTTTCAAAATTCCTTTCTTCTTCTCTATGTATTCTTGTGTATTCATTTCTAATTCTTTTATATTCTTCCTTTGTTCTGTTGTTATCTCTTTTTCTCCAATTGTTCCACGCCTTATCTCTCTCTTTTTTTGCTATAGTCTCACCAATCTAACCAAGGTTTGGGTGGGGTCTGGCGTTGGGTGCAGCCATGCCATACTTCCTAAACGAGCGATGAGTAGATTCTGTTATATATGAAATAGGCATCACAGATAGGTACACACGTACTAATACAATATAAACGTAAGTATTCTAGCATATCAAAAGAAGGTAAACTTGTAATGCATATGGCTCTTGTACATCAATAAAGAAACGTGGCATACATAATTTACAGTGTTGCTGAAAAAATTGTAGCTACTTTTACCGACTTTCACGGTAGTTCTAAGTTGGGTAAGTAATGTAACAATTACGTTTATAATATAATTTGAAGGAATCAGTAGAACATAAGCTATTTTCTTAATAGAAATAAATAAGTTAAAACACTCACGAGCAGCAACATCCAGGCCCATACTAGGAATCATAAATTATATGAGAGAGAGAGAATGCGATTTTTAAATTCATTATTTTGGTTATATTTATAACTTAAATTAGTTTGTCTTTACACACACACACATACACAAACACACACACACACACACACACACACAGAAGTGGGTGAAGTCATGTCAGGCCAGGTGGCGAGATGTGAGCGGCGAGCTCTAACGGTGTCAGGTCAGCCACTAGCCAATCAGAGTATAGGAAACAAGGCAACGCTGTACGCCGGGAAATCCCCGGCTGGACTCCACCCAAACCTTGGTTTTAGATTGGTGAGACTATATCATACACCTTCTATTAAACCACTCCTTTTTCCTGTTATCTTTCCCTCTTACTCTTGGTACAAATTTTTCCACTCCCAAATTATAGAGGTCTAGAAAGATCTCCCACTTCCTCTGTATCTCTCTTGTTTCTCTGAATTTTCTCCAATCCGAATTTTCAAAAAAATGTCTCAATCCTGTAAAATTTGCTTTCTCAAAGTTGTATCTTCCCTGTCTATGAAGCTCGTCTCTTGGCTCAACGTTCCCTAATATCATCTGGAACTCAATGACCACATGATCACTTTTTCCTAAAGGACAGAGATATTTCAATGATTCTATTACATCGGGTTTTTTGGTAAAGAGTAAATCTAACCTTGCTGGTGTGTCCTCATCTCGAAACCGTGTCTCTTCTTTCCCTCATTGCATCATCACATTATTCATTATTATATTTAATAACATAGTGCCCCACGAATCCTCGCCGCCTCCCGAGTACCATTCCTCCCAGTTCACCTCTTTACAATTAAAGTCAGCCACCAAAATTATATTATTGCTTTTCTCAATTATTTTTTGTAAATAGCTTGCCATATCTGACAACATCTCCAGGTATTCGTCATCATTCCATGCTCTCGTCTTAGGGGGAACATACACTACCGCCATATCTCTCTTAACATTCCCTCCAATTTCTAATTTCATATATATCACTTCAGCCCTGCCTTCTCCCATTTCCACGGTATCTACATTTATGTTTTTCTTCACTGTGTGTGTGTGTGTGTGTGTTTCTTACCTAATTGTTCTTACCTAATTGTATCTTTACAGGAGTGAGTCAAGCTTGTACTGTCCCATGTCTTAAACCATTTTTATCGTACACATCCTTGAATTTATGAATTGTTTTGGCACACACTATTTCATTCGGTAGTGCATTCCACTGATCAATTGCCCTATTTGGGAAACTAAATTTCCTTACGTCTTTATCGCCTCTCTTTTTATGCAGTTTTTTGCAGTGTCCTCTTGCTAATGCATCCCCATAGGTTATGTAATCATTTATATCTACTTTCTTCTTCCATGATATGCATCTCTATATAGCATAATCATGTCTCCTCTTTTCCTTCCCTCCTGTAGTGTGGGTAGATTCAGTTTTTCTTGTCTTTCTTCATAGCTTAGATCCCTTAAGCTTGGTACCCATCTTGCAGTGGCCCTTTGAACCAGTTCAATCTTGTCTATGTGCTTTTTGTGATGAGGACTCCAGACTACTGAAGCATACTCCAGGGTTGGTCTGATGAATGATGTTATTATCTTTCTTAGCATGTCTTCATTTATGTATGTCAATGCTATTCATGTGTGTGTGTGTGTGTGTGTGTGTGTGTGTGTGTGTGTGTGTGTGTGTGTGTGTGTGTGTGTGTGTGTGTGTGTGTATTTACCTATTTGTATTTACCTATTTGTAGTATACAGGAATTGAGCAATGCTTGTGTTGTCCTGTCTCCATATCCACATCTATCAAGTCTACCTTTACACACATGAATGTTTTTCTCATGTACCACCTCTTAGTCTAAGTCGTTCCAAATATTTAAGTATTTACCTAATATACCCAATTGTGATATGCACGGAATGTACTATGCTCGTGGGTTTCCGTCACTGTTTCTCAATAAGTCGAATTTAACTTTAAACTCGTTTAAGTTTTTAGACTGGACGATCTCTTTGTCCAGGCTATTCCATAAGTCTATACTTCTGTAAGGAAAGCTATATTTCTTGATATCCTTCAAGCAGCTTGACTTTTTCAATTTCATTCCATGTCCTCTTGTTGCTCTCTTATCTCATACAAACAGAAAGATATAAAAGTGTGTGTGTGTGTGTGTGTGTGTGTGTGTGTGTGTGTGTGTGTGTGTGTGTGTGTGTGTGTGTGTGTGTGTGTGTGTGTGTGTCTAACACTGGGCAAAGGCTTCAGGACCTATCCCAAAGCCCAGTAATCCTCCTACACACCTCCACATGTCGTCTCTTCGGCGCTAACACCTACAGTCCATACTGAATACATCCTAGGGCTGTCTCATACAGTACAGGACTGGTGTACTGGTATTAGTGGGGGTATTTTTATGGCATGTCAGTGGGTCTTCTGGTAAACTTGTAAAGTCTGGTTTTTCAAGAAATTCAAACCCTTAACCCCTACACCGCGGGCATGTTTACCGATGTTTTGCATGTGCCGCGGGGTTATTCGGGCTCCGACAGACTCTCAAAAAATATTTGCCAAAAATCAGTTATTAGTCCTAGAATATTAAAATTATATATGCTTATGGCACATACCTTCAGCTTTCTCCTGGAATGTTTGTTGAGCCTTCATCAGTTACCGTAGGACTTGTGGAGACATCTGAAGTTGGGTAACGAAGTCTCCACTTTACACTTCCCGACAACCCGTAATATGATTACCACAGCCAGATATTAACACTATAAACACTACTCTATGATTTTCAAGTAGTTTGGGATCCATACTCCAAAAAAAAAACCACTGTGAAAGCAATGAAAATTATGAGCGCGTCTGACCGCCGCACTTGCGCTAGTTCGCTCTTGGTACTCTGTCATTTATTATTCATAAAACCCCTCACACTTTATATTTCTATTACTATATAACACTTATATATATCTACAGTCTTTATCCATAAGTTTCCTTCAGTAGTATTAGTTTATTGTCACTGTAGGGATTCAATTTCTTTCAGTAAAATATGTAGCATTCACTTTCTCGTCCTGTATACTGGCACTGAGAGTGAATGTCACTTTCATCTTCACTCTCATAACTCATAGTATTCAGACATGCTATAGTGAAACTTTCACTTTCATTACTCCTAGGGTATATACTCGTATTCTTATAATACTACTCATTTACATTTCTATTTACGTTCTCTATTTTATTTACGTTATTTACATTTCTATTTATTTACACTGTGTTATGCACTGTCACTTGAAGTAACTTATAAAACTATTTTCCATTGTTCACGTATATATACATTCATTACTTTCACTTGCTGTTTACACATTATTTACACATTATTTACAATTCCACTTGCGCTGTTTTACTTAACAGAAAGATCGTAGTCACTCTTTTATCAATTGTCAGCCCTTTACCTCTTTCCACACGAGGTTTAGTAGGGGGTAAAGGTCACAGGGCCCTTTGCATGGGGGTGAAAAAAGGCCCTGAAGTCAGCAAGAGGATGAGCTGTACCTCCTCTTCGGAAGATGAGAGAGAACTGATAAAGGAGGGCCGGCCCGGGTTGAGGCCTACTTAGGGGTTATTCAGTACTACCAACGTAGCTCTTGAAACAGCTATGTATTTCACTGAAATGATTGGCAGGAAATCTAGACAATACATTATAAATTAGGTAGTTCCAGGTGAATGTAAATATCACTTAGGCTTCTCCCTTCCCTCCTTATATGTATATTTATTACGAAAATAGATTATATGGCATATTTCAAGGGGAAAAAAACAGCGAAAATTAGCGAACGAGTGCACGTGAGGTGTTGTCAGGTGATAATTAGCCAATTCCAGGTGTATGGCACTCTCACTTACCTTATTTCTTTCTTGTATATATTATTTGGCATAAGAATAGGGCATAGGGCTTATTTCAATGGATGAAATCAGTGAAAAATTCCAGGGAAGATTTACTTAGCGTAGAACGGCTGGGCAGGCGAGAGGATAGTGTAATGGAGGGGGGGTAGGGAGGGGAGTCAAGAACGGGGAGAAATGGCTAAATTGTCAACAATGGATGGGAGTACAGATGAGATTAGGAGTGCTGACTAGTGTTGGACACTGGCAGTACTGATAGATGATACAAGCCCCCACTTGGAAGCCCGGTTGAATTCAAAATAACACAGAATCACAAAAGCGACGCCCCGCGGTATGATCCCTTGCTCCCATGCGTCACGAAAGTGACGCCCCACGGTTAAGGGGTTAAGCTGTTCCCTGCCCCAGCCGGGATTAGATCTTGGGTCCATTAGGACTGCAGGATGCCTCTCTACTGATTCAGTCATATAATGAAATTGGATGAACACTTGGTGTGTGGGGAAAATACAGGTGATAAAAAGTGATGAAGTGCATGAGGGAATAAACCATACAACTACTGTATTTTTTTTTTTTTTTTATGCAAATAAGAAAGAACCAAAGGCTAGGAGCCTGCAAACAATTCCTTCCGAGGAGAAAAAAAAAAAAAAAAAAAAAAAAAAAAAAAAGTGAGCCAAATTCAAGATCTGTTCATTTTGAGATCCCTGGACACACTGCATTTGAAAGATTGGAGATCACAGGAAGTAGGAAATACAGATAGAGGGAGACAGTTCCAGAGTGGACCTGTTGCATAAATGAAGGACTGGGAGAAACAGTTAACTCTTGCATTAGAAAGTTGGACAGAAAAGGGATGAGAGTTTGCTGCTGGACAGGTGCTTCGCGCCCATTGTAGAGGTGGAGGAATGCAAGCAGACAGTTTAGAGAAGCAGTGACCATTGAAGTAGTGATAGAAAAGAGATGAAGAGGCAACAGTGTGGTGAAGAGACAGAGGTTGAAGGGATTCAGTAAGAGGAGGAGAGTTAATGAGACGAAAAACCTTTGACTCCATCCTATTGAGAAGAGCTGTACGTGGGGAGCCTCCCAAAACATGAGAGTTGTACTCCACACAGGGGCGAAGAAAACTCGTCTATAAAGTCAACAACTGTACAGGGGTAAAGAAGGTACAGAGTCGGCTTAGCACACACAATCTCTTGGAAGCTGATTTTACAAGAGATGTAATATGATCTTTCCAAGATAAATCCTAGGTGAATGAAACCCCAAGCATGTTCAAGGATGATGCAGGCTTGAGCTGGATATTATTAAACATTAGTGGGTACTCCAGTGGAAGATTTTGTCGGGTTGATAGGTGTAAAAACTGAGTCTTTGATGCATTAAAAACAACAAGATTATTTTTACCCCAGTCAGAGATACGAACCAAGTCAGACATTAGGTGTGCCATAGCCTCATTCCTTGCTTGTTGAAGTAACTGCTGGGATGGACGTTGCAGGAACCGAATGGAAAGGTGAAGGGTGGAATCATCAGCGTACGAGTGGATAGGGTTAGATGTAAAGCTTAAAAGATCACTGATGAATAAAAGGAAGAGAGTTGGTGACAGGACAGAGCCCTGAGGAACACCACTGTTGATAGATCTAGGAGAAGATGGCCGTCTACAACAGCAGCTATAGAACGACCAGAAAGGAAGGTGTAGATGAAGGCACAGATAGAAGGATAGGAACCATAAGAGGGCAGTTTGGAAATTAAAGATTTATGCCAGACTCAATCGAAAGCCTTTGAGATGTCAACTGCAATGGCAAAGCTTTTGCCAAAGTCCCTAAAGGAGGATGACCAGGAGTCTGAAAGGTGGGCAAGAAGATCGCCAGTGAAGCGTCCCTGACAGAACCAATACTGATAATCAGAAAGAAGGTTGTGATAGGAAAGATGTTTTAAAATTTTCTGTTAAGAATAAACTCAAAAACTTTTGAGACACAGGATGTTAAAGCAGTTGGATGATAGTTAGAGGGCTGGGAATGATCACCCTTCTTTGGGACTGGCTGAATGAGAGCAAACTTCCAGCATGAAGGAAAGGTACAAGTTGAAAGACAAAGGCAAATGAGTCTACCTAGGCAGGGTGTAAGCACAGAAGCACAGTTCTTGAGGACTACAGGAAGGACCCCATCAGGCCCATATGCCCTGTTAGTATTGAGGCCTGTGATGGCAGAAAATACATCAGCTGAAGAAATTTTAATGTCCGCCATGAGGAAGTCAGAGGGAGGAAGTGATGGAGGAACAGCACCGGAATCGTCTAAGGTGGAATTGGAGAAGAAAATCTGAGTGAAGAGATCTGCTTTATCAGTAGAAGAAATAGCTACAGAGCCATCAGAGTAGAAAAGAGGAGGGAAGGATGATGAGATAAAGTTGTCAGACAGGTTTTTGGCAAGGTGCCACAAGGAGCGGGAAGAACTCAAGTTGGAGATTTGAGTGCATTTAGTATGGATGAAATTATTTTTAGCACAGCAAAGAACAGACTTAGCACAATTCCGGGCAGAAACATAAAAAAGATGTGATTCAGGGGTGGGGTGGCTCTGGTACCTTTTATAGGCCCTCTCCTTGTGGCGAACAGCATTAGAACAAGCGTGAATAACCCAAGGGTTTCTTGCGTTAGTCAAAGGATATGAGAAAGGAATGTATGCTTTCATCCCCGAGAGTATAACCTCCGTAATGTGCAAGGCATACTCTAATGGCTCCTGGCCACAGAAACAATAATCATTCCAGGGAAAATCAAAGAAGTATTGCCTGAGGGCCTCCCAATCCGCAGCTCCAAAGTGCCACACACGATGTTTCTTTGGAGGGGCTGCAGGCCGTACCGGAGCGATAGGACAGGTTATGGTAGTAAGGTTGTGATCAGAGGAGCCTAACGGAGAGGTAAGATTAACAGTGTAAGCAGAATGATTAGTTGTAAGGTAGAGGTCACGTATGTTGGAGCTCTCTCCAAGGCGGTCAGAGATACGGGTAGGGTGCTGTACAAGCTGCTTTAAGTCATTAAGGATAGGAAAGATATAGGCTTGTTCACCAGGTAGATCAGTGAAAGGAGAGGAGAACCAAAGGTGGTGGTGAACACTGAGATCTCCTGGAATGGAAATTTCAGAAAAAGGAGAAATGAATAGAATGTGTTCCATCGTAGAAGTAAGATAGTCAAAGAATTTTTGATAGTCAGTAGAATTAGGGGATAAGTAAACAGTGCAGATATATTTAGTCTGGGAATGACAGGAGAGCCGAAGCCAGTGAGTAGAGAATTCAGAAGAATCAAGTTCAGAAACATGAGAGCAAGATGTCATTGCGTACACATATAAAACAGCCACCTCTGGCTTTGAAATGAGTATAGAGAAAGTAGGAGGATACAGAAAAGGGTTTGCTGTCAGTTTTCTCAGACAGCTGAGTCTCAGTCAAAAAGAAAAGATGAGGTTTTGAGGTGAATAGGTGGTGCTCAACAGAGAGAAAGTTAGAGGAAAGGCCGCGAATGCTGCAGAAATGAAGAAGTGAGTCAGACAGTGGTTCCGGGCAGCTCTTAGAGTCGTCACCGAGAGAGGGGCAGATGGCGAAGGCATTTATGGCCTCCCCCCGGGGACTCCGAGCCATCATAACTATGCTCCATTTTATTTTTTAAATTTTGAAATGGGAGTGTAGTGTGTACTATGCATGTAGTTTGGTGCTGACAATTAGAGAAACATGTATTAGAGAGCATTCTAGCCTCCTCTCTGTGTTACTGAAGCCATGAAGAAGTTCAGAAAAGGGGGATGGTCAGGAACTAGTCCCGAGGGCTGATGAAACAGGAGCTCCAGCTCTCCCTGTCATCAGCTCTCCACCCACCTTGGAAGTACTCCCCTGCTCAACTGGTTCTACAGTCTACTGCTGAATTACAGTACAGTTATACCTCGATATATGATACACCTAGATATGATACCCCAGCTTAACGATGGGGGTAGAAGTACCACCATACGCCACCTAACGATGGCCAAAACCTGGTTTAACAATAGGTTTTGATTTTTTTTTTTTTACTGATTTTGATGATAATTTAGACTAAAACTGTGTTTCAGTTGATTTATAAACTGTTTTTAGACTCAGATTAATGTGTTTTAGACACAGGTGAGGTGAACAGTCATTTTGGGGTACAGTTTACTAAGCTTGATTCTTTACAGACCTATATTTGACAATTTTCAGATTTTATTTTTGGTTTTAATGAGTTATTTACAGGTGTTAGGCTTAGGTTAGCCTCATTTGCAGCTGTTAGGCCACTTAGATTGGCTTTAAACTTGTTTTTGGGTTCATTTGGGTGGGTTTTGGATTTGGCTGGGGGGAAGCCCACGACTGAAAAACGCATCCTACTATTTTACATGTTAAATCTACCTTGATATACAATACCCCGCCTAACAATGGGTTTTTACCTAACCAACTGCATCATTAAACCAGAGTATATCTGTACTGTATAATGATATCACCATGAGACACCAACACTTGCAATGAAGAACACCTACAAACTAACATCCTGTACAGAGAAATACATAAATCTCAATTAAAACACAACAGAGTATAACCTGCATGTTATGGACCTGAAGCACTGGCGTCTTCGCCGTGGGTCTACTCCCCAGAGGCTGTTGAAGCAGAAGAGGAGGACAGTATGGGGGCCAAACCACCGCAAACCCCCCTGGCCCCTCATGGGGCGAGAACCTAGGAATGGCTTTGGTTGCCCGGGCAAGTACCACATCTCCCAGCACAACACATACAACAACACCGTTTTTTCCACACTGAGAAATGGCTCCCCGGTGGTCATTTCTCGACGACTTCTTCTAGCCGGAGACATTGAGAGCAATCCAGGACCCACCAACAAATGCAAATGTCCAACATGCTCAAAACCTATTAAGTCGAGCCGACAGACAAAGAGTTTGGTTCAGTGCAATTCCTGCAAGAACTGGACCCATTACACCTGCACAACACCTGCATCCAGAAAACATTACACAAACACCTGGACCTGCTCCTTATGCTCCTTCCCCCCACCCACTAACCCCTCCCAACCCTATTCCTACTTCCTCCACACCTCCTCAGCCTAACCCATCTATCCCTTCCACACCATCCAATCCCCCAACCCCTCCCATTCCACACTATCCTAATCCACCACAACCCTTACCTCCATCACAACCTTCTCCTACCCATTCCCCTCCACCCACACCATGTCACGGGATTTTTAAGTATAAGCAATATTAAAGGGCATTTTTCAATAATACTGAGAACAAGGACAATGAAATGTCTTGTGAAAATCAAACAATGATTACTTTATGCCGGCTTACTTTGCCGATTCTCTAAGAACGAGAATTTATAAACTTTCTCGACAGTACACAGCAGAGACTAATTCCTCACAATTGCTGTTTGTTAGTACTGTTAGCCTCTGGAGAAAGTGACTTCACCCCTGACAATCAATAACTAATGCTATTAATGATAACAGATTCTTGCTGATGCATTAACTCCTGGTTGGCACAACAGATTTTAAGCTTAATACAAAAGGACTGGCCTAAGTACCAGTTATGAATAGCAAAGCGTTTATGCAAACTAGGAGCTATAAGTGAAATAAGCTTAATATGGAAAATAAAACACGAGTTTACATTACATTAAGCTCAAGAAAAAGAACTGTTAAATTTATTGATTACAGTAAAATAAATTAGGGCGTCGGGCTATAGATAGATAGATAGAAAATAAATTTACGTTACATTTCAAAAATGATTTCAAAATAAGGAGATTGCACTCACTCGCTCACTCAAAAGCTAACTCTTAAACCTAGGAAAAAACAAAAAGAAAATATTGGTCAGAAAAGTGGACCAAGCGGATGACTGGGCATCGTTACTGGAAGGACACTGCACACGCTAAGTCTCTCGCCAATCACGCTAGGTGGGAATACGGCAGCGGTGGGAACTAGACGTCGTTGAGGAAGGACACTGCCACACACACTACCTGCTTCCGTGGCATACAAATCTTGACTGAGTTCAAATTGTGAGAAAGAGGTGAGTGTCGTGGCCACATTGCTAACGGCTAGAATGAGCGAAACATGCCCAAAATAAATCGCTCAGCGGAAGTACTAATGTCTCGCACAAAGACGATCATTTATGACACAGTGAAAAATTGTTCTGAAAACACTCCTGACCAGGTGAATACGTAGTGGTTAAACTGAGCGATAAATTCTGGGATTCCACTAGAATTCGCGGTTTCCCACCAAAGATGATGTCACGAGTTTATTCAAATACAAATCGTGCCAACTCGTGACACACCACCACCTCCCCCCGTGCTGCAACAGCCAACACACATTGCACACACAACATAAACATCCTTCAATTAAACATAGATGGCATAAACACCAAAAAAACAAGAACTCACACAAGTCATCAAACAACAAAACATACACACTGCCATCTTACAAGAAATAAAACAACACAGAACACAAAAAACACCTACATTTCATAATTTCACCACCATTCGACAAGCCCAGCCCACAGCGGTGGTGGTGGACTCATCACCCTGATACACAAATCCATCAACTTTTCAGATACCAGTGCACACGCAAAGTCACTTCTCCCCCCCACAAGACACCACAACAGAAATACAATCAAGTAAAATACACACTGGTAACAAATCACACATGACAATCGCCAACACATACATTCCCCCCATCCAATATATTACCAATATGCTGGGAATTGAACCCGGACTCTCAGGTGAGAGCCAGGCAGCATACCACTACACCATGACAAGGTAAAAGCCATCTCACATTGTCACAATCTTGTAACCAATGTCACTCTGCCCCCTGCTGTGGACTTGAAGAGGATGAGATAACCCCCTGGCACTCAGGCAAGTAGATGCTTTTAATCTATCCCAGGCACTTACGGCAAGTCAGTGCCAAACAATTACTCTCCTAAAAAACACCACATCACTAACATATCCAACATCATCCTGGGTGGCGATTTCAATGCCAAGGCATCGGCCTGGCATGTCATCAACCCTGACACAGACAGAGGACTGGTAATACAGTCTCAGACAGATCATCTTTTCATACTGAATAATCTCCATCAACATACCCATATCCCACACCAAGCCCTCTTCCTCCCATCCCCAGACATCACCTTTTGCTCCCCAAACCTTGCCCCCACTACACCCTAGAGAGTGGTCAAAACCCTTGGATCTGATCACCTCCCAGTCATCATCACTCTACCAAAACCAGAATCATCCCAGCTGACCACAGACACACATACACCAATTATAAGAGAGCCAACTGGGAGGTCTTTGTAACTGAAACAAAACATTTCAAAACATTAAACAGTGCATCCATCACAAACATCAACACCTCTGTGCACACTTAGAATTCAATTATACAAAATGCAGACAAAAGACACATCCCTAATGGCAACAGAGACACAACCCCAACTTCACACCAGAAATTCAAGGCCTAGTCAGTCAACAGGACACACTACGACACTCCCCAACACCCCATACACAAGACACTGTACAACAAATACAAGAACTCAACACTCAATTAAACAATAAAATATCAGAACAACAAACACTAAACTGGAATAATTATCACCAAACACTTGACCACAAAACAAACACCAGCAAACACTACAAAACACTAAAGACCATCACACTCTCCAACAGCAACACTACACAATTGCACACTGCCATCACAAGAAGAGACACCATACCCTCAAACAAACAACAAGCAAACACTCTCATCAATCACTTTTCACATGTCAGCCATCTTAACCCCCATTACGACGATCGACATATCATCTGACATAAAAGACAGTTTCTCACAGACCCAGACTAGGCACCTTTCACTTACAACCAGACAAAGCACATCATTAGCAACCTTAAGCACTCATCTGCCTGTGGACCAGACAACATAAGCAACATTCACCTTAAACACCTTGGACCACAAGGTATACAAGCACTCACCAACATATCAAACTACAGCTACTCACACAACATAATACCCAACACCTGGAAGCATGGCTTTATCATCACTATCCCTAAACCCAACAAAGACCCCACGTTACTTTCCTCACACCGCCGCATCACACTCCTCTACACCCCTCTAAAGTCACTGAACGACTGGTACTACAACTAGTTACACCTCACACCCACCTAGCCCAATCACAACATGGCTTTAGGGCACTACACTCCAAAAACACTGTTCTTACAGACCTTACACAGAGAGTTTTCGATGGCATGAATTCAGCTAGGCCACCACACAGTACACTCCTAGTAACAATAGACATTAGCAAAGCTTTTGAAGCCATCCCCCGCCACAACCTAACAAACAAAATATACAACACAAACATGCAAAGTAACACAAAAAGATGGTTCGCAAACTACTTAGCAGGCAGAGGTGCACATGTAACATTTGCTAGTCAGTCTTCAAACATCAGAAACTTCACAAATGGCATCCCCCAAGGATCTGTTTTGTCCCCTACACTCTTTAACCTATACATGCACGACGTACCCACACACCACAGATACACATACTGTAGCTTCCTATGCATATGACGTAACACATGTACACACCAAAATGCAAACACAGCTGCACACATCTTCCAACCTTACCTCAACACACTACATAAATGGTTCACCACAAACAGGCTCAAAATAGCCCCAACCAAATCTACAGTGACCCTTCTCACAAACTGGACAGCAGAACACAGTCACATCCCACACCTCACCATAAACAACACTCCCCTACCACACACACACACACACAAAATCCTTGATGTGACATACAATACAACAATGTCATTTAAACAACACATCACAAACATTAAAAATAGCACCAAGACCCAATGCCTTGAGGTCACCTGCCCATACAACATTTGGACACAGCAAAGAAACCACCACCACAGTATGCAAACAATATGTACATTCAGTGATGAATTATGCAAGCCCTGCTTTGGCTCCTAACCTCACTAAAACACACTACAACACTCTATAGACCATACGGAAGAAGGCCCTAAAAATAATCACAGGCTGCACAGCTACTACACCCACAGCCCTCCTACATTAAGAAACCAAAGTCCTCAAAGTCAAGGATCACCTAGACATGAGAGGCACCCAAATTCTCACTGCAGCCTCCACAAACCCACAACATCCATTACATTACATGGCAGCACATCCACACACACCATGGAACATCAAAATAACACCCAAAACACGATTTCATACATAAATACTCTCATCTTTCCCCCCTTGCCTGCCTCAGACCAGCTTCCAGATGCATATCCATACTCAAATCACTCGCTGCTCCATTCAGTCACTTAAAGACAACACACAGCTGCATGCACAGCCTCCTGATATCCAACCTTCTGAATCCTATCTCCCTCGTGAGGACAGGGTCCACCTGGAGTGGCTGAGATGTGGGCATCATCCAACCCTCTTAAGTTACCCAGAAGAGGCTAGATGATTCTGTCACTGATGCCTGTCCAGGATGTAACACAGCATCCCATATTATTAAGCACATTATAGAAGACTGCATTGCACACAATCACCTACGCAAACAACACAACATACACTCCTTGAGAGCTCTGTGGGAAAGCCTGGTCTTGGCTGTGGCTTTCCTTAGGGACTCGGGGCTGTTCGACCAGACTGGCCAAGGAACTACAACAACTACTACTACTACTACTACTACCTGCATGTTATTGTGCATTTTAAAATAGAAATAAAAATTTTTGCAGAAAAATATTCTTGGCAAGATATACTACTTATCTATCTATCAGGCTTGGGTCCGAGTACATGGACTCATACTCGTACTCGTATTTAAGTACACAATATAATGTACTTGTACTTGTACTCGGGTTTAAAATTTCCATAGTACAGTACTTGTACTCGTACTTGTACTCGGACTCAAAGTACTCGACAATTTTACGAGTACTTTCGAGTACAACCATGATATATAAAAGTGGTGAGGGTAACAATGGTGTGTCCTTGGAGAGGCCAGGTGGCCTGGGTTGGTGAGTCACTAAGGTCAAGTGGTGTACAGCCACGCCCACTAACTCCTGATAAGCTGCTTTTAATATGTTAGCACCTTGGTACTAATTGCAAGTAGTACTCGTACTTGGATTCGAGTACAGCACAAATGTACTCGTACTTGGACTCGAGTTCAGCTATAAAACGGAGTACTTGTACTTGTACTTGGATTCGTGATACCGAAATGTAATCGTACTTGAACTCGAGTACAGAAAAATGTACTCGAACCCAAGCCTGCTATCTATCTATCACCAGACACCTTAATCCCATATGAGGTGGCCACAAACAAATCGCCTCCACATCACCATGTCCCCCGCCATTTCACTGCCCTGCTCCCAAATCACACCACCCTCTATCATATACTGTACCTCTCCACTCCACCCCTCCATCTCATCCTTCCCCTTCCCCTCTCTCTCTCTCCCCCACCATCTCACTCACATACACTCTCCTCATCAGTCTCTCACTCTCCATCCTCTCCACATGTCAAAACCACCTCAATGTGCTTCTCCTAACACTTCCTATCACATCCACATTCACACCACAATGCTCCTTCACATCCCCATTTGTCAGTCTGTCTCTTCATGTGACTCCACAGGCTCCTCTTAAATAACTAATTTCCACTACTCTCACTCGTGTCCCTCCAACAACGTCCAAGCTTCACTTTCATACGTTGGAGTTGGTATCACAATACTGTCATGTGATAACTTTTTCACATCCATGCTCACTTCCCTGTTTCATATCACTGCCTTCAAGAAACCAGCAACTTTTCTTCCTTCTTGTACCCTTTCAAGCACTTTACCCTCCAAACTTCCATCCTCACTCATGACAGTACCCATGTACTTAAACACACTCACATTTTCCATTTCCTCATCATCCAATCTCACGGTACATTCACTGACTTCACCTCTCTTGAAGACCATAACTTTACCCTTCCCTACGTTCACCTTTAGATTCTGTTCCTTACACACTCTCCCAAACTTATCCACCAAGCCTTGCAGCTCGCCTTCGTCTTCACTTAACAACACAGTATCGTCTGCAAACAACAGTACAGGGAGTTTCCAAACACTGCCCTCTCTCATTAGGGCCACTCCAACATCCACTGCCCTACCTTGTATCTGTTTTATAACCCCATCCATATACAGACTGAACAACCATGGAGACATGACACATTCCTGTTCCACCCTAACTTTCAAATAGAAAAACTCACTCAGTTCACTATCCACATGCACTGCAGCCTTAGCACCCTCATACATCCTCTTCACAGCATGCAACAACTTCCCATCTACTCCATATATTCTTGATACTTTCCACAATCCTTGTCTATCCACCCTGTCATAATTATGCTTTCTCCAAATCCATGAAGGGCACATACGACTTCTTTCCCTTCTCTAGAAACTTTACTCTTCTCTACATTCACCTTTAGATTCTGTTTCTTACACTCTCTCCCAAACTCATTCAACAATCCTTGCAGTTCCCCTTTGTCTTCACTTACACTAACAATACAGTATCATCTGTAAACAACAGTACAGGAAGTTTCCAAATGTTGGCCTCTCTCATAAAAGCCACTCCAACATCGACTGCCCTACCTTGTACCTCTTTTATAACCCCATCCATACAGAGATTGAACAACCATGGAGACATGACACATCCCTGTTTCAATCCAACATTCAGGAAAAAAAATTCATTCAGTTCACTATCCATACACACTGCAGCCCTAGCACCCACATAAATCCTCTTCATGGCATTCAACAACTTCCAATTTACTCCACATATTCTTAATATCTTCCATATTCCTTGTCTATCCACCCTGTTATATGCTTTCTTCCAATTTACTCCACATATTCTTAATATCTTCCATATTCCTTGTCTATCCACCCTGTTATATGCTCTCTTCCAATTTACTCCACATATTCTTAATATCTTCCATATTCCTTGTCTATCCACCCTGTTATATGATTTCTCCAAATCCATGAAGACTGCATGTAGCTTCTTTCCCTTCTCTAAAAACTTTTCCACTAAACACCTAAGAATGAAAAGCTGATCTACATAACCTCTTCCTTTCCTCAAACCTCCCAGTTCTTTTTCTACTAATTCCTCTCTTCTTTCCTTAACTCTGTCAATAAGTATCGTTTTCATTCATATACATTTTTGAAGGCTCCTACCTGCTTGCATGCACTGGCCTTGGTCATCTAATGGTGGCTTTCCATGCTGCTCAATCCATGGCACCTTCCCTATTCAGTCCTGTAACCGTGAGGTCACACTCAATGACCTCATCCCAGGTCTTCTTTGGTCTACCTCTCACTAACCTACCACCAAAATTAACACTTCTCATTTTCTGCACCCAATTATCATCCCTCATCCTCTCCACATGCCCAAAACATCTCAATCTACCTCTCCTCATTGCAACACCATTAAACTCCAGTCCCATCTTACCTCTCATCTCTAACTTCACAAACCTTGTCCCCCCAGACCTTGCACTCAAGGACACACTGCACATTCACCAAATCATTGCCATTTCTGAACATCTGAGCCCACAAATATCCTCTTCCTTTAGTGCCTAGGTCTCACTACCATACAGCATTACACTCCTAATACATGCTGCATACAAAGATCCCTTAGCACGGATAGAGAGCCCTCTCAATGTCAGGAGAGGCAACAGCTCCCTGAACTTCTTCCAACCACTCCCCACTCTTGCCACAGAGCTAGCTCCTGCCCCACCTCCAACATATAATGTGTCTCCCAAATACCAACCACTCCTCACTCTAGCCACAAAGCTAGCTCCTGCCCCACCTCCAGCCCATAACATGTCTCTCAAATAACAAAACCCTTCCACACACTCAAGAGACTCACCATCAAGTTCAATCCTTTCATGATTAGCAATATCCACATGCTCTCCCCGACACATCGCACACATGAAACAGCATTATCTCATAGTTTACTTCTAATACCTATACATCTCTTGTGCACCCACCTATCAAAAACGCTGCACAAGATGAAATTACTTCCCATGCCCTCGTGACAAATCTCACATGGCCACTCTCCCTCTTCTTTGATAGTACCACTCACAGCCATAGATACCATCACTTTTGTTTACCTGCATTTACTCTCAAGCTCTTGTGCCCCATACCATCTCTCTACTTCCTAAATCTTTCCTCCACCTCCCTTTCATTCTCTGCAACCATCAAATTCTCAGCATACAAAATCTCCCATGGAAGTCCATTTCTGAAGTCACTTGAAAGGGCTTCAAGTACCACGATATACAACAGGGGGCTAAAGGCTGACCCCTGATGCAAGCCAACATTCACGGAAAACTCGCCACTCAAAGCTCCATTCAGCTGTACCTGGGTGTCAGCACGCACATACTGGCCATAACGACCCTAACCTGCCACTCCTCGATCCCAAGCTTTCTCATTGCCCACCTCACCACCTCTTAGGGACTCTGTCCAAGGCCTTTTCCAAATCAACAAAAACAAAGTACAGTTCCCTCTTCTTTCCATATATTTTTCCGGAAGCTGTCGTACAATGAATATGGCATCAATGGTCCCTTTGCCTGGTATAAACCCTAACTGCATCTCATCAGTATTCACTCTTTCTCTAAACATACCTCCTAGGACTCTCTCCAATACCTTCATTATCTGGTCTAAAAGCTTTATGTCTTTATAATTTCCTCTTTCCTTGGCATCACCCTTCCCCTTGTACACATTTAAAATTACACTCTTCACCCATTCATCTGGGATGACACACTTATACATAATAGCATTTATCAGGTCAGTGACTAATCTCCCTCCTGTATCTTTTGAGGCTTACAACATTTCAGCAGTCAACTCAGACACACCTGTTGCCTTCTTCGCCTGAATCCTGCCGATTGCCCCACTCACAGTAGCAGTGTCAATCAAAAGCCGAGGGCCAAACACTGGATCTGCTGGCTCCAAACCTTTTCTGTCCCAGTCAAACTTCTCATTCAACAACTGGCTGTTATGCTCTCTCCACGCATCTATGATATCCCCACTATTCACCACAACATTTCTTTCATCATTCTACATACACTGCTCACCTATGATATCCCTCTTCATCTGATTTGCCACCTTAATTATTTAATGTCTTCCCTTTCACACAATTTAGGTTATTAAGTAAAAGTCTCTGTGACTCAGACTTCGTTCTGTAAACCTCTAAGTATTCCTCTTTGTTACCACCCTTCTTTCATTCCTGGAACAGCCTTCTTTTCCCCCTAACTAGAGCTTTTACACCCTCATCACCACCAAAAAAGTCACTCTATGCCTTGGTGGGCCTCTTGTCCATCCACATACTGAATCAGTAACTCTCAAGAGGTTGGTTTTGAGGGCTCTGTACTGCTCATTAACACTTCTGTCAAAGTCTCCCTGTTCAGCAACCACTCTCCTCATCCCCCTACTGAAGGCATCCCTTATTACTTGGTTTTTCTGCTTCCATATTTTTCTCCCAGGTGTATAGGTTCTCTTTTTCATCACCCATTCCTTAAGCACCATGTCACATATCAGTAATTTGTGTTGCTGAACGCACTCCTTGCTCCCTATAACTTTAACATCTTTAACCTCCTACTAGCCCTCCTGACCAGGGAATAGACTATCTGGCTGCTATTTCCCCTGACTCATACATAATCAACCTACTCTCTCTCTCTTTTCCTAAAATGTGTGCTGCACACAATCATGTTCATTGCCTCCCCAGACTCGAGTATCCTTTCCCCTTCCTCTCATATTGTATCATACACACATCCCCCATGTACTCCTTCACATTGTCTAGCAACAAACTCTCATCCCTTTTCTGTCCAACTCTCTAATGCAAGAGTTAATTGTTACTCCCAGTCCTTCATTTATGCAACAGGTCAACTCTGGAACTGTCTCCCTCTGTCTGTACTTCCTACTTCCTATGATCTCCAGTCTTTCAAACGCAGTGTGTCCAGGCATCTCGAAATGAATGGATCTTGAATTGGCTCCTTTCCCCCCCCCCCCCAACTCTGGGCATAGGCTTCGTAGCCTGCTCCCATGGCCCAGTAGTCCTCCTACATACCATACACCTCCACATGTCACCACTTCGGCACTAACACCCACCATCCATATTGAATACACGCTAAGGCTGTCTCATTCAAGACTGGTGTACTGGTACTAGCAGAGGTATTTTATGACATGTCGGCGGGTCTTCTGGTAGATCGGTAAAGTCTCCTTTTTATAAAACTAAAATCCTTAAATTGTTCCCTGCCCCAGCGGGGATTTGAACCTGGGTCCGGTAGGACTGCAGGCCACCTCTCTACCAATTTAGCCATGGTTTGTGGCCTCTTGGCCTTTGGTTCCTTCTTTCTTGCATAAGAAAAAAAAAAAAATCCTTGAGCTGCTTCACCTACACAACCATTTAAATCCCCCTTTTATACTACAATCTCATAATCCCCCATACCACTTACTACACATATTAATTCATCCCAAAATCTATCCTTCTCTACCTCTAGCAAGCCTGCTTGTGGAGCATATGCCAATACAACTGCAAACACCATCACGCTGAACTAAATTTTCACTACTATTATCCTATCACTTACTCTCATAACATTCATGACATATTCCAACCATTCCTCCCTAACCAACACCCCCACACACCCATATCCATCTATCCTACCCTGCCAAAACAACTTGTAGCAACAATCCCTCCCACCAACCTCTCTGGCTGATCCACCACTATACCAGACTTCTTGCACACATCCCACATCCACCCACTTCTTATTCATTACCTCAACTACTGTACTTCCCCAGCTCTAGCCCTGAAACTTCACACATTCCACAAAGCCACTCTGATCCCCCTGGGTGATTTAATGTCCTCTGACTTGCTTTGGATTACAAGGAGAGTGACATGTCACAGGCCCCACCCACTGTACAGTCCTAGGCCCATGCAATGGATCTGGGACTCCTTGCCCACCTGCCTTGAACAGTGGCTGCGGTAGTACCCTCAGGGCACCCTGCCGAGACAGCTACAGGGATACCCCCAATCATGCCTTGGCACTGTAACTGTCCAGCCATTATAAACCCATTGATAGGGCAGCCTCCTGGGGCACTAATCCCAGGTTCTGGCCCCTCTCTATTGGGCGGAAGCAGCAGCCTTGGAACCGCAATGCCCTGTGCCCTCTAGCACAGGTTTGAGGCCCACCTCACCCCAGCCCCATGATCTATGCTAGCAAGGCCCTCGTCATGCCTCCCTTCAAGAGGTCCGTCATTAGGTGGGGGAGGCAAAGCTTTCTGGCTGCATGCCCTTGCTGGAGTCAACCCCTGTGACATAGTGGGGAATGTTGTGTGATGGGTAAAGTGCATGTGGTGAATGTATGAGATGGTTTGAGGAAGTGTTTAGGAGAGTAGGCTGCTCTAATATCCATGTTAGTGTCACACTGAAATGGTCACCAAAGGGGGATGGTTAAGTAGCTGGTGAAACAGGAGCTCCAGCTCTCCCTATCACCAGCATTCCCATTCCCAATATTTTTTTCCTATTACACTCAGAAGACAAATGCCCCAGTGATTACCACACACTTCTTTTTCCCCTTTTCCTTTGTACAGGGGAATAATTATACCTGACTTCGAAACCTCAGGAACTCTACCTTCCTCCCAGGCCAATCTCCACATCTTCCACATCCATTCTGCTACTATCTCTCCCCGATGCTTCAGCATCTATGAACCTATTTTTTGAACAAAATGAAATATCTGCCACTTATTTGACATAAACACACTTTTCCATAACCCCTTTCCCATGATATCTTTCAGTTGTATGATGAAAGCTACAAAATATATTTGCTTTCACTTACGTCTCCCAGGAAGTCAAGTTATTAAGTCATGTGACTATGAAGTGATATTTAATTGGCCCAAAAATGGTATACATCTAATTAAAGATGTGCTCTTTCATATAGCACTACTAAGAACAGACTGAGATGAAAATAAAATTTTGTCACTTTTATGAGACTGGAGAGCTTTGGTATCAGTTCCCTTACTAAGAGAGATGTTGCGTTTATACAATATTATAAACACCCACATTAAGATGAGCATCTGCACACATCGTGCATTCACCCAGGTATTAGGAATGTGCGCAGTATATGAAGGTATACTGTACTACAAGCCTCCCGACCAATACCCATCCAATATATTAGAGGTACCCTTAAACAGAGTGGATTGAGCTCATCTCACTGGGTTTACATCAGGACATCACCCAACACTCCAACTTATAACTGGGTTGGTTGGAAACACAAATCACATGCCCCACCTGTAGAATAAGCACACACAACACAGCTCACATTATGGAGCACTGCACAGCACCTGCCACAGTAAAATGCAGGGAATCTGTGAGATGATCCCATAGGGACCATTGCTTACTAGCAGCCGATGAGTCTGTTGGAACAAGGAAGGCTGTGGTTAAGCAACAACAATGCTGATAACATCATGTACCCAAATAAATTATGAAGTCTGAGGGTGAATGAATTAGGTGTAGGTATATCTTGAAAATAAAATGAAGTTTTAATCCTGTACCTGTAGGGAAGGGAAAATCAAGCCAAATATACTCGGAAAAAAAAAAAAACTTTAGATAGCTGTTCAGTGTTAAAAAAATAATCCAAAATTATTACCTGCATATCACCAAACAAACAACTATCTTACCTCCTTTTTTGGTGCTCCCAATAATGGTACTTTCCCCTCTTGGATCTCTTCTTGCTTCTTTTCTGCTTTGTTCTCTTCTTTCCCATCTTCCTCCTCCTCCTCATCATCATCATCGTCATCATCATCATCATCCAACATCTCTGAGAGTAGCTTCTTACCAGTTACCTTTCCATCTTGCTCATCTTCTGGTGGCGCATCAAAAAAGGCACTGTACATCACTCCCTCCTGTGTGTGGAAAGTTAATGTAGTTCAAACACCTAAACTGGAAGATTTTCATAATTTTGCAGCTTATTTTCCATACCTCAATTGAAGAATAAAAAATTATACAGTTTTACATCCTTAAACCTTAAACTGCTGTAGAATGGAAACCAAAGTGCATTATTCATCATCATCCGAACATCCTTTCCCACCCTAGGGCAGGGTGAGGAGTAGCAATGTCCAGACAGTCCAAATCTGCCCAATCCAATGGGCCACACTTCAATTCACTCATCATTCAAGCCTCAGGAATCCTGGCTCTCTCAGACATGACAAACATTCACCACATTCTGTAGCTTCACATAAACGTATCCGATTGAGTCAATCTGGACTCTGCCACGTTAAAAAGGGGTGCCAAATCCATAATCATGCACTTCTCCTCACAACATTCATCCAGCCAGCTCGATCTCTTGTCAGTTCCCTAGCCTCACTGACTTCCAACCTCTCTTCCTCACACATACATCCACCGTATCTCTCCACCATCTCCTTGGCCTACCTCACCTCATCCCTCCCTCAAATTCGCTCAGGTATACCTTTTTCATCACTCTATTGTTATCCATTCTCTCCACATGACCACACCATCTCAGTACACTCTCTTCAATTCTGGTGTCCACTGACTTCCTCACTCCACATCTTTCACGAATCACATTATTTCATATCCTATCCACCCTCTGTACTCCACATACATTCCTCAGCAGTTCCATCTCTGCTGAACTTACTCTTGATGTTTCATTTTCATGCCACACCATAGTCTCACATCCACATGTTAAAGTTGGCACTAACACTCCTTCATGTAAGCCTCGTGCAGCTGCAACACTCAAGCCTCTGTTTCTTATCAAGGCCTTCATTGCACCAGATACCTTTCTTCCTTGTGTCGCTCTACTTTCAACTTCTTTTGCACATTTTCCTCTCTTTTCTATCACTGTACCCAGGTATTTGAACTCTCTCGCCAATTCCAGTCTCTCTCCATTCACTGTAACATCACACTGGGAGTCACCTTCTCTCTCAATAACCATCACTTTACTCCTTTCTATATTTACTCTCAAGGCACGACACTCATAGACATCAGCAAAACTCTGCACTAGCCTACCATATTCTTGTCCAGTACTTGCAAGCAGTACTGCATCATCACCATACAACAAATTTGAGATATTCCATCCATCACCATTCATTAACAACGCCATCCCTCTCTCCATTACTCGTGTTTTTACTTCTCTCAGCACCCCATCCATATGTACACTGAACAACCATAGGTACATCACACAGTCTTGTCGCACGCCCACACCGATCGTGAACCATTCACTAAGATGCCCATTAACCCTTACACATGTCTCACCACCATCATAAAAACTCTTAAAGGCACCTAGCAGCTTACCATCTGCACCATACATGCGCAAAACTTTCCACAATCCTCCTCTGTTCACTTTGTTGTATGCTTTTTCCAAATACATGAATGCCATAAACACCTTATGGTACTTCTCACAAGCATTCTCCACTACCTATCTCACTGCAAATATTTGATCCACACATCGTCTGCCACTCTTAAAGACACCTGTTCATCACTCACTAGGAGTTCTGATATCTCTCTTACTTTCTCTACACTAATTCATCCATATACCTTCCCTACCACACTCAATACACTTATGCCACAATAATTCCTGCACTCACTTTGCTCACCTTTATTTTTATACAGGAATACAATCACAGCCTTTATCCATTCTGCAGTTACAGTTTCACTCATCCATGCCTTCTTAAATATCTCGAACAAGCACTTCATTCCACTTTCTCCACTACCCTTAAGCATCTCTCCATACACCTCATCGACTCCAGCAGCTTTCCCATTTTTCAGCCGCTTCACAGCACTCTCCACCTGTGTGAGTGTCATGTCTCCTGGCACTGCATTCCTTCTCTGCACACCCCCAAACCAATCATGTTTACAGCTGCTCTGCTCTCTCTATTCCCATTCATCAGGCTCTCAAAATATTCTTTCCATCTGGTCCTTACTTCATCTCCATGGATTAATAATATACCTACATCCTTCACACCATCACATTTCTTTCCACTTTCACTTCTACATTTCCACACCTCTTTCCAGAATAACTTCCTATTTTCTGATTAGTTCGCATTCATTTTTCTTCCTAGATCATCATTTGCCTCCTTCTTTTTCCTCTTCACTAGTCTTTTTACGTGTTTCTTGCTCTCAATATATTCAATTCTTATTTCAACTGAACCCGTCCTGTATCCACTTCAGCCACTTCTTCCTCTCTTACTCCACCGGTCTCATAACCTCCTCATCCCATCATGCCATACCTTTCTTCTTTGCTGTTTACTCTTGCCACACCACACATGGCTTTAGCATTCCTAACCAAAGTGCACCCCACTAAAATATAAATAAATAAAGCATCTCACATGTCTTTCCTTTTCTTTCCTGTTGATAGGGGACCTGATAAAGTATAAGTATATCAATTTTCAGGTTAATATAAACCAAAGTTTAGCCATTACAGTGTTTTGAAGTTTGGTAATTCTGGACCACCAAAAAAATATGCATACTGTATATACACAGTATATATGGATATAATACTGAAGACAGCATGTTGCAGCATGTGTGGTGGAACTCTATTTCAGGTCACCTTACATTGAGTGACATGCCAAATGATTGCAGGAAAACCAGGAAATCATTTAATACACTAGGTGGCAACTCTATAACCAACCAACATGTGTTCCCTACATGTCAACGAGTAGGAGAGTGGAGGGCTAGTGCCCCTCCCCGGAAAACAACTAACTAAAAATACTGTACAAGCAAGAAGCCTCAGATTATGACAGACCAACAGGTGACAACCAAGGACTGGACAAAGGACATGATACAGATTGCAACGAGGAATGTAAGGGGTGAAAATGATGAAGTGGAGAGACAGAGAGAGAGAAAAAGCAAAAGTGGACATATATGGATTAACTGACACTAAATGGGAGGTGAGAACGTGAGAGAGTAGGAGTATGGATGGGGTAGCTATATGCGTGGGAGTACGTGAGAATGAGAAGGCAAAAGAGGGTGTATATACTGTCATGTGCAACAGATGGAAGGAGAATACAAGAGATTATGGATCAGCTGGTTCAAGGACTGTGTAGACAAGACTGAAAGTGGGAATACAAACATGGGCGATTGTGTGTGTGTAAATGCAAGATCATGCAAGCAGAGTGAAAGAACAGTTCTGGCCAAATGTGGAAGCATGCATGGAAAAGTTTGAGAGGAATAAGAGATTCTTACCTCCACCAAGGAGGTTATTATTTTCACCCCTGTCCCGTGTGTAAACGCAAGATCATGCAAGCAGAGTGAAAGAACAGTTCAGGCCAAATGTGGAAGCATGCATGGAAAAGTTTGAGAGGAATAAGAGATTCTTACCTCCACCAAGGAGGTTATTATTTTCACCCCTGTCCCTTTGTTGGTTTGTTGGTTGGCTGCTTTGTGAGCACGATTAACAAAAACTACTGGACGGACTTCCACAAAACTTGGTAGAAGAATGGGTCTTGGGACAGGATAGACTCCGTTAAATTTTGGTGCGGATCCAGATAAAGGGGCGGATCCAGGAATGTTTTTTCACTTTCTTTAACGTTGCGAGATATGGCGTTTTTCGACATTTTCGTAAATTTTTTAGTAAATATTGCATGGATGTTGATGGTGGAGGTAGGCACTCTACTGAGTGCCATTCTAGTTTTTAATGTAGTTATGAATGGAAAAGTAGGGAATGTGAAGGTAGAAGGATTAATTGGCGAGTGAGGTGTGCCCGCAGAAGTGGACAACAATGGCAGTGCTCCAGTGGACATTTGTGTGGGGAGGGGGTTGGTGATAGCCAATACCCTCTTTATCCACAAAATGATCCACAGGTACAGTATATGTGGCGAGTGATGAGAAGGGTGGGGGATGAACTGAATGAACAGAAGGCAATGACTGATTATACAGTATATGTGTCAATGACAGAATGAGAATGTATGCAATGGATGCATGAGCATACATAGGTTGGGGGAGTGGACCTTCTGACCACCACTTAGTTGTGGTAAATGTCAAGGTTCATGTGCAATGGAGGAACAGAAGGGGAGAAGGACAGCAGGAAATAGTCCATTCATGGAGGGTGGAAAGGGTGCATGAGGAAAGAAAAAAGGCAGAATATAAAGAGAAGTGGAGGTGCAGTTAGGTAAGTATGATTTGGAGCAGATGAAGAAGGTGAAAGATGTATGCAAGATTTTCACAGAAGAAATCTATGCAGGATGTGAGGTGGAGTGTGGGGTGGAAGGATGACAAAAGGGGGTGCAAGGAACAGCATGGTGGAATGAGTGAGGCAGGCTGTGGCACAAAAGAAGAAAGCATAATGTGGGTGGATGGGAAGAAGAGGCATGGAGGATGTTGAGAGATGGAAGAAAGAGTTGTACTGTGTGTAGGGAGGAAGAGAGAGGTGAAAAGATTAGTAAGAGTGGATGAGAAATTTGGAATGAATCTGAGTGTAAAATGGAGGGAATGTAAGAAAATGTTCTGGAAGGAGGTAAAGAGATTTAGACAGGGTGGTGAAGAAGTTTGTAGAGGAGTGAAAAATAAAAATGGTAGATTGATAGTGGAGAAGAGTGAAAAAGTGAGCAAATGGAGAGAGCACTTTAAGGAACTGTTAACCCCTTAACCGTGGGGCGTCACTTTCGTGACGCTTGGGAGCAAGGGATCATACCGCGGGGCGTCGCTTTTGTGATTCTGTGTTATTTTGAATTCACCCGGGCTTCCAAGTGGGGGCTTGTATCATCTATCAGTACTGCCAATGTCCAACACTAGTCAGCACTCCTAATCTCATCTGTACTCCCATCCATTGTTGACAATTTAGCCATTTCTCCCTGTTCTTGACTCCCCTCCCTACCCCCCCCTCCATTACCCTATCCTCTCGCCTGCCCGGCCGTGCTACGCTAAGTAAATCTTCCCTGGAATTTTTCACTGATTTCATCCATTGAAATAAGCCCTATGCCCTATTCTTATACCAAATAATGTATACAAGAAAGAAATAAGGTAAGTGAGAGTGCCATACACCTGGAATTGGCTAATTATCACCTGACAACACTTCACATGCACTCGTTCGCTAATTTTCGCTATTTCCCCTTGAAATATGCCGTATAATCTATTTTCGTAATAAATATACATATAAGGAGGGAAGGGAGAAGCCTAAGTGATATTTACATTCACCTGGAACTACCTAATTTATAATGTATTGTCTAGATTTCCTGCCAATCATTTCATTGCTATAAATAGCTGTGTCAAGAGGCTAAACGTTGGCAGTGCTGATTTCCCTAGGTAGGCCTCCACCCCGGCCCACCCTTATCAGTTCACTCTCATCTTCCAGTGTGGGGGTACGTCTGTTCGCTCTTGCTAGCTTCAGGGACTTTCCATCCCCAAGCAAAGGGCCCTGTGACCTTTACCCCCTACTAAACCTCGTGTAGAAAAAGGTAAAGGGCTGACAATTGATAAAAAAGTAACTACGATCTTTCTATTGAGTAAAACAGTGCAAGTGGAATTGTAAATAATGTGTAAATAATGTGTAAACAGCAAGTGAAAGTAATGAATGTAAATATAAGTGAACAGTGGAAAATAGTTTTATAAGTTACTTCAAGTGACAGTGCATAACACAGTGTAAATAAAATAGAAATGTAAATAACGTAAATAAAATAGAGAACGTAAATAGAAATGTAAATGAGTAGTATTATAAGAATACGAGTATATACCCTAGGAGTAATATAAGTGAAAGTTTCACTCTAGCATGTCTGAACACTATGAGTTATGAGAGGGAAAATGAAAGTGACATTCACTCTCAATGCTAGTATAGAGGACGAGAAAGTGAATGCTATGTATTTTACTGAAAGAAATTGAATCCCTACAGTGACAATAAACTAATACAACTGAAGGAAACTTATGGATAAAGACTGTAGATATATATGTTATATAGTAGAAATATAAAGTGTGAGGGGTTTTATGAATAATAAATGACAGAGTACCAAGAGCGAACTAGCGCAAGTGCGACGGTCAGACGCGCTCGTAATTTTCATTGCTTTCACAGTTGTTGTTGTTTTGGAGTATTGATCCCAAACTACTTGAAAATCATAGAGTAGTGTTTATAGTGTTAATATCTGGCTGTGGTAATCATATTACGGGTTGTCGGGAAGTGTAAAGTGGAGACTTCGTTACCCAACTTCAGAGGTCTCCACAAGTCCTACGGTAACCGACGAAGGCTCAACAAACATTCCAGGAGAAAGCTGAAGGTATGTGCCATAAGCATATATAATTTTAATATTCTAGGACTAATAACTGATTTTTGGCAAATATTTTTTGAGAGTGTGTCGGAGCCCGAATAACCCCGCGGCACACGCAAAACATTGGTAAACATGCCCGTGGTGTAGGGGTTAAACAAGAAAAATGAGTGTAATGTGAGTATAAGCGGCTGGGGAATGGCTGGGATAAGAAGGGTGGTGATGGGGGAGGAAGAGATCAGTAGGATGGAAGTAGAGAAAGCAATGAAGTAAGTCAAAATGGGGAAAGCCCCAGCAACTGATGGAATGTGTGGTGAAATTCTGATGCATAGGGGAGAGATAGTAGTAGAATGGATATGGAAGACGTGCAGTTTTTTTTTTTTTTTTTTTTTTTTTTTTTTTTTTTTTAAAATAGATAATGAATGGAGGAAGGAAAAACAAAGGGAAAAAAAAAAAGTCCATGTGCCTAAAGGCATCCTAAATTCATAAAATATTTATAACAACTGGATTTAAATTGAAGTGGACTAAATGTCTGTGGGAAACAACTCCCAGGAAGTGAATTCCAGAGAGTAGTAGTTCTGGGGATAAATGAATTTTTATAAGCAGAGGTTCTGCATTGCAGGGGAGAGAGTGTGAATTCGTGGGCTCTCCCAACTGCCCGAGTATTTCAGGAGGAAATGTGATGGGGAGGAACAATTGAAGCCAGTTTGTCAGAACACTTATGGTTAAAATATCAAAAAAATAATGCTAAAGAAGCAACATCTCTACATACTGATAATGGAGGAACGTTTTGCGTGATGGCAGGGTTATTGATTAATCTAATGGCTTTATTTTGAATTTTGTCCAACTGCCTCAATGCAACCGCTCCACATCCACTCCACAGTGGTGAACAGTATCTGATCTGAGAACGCACATGACTTTTGTATACTGTGGCCATCTGCTTGACAGTGAAGAACTCACAAACTCTGTACATAAGTCCCAATTTTTTGGAAGTATTTTTAGCAATGGATTTAACATAAGCTGTCCGGCTTAGGTTGGGGTTTAGAGTAACACGTAGGATTGGCCTGGGAGGACGGTAGAGTCCCTGATGATTGGAAGTCAGGTATAATTATTCCCCCATACTAAGGAAAAGGGGAAAAAGAAGTAAGGGGTACCGTATTTGCCTGTGTATAGGGCAACTCCTGAACCTCATAAAAAAATGCCCAAAATTGGAGGTCATCCTAAACACAGGGTATAAAATCCTAACCGCCTACATCCTGTGGCTATGGGATTCTAGGCATGATAGGGAACATTGCCAAACACTCACCTTAACCCTTGTTTCCCTGAATATAGTACAGTATCCTCGCATCCAGCACGGTAATGTTGTCATGCATGGGTCACGTGTTGGACCAAAAACGTGTTGGACTAACAATTGAGCTTATGGGGAAAAATGAATTATGTCAGCAACCCTAGGAAAAGTCACCCTAAATACCTACCATATACCTATACATATATTGGTACTATTGTAATTATAATAAATGGTACTGTGCTATGAATGATAACTAACCTTTTAGGACAGTGTTGGTGGGCTTGCTGGGAATGGAAGGTGGTATCCAAGGCTGTAAGTAGTCCTACTGGGTCCCCGGAGGATGGCTGCTGGTGTCACTAGCGGGTAATGGCTGTTGCTCCTCCTCAACCTCCCTCATAAATCCTTCGAAATCACACTCAGAATCACTATCTTCGTCCACAGCCATGGAAGGTCCTGCTTCTGCCTGTCCTAGCACTGTAATCCTCGGCAAAGGGCATGCTTCTCACACTGTTGCCAGAGCCCCATCTCGTGACTGTGGAAACTGATCACTGTCGCTGACTCGGTAGAGAATAAGGAGAAGCAACTTTGTTTATAAACTGGTACGCATGCCGATGAGAAGGGTTCCAAAACGATTAATATTTATTCTAAAATATTAATATGTATTCAGTGTCAGGCTAAATGTTCAATGATGTAGTACGATACATTCTCTGTCGAGTCGCCTGGGTTTTGGTCACACTGTTTG
The DNA here is from genome assembly GCF_032717465.1 of Coenobita brevimanus. Classification (NCBI taxonomy): domain Eukaryota; kingdom Metazoa; phylum Arthropoda; class Malacostraca; order Decapoda; family Coenobitidae; genus Coenobita; species Coenobita brevimanus. Next base: position 25,685,983 of record NC_137018.1, read on the forward strand.
GCCGTCGTATCCTTGGCAGGAATCCATCCAGATGAATTCCAAATGCCCGTGGTATCATCGGCAATTTTACCACGTTATCGTTCCGATTTACCATCGTATCCTTGGCAAACCTGGTATGAAGTGCTGTGTGATAGCCTTCGGCTGACAGGATCTTGTCTTGGTTTTTTATTATGATCACGTTGGCTTCATTCATGTCGTAGGCCTTGGCAATGTCAACTTTCCTCTCCCCTTTCTTCTTCCTCTCGATGCTTTCTAGCTTGGTGGCCTGAGGGAGGTGCCGACGCTTCTTGGGGTTCTAAGAAGGCTTCCTAGGCATCATGAGCAGGGTAAAATGCAGTAACAAGGGCAGAAAATGCAGCAAGAAAAAAGCACTTTCCAATGCAATTATGCGACTGAGTGGCGCTGTGGCGGGAGAAATTTAAACAAAACATCACGTGACACCAGAAGCGTTTTTAATTGGGCGGCATTACGATCACGTCACGATAGCAGGCGGGGAAGGCTACTTGATCAGAAGTTTTCATTGGCTATCGTCTTCATGGTAATGTCCAGTATGACCGTGTTGGACCGGGGGTGATCGTGCTAGAGTGAACTCTGCAGATTTCGCCCACTTCTCGGAGCTCTGTGCGTGTTATGCTAACACACTCGTATTAAATCGTATTAAATAATACTAATTACCGTAATTCGCGGCATGTAAGACGCAGCATTGTGAAAGACGCACCCTAATTCTGGCAGGGCAGTTCTGTGAAAAAAAAGTTTGCCCCAACCAAGACTGCAGTAAGGTTTCTTGATAAGAGCCATTACCACACAGATACACACTCACCTTTCAGAATCTATTCATTACTGATCATCAAACTTTGGTTTCTTTTTTTATATACAAAGAATGGTACAGGAAAAGAAAACAATGCCCCTTCTTGACAAAACGTGACTGATATGAGCCACTATCACTTAGATACAACACTCACCTTTCAGAATCTATTCAGTACTGCTCATCATCCTTTAGTTTCTTCTTTTATGTACAAAGAATGATACAGGAAAAGAGAAAACAAAACCCCGTCTTAACAAAACGTGACTTCAAACCACGAGGCCATCTCAACTTTGTTGATAAATATGTATCAGTAAACTGATATAAACACTGTTTTTAATATTTTATGAATTTAAAACCACAAATGAAGTCAATAAACTCGATTCTTTCATTCACTGATGAAAACATAAAATACAATGAATGTTCACATCAGTTCATTTATCCTAAAAGAACCCCGTCGTAGTCCACACCTGTTACGAATTTCCTCACATTGCCTTGACTCAAGCACAATATCAGACGACTACCATCATTAATCATGCACTCTAACTAACCTGTAATTACCTCCATAAATAATATGAAAGGGTAGCACTTGTAAATACACAAATTACAATGTTTTACAACCAAAGTTCGATATAGCAAGGCTGCTTGGGAACAGGATAGACAGCTGTTTTTACTCTCTTCTCTCAGTATCACTCCTTCATTGTCAGCTGTGTTTGCCTTGCAGCATCAACAATTAAAAATGTATGCTTCACTGATCATAATTTACTATAAACATTCATTTCAAAACATACTATGGTGAAAACATCCATTGTTACACCTTAGTAACACTGCTGCCTCCCAGTCGCTAGACAGCATTCTCTACCCCTTCCTCTCAGTATCACTTCCTCACTGTCAGCGATGTTTCCCTTGCAGCATCAACAGTTAAAAATACGTTCTTCACTAATCACAATTTACTAAAAACAGACATTCATCTTAAAACATGTCGAGAATGGTGAAACTATCTCTTAGCAACACTGCTGCATCCCAAGCGCTAGACAACTAGCTCAACCCTCTTCTCCCAGTATCACTCCCTTACTGTCAGCTGTTTTCCTTGCAGCATCAACAATTAAAAATGCATATTTCTCTTACCAGAATTTGCTAAAAACAGACATCCATCTCTTACATTCGAGTACTGTGAAAACATCCATTTTTGGTCTTAACACTGCTGCCTCCTATAACACACACACGCACACATGTACACACCACATGCAACATTCGCTCACCTCTGAAACATTTACATCAGTCCGTTTTGGAGTACCCAGTGGCTTTATTATAGGCCAAAAACATCAAAATGTATTTGGTTGTTCAATATAAATATCATCACTTAAGGACATGAAACATCTCAAACAATTTATTCATCCAAACATCGTCAGTGCAAGACTAAAGGTGTACAGCACCATTGATCCTAAATTTTCCATGGTTGCATCTGTCATGATCACCTAAAACCTATATTCACTTCATATTACTGACATGGTGAAAATTTCACTCGTCTTCAAATCCTGAGAATTCATCACTACTTCCCCCGAGTCCTGAAGCATCACTGGAAGTCATCACCACGGTCATCATCACAGTTTCACTGTCACTTTCATACAGTAAATGGTCCTCAGTACCATCCATTGAATTGCTTATACCACACTTCATACGATTTTAACTTGGCAATGGTTTTAACTGAGCACAGGCGATATTCAGACTTGGGGCATTTGATACAGCCCACATTAACCTCCTCAGTACATGTTTCCTGAACTGAATAAAATCATATGGCGAGCATGAATAAACTACCCTATAAAATATATTGCTGGGCTGAAGGGATTATAATAAGCGGATTATCAGTTCCCTAACCTGACTCTTCCCACTTCTACTTCCTTAACTACACCCACACCAAACTCTCACCTACACCTTAGGATTCTGGTCGTTTCGGCTGTAACGTCCAAAATGGCAAACGATTTTACAACCTAACCTAACCTAACAAATTTGGACGTTACGGCCTAAATGATCCCCATTGCCGATCATGAGAGCTTTGCTTAGGCAGCAGAGATGCAGAGAGTGAACGTTGTCAATCATTCTGATCGCTTCGTCTGCTAAGAATACAGAAATGGCGGACGCTGATATGATTGCCCGTCAGGCACTGCTATTTCAGATATTGCATCAGTTATGCTACTCAGTGAATTTTATCCTATTTTCATAACAAAATACTGTAATTGGGTGTGCCCTGAGTTGCATATACATTGCTAAAGTACTTCACTTGGCTGAAAAAGTGAAGCTGTAACTTCGTTAGCTTCCTAGAGTAGGGTGTACGCTAGACACTAAACTGCTAAGTTGCTAAACCGCTAAACCCCTTGACGGTATTGGCCAGTTGAGCTGAAAACAATCCCGTGAATGCTTTGTGTTCTTGAACTTGCATGTTTTAATATCTGCTGCATATATACACTCACAAAATGTCACAAAAGTAACTGACCTAATTAGGGTTACTGTATTTCCATACGTGACGAAAGTCTGTTTTGATGACTTAGCAGTTTCACTAGCCAGCATCTCTCCAGCATGATTGTTTTGCTAGTCAGTGAATGGATGGCAAGCAAAGTGGTCATGATTGCCTTTCAGAAGGTTAGCAGACAGTTCACCAGTGAGCACGTTAGCTTGCTAGAGTAGGGTGTACGCTAGACACTAAACTGCTAAGTTGCTAAACCGCTAAACCCCTTGACGGTATTAGCCAGTTGAGCTGAAAACAAACCGTGAATGCTTTGTGTTTTTGAACTTGCGTGTTTTAATATCTGCTGCATATATACACTCACAAAATGTCACAAAAGTAACTGACCTAATTAGGGTTACTGTATTTCCATCCGTGACGAAAGTCTGTTTTGATGACTTAGCAGTTTCACTAGCCAGCATCTCTCCAGTATGATTGCTTTGCTCGTTAGTGAATGGATGGCAAGCAAAGTGGTCATGATTGCCTTTCAGAAGGTTAGCAGACAGTTCACCAGTGATCATGTACGTTAGCTTGCTGGAATAGTGCGAATGCTAAACTGTTAAATTGCTAAACCGCTAAATATCTTCACGATGTTAGCCAGTTGAGCTGTAAACAAACCCGCGAAAGTTTTATGTGTTTCTGATCTCGGGTATTTCTTAAATCTGCTGCATATACACACTAGTGTATATTATTTTTAAAAATAAAATCAAGTCTGCATACTGTAGAAAACACCTGTGGTTGCTAAGCATTGAGATGATCATCTTTATAAGAGTTTCTTCTCAGCGAAGCCTAACTAACCTGCCTTAGTCTAACGTGCAGGACGCATGGGGATATTTTAAGGTAACTTTGAGACAAAAAAGTGCGTCTTATATGCCGCGAAATACGGTAATTGCTCTCCATGCTGGACCCGAATCGTGCTGGACTAACGCGTGTTGGATGTGAGGGTACTGTACATATACTGTCAAAAACTGTTGAAATTACTAACATCATCATCAAACACAACTTGTTTTCTATATGAAGGCAAATTAAAAAAAATATATATCTCCATGGATACGGCCAGGAGGACATAAGAAAGATGAGTAACCTGCTGAGCCCACACCATGAACACCATCATGTGTCTCGGCAGTGACTGGATGGGTTGTTTACAAATTACCACCAAGCGCAGGGTTGCCAGATCTGAAGCAGGGCTCATTACCAACAGTGATAAACAACAGTGACATTGCTGTTTTACCTGGCAGATTAACTTCCGTCCTACAACCTCTTGATGTCTGTCAGAACAAACCATTCAAAGACCGCATCCTTGAGCAACGGAAAGAGTGGATGATAAGTGGTAAAAAGTAATATACTGTACAAGTGGTGGGAATATGCGTGCTCCAGGTCTGGATATGCTGTGTGATTTTATTATCAAGACATGGAATGACATTTCTGTGGAAACAGTCATCAACTCTTTCAAGAAATGTGGAATATCCAATTCAATGGATGGCATAGAAGATGACATTTAGTGGGCGGATGAGGAAGGGGAAGCCGATGCTGAAGCTACACCTTTGAATTCAGAGTTTGATCCTTACGACGAAGAACTGCAAACTTTAACCCACAATGAAGATGATGAACTGATGATGTCAGATGTGGATGACAATGATTCTGAAGGTTTTTAATCACTGACAGTTGATGTGATGACTAATAAAATGTAACTTTCGTTTAACCAAGGGGTGGGGAACCTTTTTCCTATTAAGGGCCAATGGGATATTTTTAACACCATACAAAATTGTAAACTTAAAATCAATTGTAGCCCAATACATAATACATACATATATATATATATATATATATATATATATATATATTCGTTATGAGTTTATAAAATAACATTTATGAATTGCCTTGCGGGCCTGATCAAATGGTCTTGCAGGCCTTATACGACCTGGAGGCCAGACGTTCCCCACCCCTGCTTTAAGCTATTGTATAAAATTCACAGTAACATAATTTTAAGTTTTTTATACAACATGAATTAATACTCGAATATTAAATGTATAATCCTTTTTGATATTGGAGGTGGTACATGCGGTTTAGACAGCCTGTAAAACCCACAGAAGAAGCTGGTTTAAAGTAAAACCTAGCCAAAGGCTGTGTTGCTTTGCATCGTGTTATTAGTACACTCAATCCTCGTAAATCGCGGCAATTTGGGTCTGGACCACTGCCTGGATTTACAAATTCCGTGGTTTATAAATAATAACTCTTATGTGAAAAATTAATTTGGGTCTGGACTTTGGCAAACTATCCCCCACAGCACCCTACCTACATCTATCTAGGCACCATCAAACACAAACATGCAAATTTAGGAATATTCAGTGCATGTATTTAATATAAATAAGCAATGTTAAGGGATCTCACCTTAATCCTATGATGATATTGCTTAAGTGAATGGAGTGGGGTGGTGTTGGGAAGAACTTAGAACCTCTCAGCACTTGTTCTTCCCAAACTCTTTCGCCAGCTTTGAAAACTTCTCTCCCTTCTCAACACGACAAATGAGCTGCAAACATTGACTGTACGACAACGGCAGCTGCTTCTTGATGCCATAGTGCTTAGAGCGCTTCAATGGGGGTTCGGGAGTGGCCATGGAAGGTACAAAGCAGGGGGGAAGGTGCACAAAAAAAGGCAGGTAGCTCTCGTACTCCACGGCGATGGTCTGTTGTGTGCGGACTGGCAGAAAGAACAACAACAACGTGGCGGCATTAGTATGCACACTTGCCACCAGGGACGGGTGGTGATTGGTTGTTGGGTCGCGATTTTCAAATTGAATGCCGTGGTTAATGATTCTCCTCGGAAAAGGCCCACTTCGGTGCTTAGGTCCGCGATTTTCGTGACTTAACAGCGATTTAAGGGTGCCGGGAGTCTGACAGCCACTTAGCCGTGATTTACAAATCCGTGATTTATAAACACGCGATTTACAAGGATTGAGTGTATCACCTCGCTGGTCAGTGGGAAGAGTGATAAAAGACTGGGGTTACTGAGGCAACAAGCCCCCAGTGTCTAAAGAGTTCAAGCTCATCTTATGCACAGAGTATACCTCTAAACCCACACTTTGTATGGAAATATTAGGAGTAGTATTATACACAGGTGGGCCTTATACACCGGCAAATACGGTAATCATAGGGGCATTTGTTTTAAGTGTGATGGGAGAAGTATATGATAGGATACTTATTGACAGAGACAGGGAAATAACAAAGAAATCAGTTGGAGAAGAACAGTGTGCTTTTAAGAAGGGATGACGCTGTGTAGATCAGATATTCATCCCTAGGATGTTAGTAGAAAAGTTTCTAGAGAAGGGAAAAAAGTTGTACGCAGCCTTCACGTATTTGGAGAAGCATATAAGCGTGGACAGACAAGGAAAATGTGGAAAACTTTAAGAATATATGGAGCAGATGGGAAGCTGCTGAATGCAGTCAAGAGCATGTATGAGGCTGCTAAGGCTGCAGTGCATGTGGATAGTGGGCTGAGTCAATATTTCAATCTGAATGTGGGATGGAAACAAGGATGTGTCATGCCTCTATGGTTGTTATATCTGAATATGGATGAAGTTAAAAATGAGACACAAGGTAGAGCAGTGGACGTTGGAGTGGCCCTAATGAGAGAGGGAAGCATTTGGAAACCTCCTGTATTGTTGTCTGCAGAAGATACTGTATTGTTAAATGAAGACAACGGGGAACTGCATGGCTTGGTGAATGAGTTTGGGAGGGTGTGTAAAAAACGGAATCTACAGGTAGGAGAGTGTGTAAGAAACGGAATCTAAAGGTGAATGTAGGGAAGAGCAAAGTTATGGTCTTCGAGAGAAATGAAGTCAATGAATGTACAGTGAGGTTGAATGATGAGGAAACGGAAAATGTGAAAGCATTTACATACTTGGGTAGTCTGATGAGTGAGGATTGGAAATCTGGAGGATGAAGTGCTTGAAAGGATATAAAAAGGAAGAAAGGTTGCTGGGTCTTTGAAAGCAGTGATAAGAAACAGGGAAATAAGCATAGAAGTTAAAAGGTCGCTGCATAACAGTATTGTGTTACCAACTCTAACCTATGGAAGTGAAGCTTGCACCTTGTTGGAAGGACACAAGTCAAGAGTGGAAGCAGTGGAAATGAGATATTTGAGAAGAGCATGTGGACTTACATGGAGAGATGGACTGACAAATAAGGAAGTGAAAGAGCATTGTAGTGTGGATGTGGATGATAGAAAGTGTTAGGAGAAATACATTGGTGGTTTGGCCATGTGGAGATGACAGAGAGCGAGAGACTAACGAGGAGAGTGTATGTGAGTGAGGTGGAGGGTGGGAGAGGGAGGGAGGAGCCAAGGATGAGATGGAGGGATGAAGTAAGAGGTATATGAGAGAGAGGGGTGTGCACTCAGGGGAAATGGCCAGGGACAGGACAACATGGTGACAGTTTGTTTGTGGTCACCTGTTACAGGAGTAACGAGTCTGGCAAAAGACAGACAGACAGACTTAAGCAAAAATACAGTTGCAGCTGTATGCCACAGTGCACCTCAGAATGGCTGTGGATGCAAATTGCTGTTAATATATTAAACACAGCCATCACAAAAAAAAAAAAAGGAGGGGGGGAAGGCAAAAACTCCAGCTCGTCACCTCACAAGAAAAGCAATAGGAGCCCCCACAAACTGGAAGAAGATGCCACTGCTCACCAGATAACATAATGTAGAATGCAAAAGTCTGATCAACTTGACTTACCCTCTGTTATACAATTTTTGTGTTACTTTACTGAAAATCGAATATTTATTGATTTACCTACATATAATACTACAGAAAAAAATGGCTTATTTATCAAAATATAACAGAAACAGAAGGTTGTCATTTGCGTCTATCTTAGTTTAGGGACAGTCTACGTGCGATTATTAATAAGTTGCCTGAGACTTGATCACTCATATTTTTAGGTGTTGGATGTAAATCTGTATAGAAAATGGTAAATGGGTATAACGAAATTCTATCTTACATATCAAATGAAGGAAATTTGGTGCTTAAACAACTGAAGATCATATGAACCCACTGAGCTCATATGGAGGGGCTTTCTCAAAGGTAGCGTCATGTAGCTTGTGTGCCTGCCGCCAGGGGCCCAGGATGGCGCTGTTCATGTTTATACACCACACCAGACACCCACGCCTTTTGAAATCAGCCGATGAATCCAGAAAATACAGTGCCATGGTCCACTGCGCAGCTAAAATGTAAGTGGAAAAATGGGCTGCAGCAGAACTGAGATGTTTCCTCAAGCAAAAGGAATACCATGCCTTTATAATTTTGGGTTGCTAATCCTGGCCCCGTGCGATTTTGGCCGTACAATTCTTACTACAGTCCAATTACTCAGCAGCTGATCATTCGGCAGATCCAACATTTCAGCAGTTTTGAGAAATAGTCTCATTTACAAAAGTCTTTGATTGTTTGGCAGATGTTCCAAATCATCTCGGCAGTCCTGGAAATGTTATCTTAGACTTGTAAGCCTGCTGTGTCATTACACTTGTACTGTATATGTTCACTAGTTTCTATATTTTTCAGATTCAGGCATAGTATTGATTACAGTACTGTACAGTATCATACAGAACAGTAACCCTCCCCAACCGCCCCCCAAATTAACAAGGGTTACCTTTCAAGCCCCTCACTAATTCTTGAAGTTCAGTAATTCTTGATGCCTTCCCGAAAATTTCATTTACCAGTAATTGCAAAGCATATGAATCACTGATAATGTAATGCATTACCATAAATAAACATTGATTGTTGAATCTGTTTCGCAGTTGTTTTTAAGTGTTCAGCTGTGACAGCTCTTGTCTGATTCCTCAGAATAATGGTGGAAGGGACTGTCCTAAGTGTTTAACTAAACCTCACCTAACCGAGTTTAACTGTACCTAATAATTTAACCAAACCTAAACTAACCTAAAGTTGGAAAAGTACTGAAAATAAACTGGAGGAATATGAACTGGTAAGGTCTTTATATCTGTCTAGCTATCTATCTACTGCCAGACTCCATAATCCCATAAGGGATGGCCACAAACAAATCGCCTCCATGTTCCCCTGTCCCCTGCCGTTTCATCGCCCAGCTCCCAGCCCACACCTCCCTCTCTCATATAACTCTCCACTCCATCCATCCATCTCATCCTTGGCCTGACCCTCCCTCTCCCCTCTCCACCTCACTCACATACACTCTCCTCATCAGTCTCTCACTCTCCATCCTCTCCACATGGCCAAACCTCAATGTGTTTCTCCTAATGCTTCCTGTCACATCCACATCCACACCACAACGCTCCTTCATTTCCTCATTTGTCAGTCTGCCTCTCCAAATGTTCCTCTCAAGTAACTCATTTCCACTGCTCTCACTCTTGACTTCTGTCCCTCCAATAAGGTCCAAGCTTCACTTCCATATGTTAGAGCTGGTATCACAATACTGCCATGTAGTACCTTTTTCACTTCCATCCTCACTTCCTTGTTTATCACTGCTTGCAAGGAACCAGCAACCTTTCTTCCCTGTTGTACCCTTTCAAGCACTTCATCCACTAAACTTCCATCCTTACTCATCACACTACCCAAGTAGTTAACCCCTAAAAGACGGGTGTTAGCATATGCTGTCCGAGGGTACTAGGGCCAAAAAGATGGGTGTCCGCATATGTGGTCAGGCCCCCCCAACTCCCCCAAACCCACCCCATCCCCACCCTCTCCCCCCCAACCCCCCTGCCCCACCTCCCACCACCCCACCCCAAACCCTCTCCGCCCCTCAACTCCCCCCACCATTACCCCAATGACCCCCACTGTCCCCTACCACCCCTAACCCCCACCCCCCCACCACCCTTACCCTCCCCATCCCCCACTCTACCCACATCCCCCAATCCCCCAACCACTCCCCCACAACCCACCACCATTCTCCCACCACCCACCATCCCCAGCCCCCTACCTTCCTTCACTCCCCACCCCAACACCCTCCATACCCCCACCCCCAAACCCCCAAACAACCCCACTCATTTACCCCCACCCCCCCTTCCCAACCCCCACTTACCACCCCCATCCATCAAACCCCCATTATCCCCACTTTACCACCCCCACCCTCCACCTCCTCCCACAAATCCCCCACCTTATTGCACCCACCGATTATGCCCATCCTGAGCACGTCAAAACATTCTGATGCCCGACTTTTACAGGTAAAACACCCACATTTTACATTTCCTTCTCATCCAACCTCACTGTACAGTCACTGACCTCACTTCTCTTGAAGACCATATTTCTAATCATCAATACACTCACCTTTAGATTCCGTTTCTTCCACACTCTCCCAAACTCATTCACCAAGCCTTGCAGCTCCCCTTCATCTTCACTTAGCAACACAGTATCATCTGCAAACAACAGTACTGGGAGTTTCCAAACACTGCCCTCTCTCACTAGGGCCACTCCAACACCCACTGCCCTACCGTGCATCTCTTTCATAATCCCATCCATATTCAGACTGAACAACCATGGAGACATGAAACATCCTTGTTTCAAACCAATTTTCAAATAGAAAAATACACTCAGCTCACTATCAACACGCACTGCAGCCTTAGCACCCTCATGCATACTCTTCACGGCCTTCAACAACTTCCCACCTACTCCACATATTCTTAATCCTTTCCACAATCATTGCCTATCCACCATGTCTTATCGTTTCATTCTGTTTCATTTTTAAAGGCTCCAACATGCTTGCATGCATCGGCCTTGGTCACCTAATGGCGGCTCTCCATGTTGCATGACCCAGTGCAGCCTCCCTGTTCAGACCCTTAACACCGAGGTCAAACTAAATGAACTCATCCCACGTCAATCTTGGTCTACCCCTCATAACCCCACCCCCAATATTAACACTTCTCACCTTCCTCACCCAATTATCATCTCCCATCCTCTCCACATGTCCAAACCATCTCAGAATACCTCTCCTCATCAAAAACCCCAGTCCACTCCAGTCCCATCCTTCCTCTCAACTCTTCCATCGTAAACCCAGCCCCCCTGGACCTTCCACGCAGGGACGCACTACACATCCACCTAATCATTGTCATTTCTGTACATTTGAGCCGGCGAATATCCTTCTCCTTTACTGCCCAGGTCTCACTACCATACAGAATTACACTCCTAACACATGCTGCATACAAAGACCCTTTAACACGTAGGGAGAGTCCTCTCAATGTCAGGAGAGGCATGAGCTCCCTGAACTTCTTCCAACCACTTCTCACCCTAGCCACAGAGCTAGCTCCAGCCCCACCTCCAGAACACAACGTCTCCCAAATAACAAAACTCCTCCACACACTCAAGAGATTCACCAGCAAGTTCAATCTTTTCACGCCTGACAATCTCCACCTGCTCTCCCCGACATGCTGTACACATAAAATCAGCATTACCTCGCAGTCTACCTCTGATACCACTACATCTCTTATGCACCCATTTATCACAAACACTGCACAAGATGGAATTACTTCCCACGTCCTTGTGGCAAACTGCACATGGCCACTCTCCCTCGTCTTTGACAGTACTATCCAACCCTAGATATCATCACTTTTGTTTTAGCTGCATTTACCCCTAAGCCCTTGTGCCCCATACCATCTCTCCACTTCCTAAACCTTTCCTTCGCCTCCGTTTCGTTCCCCACAATTAACACCAAATCATCGGCATACAACATCTCCCACGGGAGTCCGTTTCTAAAGTCACGTGAGAGGGCTTCAAGTACAGTAGAACCTCTTTGGTCCGGACCCCTTTAATCCGGATTTCTGTTAAAACGGACAAAATTTAAAAATAATAAGCTCCAAAAATATGTTGAAAGTAATTCTAATGTCATTTTCAGTATCGGCGTGGAAAGCGATCGTCATTCGTTTAGTCTCGGATCACGCTAGGTTGCAACATAGGCGCCTGTTTATACACACGCTAGCATTCGTTCCATCAACTAGTTCACCAACCATTTATATTTTTACGCTGTATTTCAAAAGTTAATCCTCCTTACTATGCCCCTTAATGTAAGTGTAGCTTCTGAAATGAATAAAGGTGTTAAAAGGAGGAGTTTGCTTACACAAAAATGGGTCAGAATATTCTGCACTGTTTAGTGATTACTGTAGGTTATTTTCTGTACTTAAATGTGCTTTACTTGTACATCAAACATTAGCTTCTTGCCCATATGGGCATTATCAATATGCCAAAGATGACAATGTATTTTTTGCCTACATAAGTTTTATTTTTATTCCAAATATTACAGTTAATTAATTAATTTATTTTTTTGCCTACACGGGCCTTAGTCACTTACTACAATTTAAAATGTAGGCTAGTTTCTTGTCATGGCCTTATCTGTAAATTATGCAATACATCGTACATGATTAGTTTGGTTATTTTAGTATCCTTTCATCTTTTGCAGTTACGTAGGGTTGACATATGCCACATATGATAATAATTAACAAACATACCATATGTAGATAGTTTTTGCTATGAACTGGAGATTACCCTGATGGTCCGGACAATCTGCTAATTCGGACAACCCTTCCCCCCATATAGTCTGAATGAGAGAGGTTCTACTGTACCATGATAAACAACATGGGACTCAAAACTGACCCCTGATGCACACCAACATTCACGGAAAACTCATCACTCAAATCTCCATTCACTCTTACCTGGGTGCGAGCACCCACATACATAGCCATAGCCACCCTAACTAGTCACTCCTCCAAGCCAAGCTTTCTCATTGCCCACTTCACCACCTCTCTAGGGACTCTGTCAAAGGCCTTTTCCAAATCAACAAAAACAATATACACATTCCATCTCCTAACAAAATGTTTTTCCTGAAGCTGTCGAGCAATGAATATGGCATCAGTGGTCCCTCAACCTGGCATAAACCCAAAAGGCATCTCATCAATATTCACTCTTTCTCTAATCATACCTTCTAAAACTCTCTCCATTACCCTCATTACCTGATCTAAAAGCTTTATACCTCTATAATTTCCTCTTTCCAGGGCATCACCCTTCCCTTTATACACATTTACATTTACACTCTTCAGCCAATCATCTGAGACAACACACTCATAAATAATCATATTTATCAGGTCAGTGACTAACCTCACCCCTATAACTCCAGAGGCCTTCAACATTTCAGCAGTCAACCCAGACACGCCTGCTGCCTTCCCCAAATTCATCCTGCCTATTGCCTCACTCACAGTAGCAGAATCAATCAAAGGCCAAGGGCCAAATACTGGATCTGCTGGTTCCAAACTGGCTCCAAACCTTCCCTGTCCCAATCAAACTCCTCATTCAACAACTGGCTATAATGCTCTCTCCAAGCATCTTAAATATCCTCACTGTTCACAACAACCCTTCCTTCATCATTCTTCACACACTGCTCACCTATAATATCCTGATTATCCCTCTTCATCTGATTTGCCACCTGAAATATCATATTTTTCCTTTCCCCATGATTTAGGTTATCAAGTAAAAGTCTCTGTGACTCAGACTTCACCCTGTATACCTCTCTTCTACACTTGGCAGCCAAGTCTTCTTCCTTTCTACCACCCTTCTTCCATTCCCGGAAAAGCCGTCTTTTCTCCTTAACTGCAGCTTCTACACTCTCATCCCACCACCAAGTTACTTTATGTCTTCGTGGTCCTCTTGTCCAACCGCACGTTACATCAGTAACTCTCAAGAGATTGTTCTTGAAGGCTCTGTACTGTTCATTAACGCCTCCGTCTACAGCTCCCTGTTCAGCCACCACTCTCCCTATCATGCTATAGAAGGCATCCCTTACTACTTGGTTTTTCAGCTTCCATATTTTCCTCCTAGGTACATAATTCCTCTTTTTCATCATTCGTTCTTTAAGCACCATATCACAAATCAATAGTTTGTGCTGCTGCACACACTCCTCACTTCCTATAACTTTAACATCCCTCACTAACCTCTTATCAGCCCTCCTAACCAAAAAATAATCTATCTGACTGCTATTTCCCCCAGACTCAATGTAATTAACCTACTCTCTCTTGTCCTAAAATATGTGTTGCACACAATCATGTCCATTGCCTCCCCAAACTCTAGTATCCTTTCCCCTTCTGCATTCCTTATACCATAAGCACATCCCCCATGTACTCCTTCATAATCTTGTGCTGCTTCACCTACATGACCATTTAAGTCCCCTCCCAAAACCACTATCTCATCATCCCGCATACCACCTACTACACATATTAACTCATCCCAAAATCTATCTTTCTCTACTTCATCCAATCCTGCCTGTGGAGCACATGCCGATATAACTGCAGCTATCTTTCTACCGAACAGAATTTTCACTACCAATATCCTATCGCTTACTCTTATAACATTCATGACATATTCCACCCATTTCTCCGAACCTTCACACCAACACCTGCATATCTGTCTGTCCTCCCCCTGCCAAAACAACTTATAGTAACAATCCTTCCCATCAATCTTTCTGGCAGATCCACCCCTGTACCGGACTTCCTGCAAACACGCCACATCCACCCACCTCCTACTGAATGCCTCAACAACTTCCATCGCTCTTCCCCTCAAACTTTCCACATTCCATGAACCCACCCTCATCCCCCTGGGTGATTTACTGTCCTCAGGCTTGCTTTGAAACTTATTCTTGTGTTTTGTCATAGTCAGGATTAATAAAGGGGGATAGACATACCACAGGCCCCACTCACTGCACAGTCCCAGGTCCAGGCAATGGATCTGGGACCCCCAGCCCTCCAGCTTACCCGTGACTGTGGTAGTGGCCTCGGGGCACCCTGCCAGGACAGTTGCATGGACACCTTCCAAGCACGCCTTGGCACTGCAACTGTCCCGCCATTATACACCCAATGATAGGGCAGCCTCCTGGGGCGCTACTCCCAGGTTTGGGCCCCTTTCTATTGAGCGGAAGCAGCGGCCTGGGAACCGCAATGCCCTGTACCCTCTAACACAGGCCCGAGCCCCATCTCGTCCTGGGCCCATGATCTATGGCGGCGGAACCCCCGTCACACCTTCCCCCAGAAGTCCGCCACTAGGTAGCGGGGGCAAAGTTTTCTGGCCGCATGCCCTTGCTGGCCCCAACCCCTGTAACACAGTGGGATACGTTGTGTGAAATGTAAAGTGCACGTGGTGTAGTGCATAAGATAGTTAGATGAAATGTTTGGGAGAGTATGCTGGTCTACTCTCCATGTTACTGTCACACTGAAAGAGTCTGCAAAGGGGGATGGTTAGATAGCTAGTGAAACAGGAGCTCCAGCTCTCCCTATCACCGGCATTCCTATTCCCCTCAGGAGTACCACCCTGTTCGTCCCGTGCTAAAGCCTCCTCCTGCTTATGTTTTCTCCAAATCCATGAACGCCGAATACAATTTCTTTCCCTTCTCTAAAAACTTTGTTGCTAAAGAGCTATGAATGAATATCAGATCTACACAACATCTTCCATTCCTAAATCCTCCCTGTTCTTCTCCAACTAATTCCTCTGTTATTTTCCTAACTCTGTCAATAAGTATCCACCATATACTTTTCCTACTACACTCAGAAGACAAATGCCCCTATGATTACCATACACTTCTTTTTCCCCTTTTCCTTTGCACAGGCGAATAATTATGAATGACTTCCAAACCTCTGGGACTCTACCTTCCTCCCAGGCCAATCTGCACATCTTCCACATCCATTCTAATACTATCTCTCCCCCATGCTTCAGCATTTAACCACACACTCCATCAATTCCCGGGGCTTTCCCCATTAAAACTTCCTTCATTGCTTCCACAACTTCCATCCTACTGATTTCTTCCTCTCTTCTCATATCCCTCCTTCTCCCAGCCATTCCTCAGCCACTTATGCTTGCAGTACTTTCATTTTCGAAGTTAAAGTGTTCTCTCCATCTGCTCACTTCTTCTCCCTTCTCCACTAGTAATCTACCATTTTTATTTTTCACTCCCCAACTAACTCTTCTGGCACCCTGTCTAACTCTCTTTACTTCTGTCCAGAACATTTTCTTACATTCCTTCCACTTTACACTCAAGTTCCTTCCAAATTCCTCATCCACTCTCTTCTTACTCTTTCTTACTAATCTTTTCACCTCTCTCTTCCACTCAACATATAATTCTCTCTTCCGTCTCTCGACTTCTTCTGCGCCCGTTTCTCATCCAGTCACCATAAGCTTTCTTCTTTTGTGTCACAGCCTCTCTCACCACTTCACTCCACCATGATGTTCCCTGTACCCCTTTTCATCTTCTCTTCACCCTACACACCATCTCACATGCTGCACAGATTTCTTCTATGAATATCTTGCACACAACTTCCACGTCCCCCATCTGCTCGAATCCATATTTACCCAATCGATCCTCCACTTCCCTCTTAAATTCTGCCTTTTATCCCTCCTCTTGTAACTTTTCCATCCCCCTTGTATGAACGACTTCCTCCTTTCCTTAACTTCTTCTGTTTCTCCATTTCGTTTGGACTTTGATTCTGACCATCACTAAGTGGTGGTCAGAAAGTCCACTCCCCCAACCTCCATATACTCTTGCATCCATTACACACCTTCTCATCCTTTCATCCACACACACATAATCAATCACTGCCTTCTGTTCATTCAGTTTACTACCCACCCTTCTCATCACTCGCCACGTATACCATTTTGTGCCTGAAGAAGGTATTAGCCATCACAAACCCCCTCCTGGCACAAATGTTCACTAAAGCACTACCATTCTCATCCATTCCTGCAGGCACACCCTACTCACCAACTACCCCATCCACCTTCACATTCTCTACTTTTCCATTCATATCTCCAATCAAAAAAACTCTCTGATTCATGCGTCCATATTTGTCCAGAACTAATCTCTCACTCTGTGTGCACGATCTTCCATTGACGCATACATACACACAATCGCCCAAATTTGTAGTCTATCTATCTATTGCCAGATGCCTCAATCCCGTTTGGGGTGGCCACAAACAAATCGCCTCCACGTCGCCCTGTCCCCCGCCATTTCACTGCCCTGCTTCCAACTCACACCCCCCTCTCTCATATACCTCTCCACCCCATCCCTCAATCTCATCCTCGGCCTCCCCCTCCCTCTTCCCCCCTCCACCTCACTCACATACACTCTCTTCATCAGCCTCTCACCCTCCATCCTCTCCACATGGCCAAACCACCTCAGTGTGTTCCTACTTTCAATCTTACCCACACAGTCCTTGAGCCAACTGATCCATACTCTCTTATATTCTCCTTCCATCTGTTACAACAGTACACACTCTTTCTTTTGCCTCCTCATTTTCACCTACTCCTGCACATATACCCTATCCATACTCCCATTCTTTCACACTCTCACCTCTCCATTTTGTTTCAGTTAATCCACATACATCCACTTTCGCACCCTCAAGCACCTGGACAATCTCTCTTTCTTTCACCTCTTCACTTGCACCCTTCGTTCCATGTAGATATCCGTATCATGTCCAATGTTCGGTCCTTATTTGTCACCTTTAGGTCAGTCCTGGTCCGAGGCTTCTTGTTCTTATTTTCTGCTGAAAGTTAAACGTACATTTAGCACTCATTCTTTTGTTCGTTTTTCTTTGTATATGTGAAAGAGAGAGTATTGATGCAAACAGTAATGTACTCCATTAACCCCTTAATAACTTCCAGTGCTGAACAACCTTTTACAGTTCCAGTGTCAGTGACGTTGAGTTAGAGCAAGATATAAATAACTGTGAACAATTATGGGAAGGGAATGAAGGTCACTGGTATGTTTACACAACTCTACGCTACCATCTCGAGCAGCCAGGTGGTCGCTTAATCTCTGATGTGTTCACCCATTTGGTACATGCACCGTAACTTTATGAATTCTTCTGTGAATCACAGCGAATAATAGCATGGGTTTAGGAAGCTAAAAAACATATTGCTACGTGCGCCAGCTGATTCTCTTCACAACTTTAAGAAAAATAAATTGATTTTGGAGCTCTTAAACAATTGTTCAGGGGCCAGCCAGGGATGTACACAAATTTCTTGAACCTACAGCCACTGAGGCATTAAGCTATTACGTCATACATACGATTGTATGTTTCTGGTGCAATGGAAGAAATTTAATCCATTTTTGAGTATGAAGAGTAAGTTTCTTCCATTCTTCTGAAATCAATTTATTTTTCTTAAAGATGTCTACCTCACCTAGCAATGTGTTTTTTTGCTTCCTAAACCCAGGCTATGATTCGCTATGATTCACGGAAGAATGAATAAAGTTACAGTGCATGTGCCACATGGGCGAAAACATCTGAGACTAAGAAACCGCCCGGCTGCTTGGGATGATGGCGTAGAGTCATGTAAACATTCCAGTGACCTTCATTCCTTTCCCATAATTGTTCACAGTTATTTATAGCTCATGCTAACTCTTCAAGAGAAGTGAAGTCAGTGAATGTACAGTGAGGTTTGATGAGGAGGAATTGGAAAATGTGAGTGCGTTTAAGTACTTGGGTACTGTGATGAGTAAGGATGGAAGTTTAGAGGGTGAAGTGCTTGAAAGGGTACACCAAGGAAGAACGGTTGCTGGTTCCTTGAAAGCAGTGATAAGAAACAGGGAAGTGAGCATGGAAGTGAAAAAGTTACTACACGACAGTATTGCGATACCAACTCTAACATATGGAAGTGAAGCTTGGACCTTGTTGAATGGACAGAAGTCAAGAGTGAGAGCAGTGGAAATGAGTTATTTGAGAGGAACATGTGGTGTTACATGGAGAGACAGACTGACAAATGTGGAAGTGAAGGAGCATAGTGGTATGGATGTGGATGTGACAGGAAGTGTTAGGAGAAACACAGTGAGGTGGTTTGGCCATGCGGAGAGGATGGAGAGTGAGAGACTGATGAGGAGAGTGTATGTGAGTGAGGTGGAGGGGGGTGGAGGGGGAGGCCAAGGATGAGATGAAGGGATGGAGTGGAGAAGTATATGAGGGAGGGGAATGTGAGCTGGGAGCAGGGCAGTGAAATAGCAGGGGACAGGGCTACATGGAGGTGATTTGTTTGTGGCCACCCCTTATGGGATTAAGGCATCTGGCAATAGATAGACTGACAGGCAGATAACTGAACGTCACAGACACCGGTATTGTAAGGGGTTGTTCAATGCCGGAGGTTATTAAGGGGTAAATGGAATACATTACTGATTGCATCAATACGTTCTCTTTCACATATAAACACAAAAAAGAACAAATGAGTGCTAAATGTACATATAACTTTCAGCAGAAAGACCTTACCAATTCATATTCCTCCAGTTTATTTTCTGTATTTCTCCAACTATTTTATTTTATGTGTGCAGAGAGTATTGTACACAGGACTCTCTCCAAAAACATCTGTAATAAAATTAGTAGTGGTGACAGTGTTCACCAATACATATAATGTACTGAGTGGGTAGGTAATATTCCATATCATCTCGGCCATCCAGGAAGTGTTATCAGTGGCTTACAGGCCTACTGTGTCATTACCCTTGTATATGTTCACCAATTTATAGTATATATACTGATTACGGTATTGTACAGTATCACACAATATATAGTACTCTCTACAAAAACATTTGTAATACTATAAGTGGTGATGACAGTGTTCAAAATTACATACAGTACAGCAAACTTGCCCCGAACGAGTGGGTTTCGTTACAAAGGTGACGCATTTGGCGCGAAACCGTGTAAGTTTTAACTACTGCTTATTTTGCTCCCTAGACCCCTAATTGAGGTGTTTTGCTGTTATCTGCCATTGGTAATCAATATGAAGCACTTTAAGTGGTTAGAAGGTTTGTTTAATGTTATAACTTACAAATACAGTACCGTACAGCAAAACTTCAACATATCAACATACAAATACGTAAACACAAGCCAACATTCTGACGTCGATTGGTTTCGGGACAATTCGCCATCAAGTCAGTTCGCCATCACAACAATAACAAGACAATTCGCTGTCATTAATGAAGATGCTAGAATATAATTCAAAGGCAACTACAGCGACGAAGAAACAAGTTAATTACTGTACTGACTAAAGGTGCAACTAATAAATAATATCCAAAGCCAATGTTATTGAACATAGACTTTGGTGGATCCCCCTGAAATATAGTTATTAAAGTATTGATTAATTAATAGTAAGTATATTTATAAAAGAATTGATTAATTAATAATAAGTATATTTACAGAATGACCAGTAATCGTCCAGGGTGCGAACTGTCCTGACAGGGAATTGTCCATGTTTTGATGGGGAATTGTCTGACAGCAAATTGACTTGACGCCGCTCATGGGCAATCATATAAATCAGGTTAACTGGTTACAAGGCTTTATTTAATCCTTTAACTCTATTTAAGAGCTTTAACTTACAAGTCATTGTTTGGTCAGTCCTTGTCCGAGGCTTATTGTTTGTTTTTTTAGTTAGTTGTTTTCCGGGGAGGGGCACTAACCCTCCGCCAAGCCTTTTAGTTGTCTTTTACGACAAGCAGGGATACTGGGGGAGTAGTCTTGAAAAACCCTCCTACCCCCAGGGGTGAAAGACTGACGAAGAGAGTGTATGTGAGTGAGGTGGAGGGGGGAAGAGGGAGGGGGAGGCCGAGGATGAGATGGAGGGATGGGGTGGAGAGGTATATGAGAGAGGGGG
This sequence comes from Coenobita brevimanus, assembly GCF_032717465.1. Lineage (NCBI taxonomy): Eukaryota > Metazoa > Arthropoda > Malacostraca > Decapoda > Coenobitidae > Coenobita > Coenobita brevimanus. Next base: position 25,706,905 of record NC_137018.1, read on the forward strand.
GTGTGAGTTGGGAGCAGGGCAGTGAAATGGCAGGGGACAGGGCGACTTGGAGGCGATTTGTTTGTGGCCACCCCAAACGGGATTGAGGCGTCTGGTAATAGATAGATAGAACTTACAAGTACAGTCGTCAGCACAAATTCGCTGCAAGCCTGCTTTTGTGATGTGGGTCATTTTGTCTGGCAATGGTGTATAGGAACTAGTTGCCACACAGGCTTTTATACGCTTTAAAGACGTGTTTGTAAGAATAAATACTATAAATCACCCAGAATACAATATTCTTTATATCTGATTAGCGTAAAAATGTGCAAAAGACGACATATGAATGTTGTCGAATGGTGAAACTCCTGTTCTCTCCCTCGTATCCATCCCTTGTCCCTCCCCACCCTCCCCTCCTCCTTCCCTCTCCTGCTATCCTGCATCTCCACTCCTCTCATTCTCCGCCCTGTCTACCTTTTATCACCCACAATGCTAATCTACGTAATAAACCGCACTTTTCTCTATTTCTTGTCTATTCCTGTAACCTTTTTGCTCCTCAACATTCGAGAGTTTCATGCCATGCAACAGTATCTTTCTCCCACTCGTTACTCCACACATGACGCAGCAGTTCAAAACTTTAGTGTTTCTGATACTGCTTCGTGATTCAGTGAACAGTATGAGGATAATGGGAACATTTTCCTAGGGAAGAGAGAGGGCGAGAAGTAGGAGGAGTGGGCACAAATGTGTTTAATTTTGCCTACTGATATAATAGCCACAGACTTCCATGCTCACTCAAACAAATACTAGCAAGGAATACATCACAAGAACGAGACCTCAATATTCCTGTATCTCCCGGCTGTTGGTAGTGACAAAGGGTGGAGAACAGAAAGACAACTGGAGAGGAGTGGGAAGAAGACGAGGAGGGTAAGAATGGGACTAGAACAGGAAGGAATATTGATAATAAACCATGGATATAGTTGGTTGTACCACAAGCAACTGAGAATAAGGCAGACTGGGTTTAGAAAACAGTCAAGAGAGAATTGCGATGCGCCAATGGGGTTAGTGCTGTGGATAAATGAATGAAGGTAGAGAGAGTGGGGAGAGGAGACAGTGGAGAGGCATGAAAGTGTGTGGGGGGTAGGAGGGAGAGGGAGGGGTAGGGGGGGACATCAGGAGGAGTAAGGGGGAGAGATAGGAAGGGAGCTTACACACTGTTATAAATCGTTCCATAACATTCTGTCAACTCTTGCACTTTGTTACGCTAATCAATTACGGTATACAGAGAATTGTATTCTAGGCAGTCTCTGGTACCACTTTTGAAAAATACATCGTTAAAGTGTATAAAAGTGTATGTGGCAACTCATCCCTTTACACTGTTGCCAGACAAAAGGACTCGCATCACACTAGTAGACTTGCAGCGAATTTATGCTGACGACTGTACATACCACAACAATAAAAACAGTATTTAACTTACAAATACAGTAATGTGGAAAAGCAGTACAGTAAATCTTTAACGAACAAATAAACAAGGCAATATTCCGACGTCTATAAGGTATACTGGCTAAACAACTTTATTTCTTGCTTTAACGTTATTTAATAGTACTTTAACTTCCACATAAACTTACCAGAACAGTAATGTAAATATTTAACTGACAAATACAGTACTGTGGAAAAGCAGTACAGCGAATCATGATCACGTGATCAAAACAAACCGTGAGTGCTGCAATGATGTTCGAAGATTTGGCCTTTCAAAGGCCTCTCTTGCGTAAATTTATCATTTTTGTAATGGTTCTTTAATCTTACGTTGTCTAATACGTACCCTAGCACTTATCGCATATAATTGCGAGCATGTTCGGCACAAATGTGTTTGGGGCGAGCTTACTGTATAAGGTACTGAGTGGGTAGGTTTTTTATTATTAGGCAAATCCAATTTCTCAGCATCGGCTCGGACCTGTAGATATCGAACAATTGGACTTTTACTGTATTAAGTGTATAAAGTGGTAGGTGGGGGCACTCACCATCCACTCACTCAATGTAGTGCTGCTTTCAGGTGTCTGCCCTTTCCTCACCTCCATCCTTCTTTTCTTGCATCCTCGTCTGTCTTTCTTTCCTTCATTCTTTCCTTTCTTCTGCCTGTGGGTGACTCTACACTGAGTGACATGCCAAATGGTTTCCTGTACACCAGGAAACTATTTACTATGACGTGTGGTAACCATATAACCAAATTTTGGCGCCTAGTGGTTTAGTGGGTAATTACGACGCTCCAGTCAGAGTGTGCCGATGAAGGTTTATATCCAGGGCATGGTTGGAGTTTATTGCTCATGTAATGCCACTCAGGGATGAGTGAAGTTGGTCACTCTTAAATGTCAGGACCAACTTGCCTCGCCCCGAGCTCCTACTCTCCTTACGGGGCAATGTAGGATTGGATGATGAATGAATGAATAAATGAATGAATGATTAAGTGTATAATGGATAGAATCATGTCAGGATTTAACAAATGAAAGATTACAATCTTTGGAAATTGCATGATAAGTTTGTCCAACAACTGCTATTCATAACTATCTATCTATGTATCTATTGTATCTATTGCCAGTGTAAATCTCATTTACAGCGTCAGTAAAATATCTCAGATGAATATAATACTGGCATAATGCTTTATGCATGAGTAATAATCCCGATAGAAATTTTTTTAAAGGAAGGTATACCAACTCTGGGCTGGTAGTGGCCACACGCTATTTAGTGATCTGGCGAGCACTGGCAGCTTTCAGGAGTTTGTGAGGGCTCTAATTGATCAATAACACGAAAACTCCGAAGAAGTAGGTTCTGATTAGATTTTCAAAGATCCACTTGAACATTTTGGCTCCACAGCAATAAATGCCCTCACTGTAATTTTCAATTTCTGCTGTACTCAAAACCGAATCCCTGATATCTTGAATAATGTAACCATCAACTCCATACTCAAACCAAGAAACACCACCCAACAGTCCCTCATCATACAGACCAATATCACTACCTTGCACACCATCCAAATTCATGGAAAGTTAGTTTTAAAGAACATCATCCCCAACATCCATCTCACTGACTCCTAACATGAATTCCAACCTAAACATTCAACCTCCACCCACAACGCCAAAATAAACTCAACTCATACTTGACAGTTTCAACAACAAACATTCTCCATTAAGTCCCTAGCAGCTCTAGATTAAATTTTTGATACAGTGCAAAAATGAATCCTAATCACTAAAATCATTGACTCAAAACACACACACACACACACACACACACACACACACACACACAGAAACTTCCTCTCAGACAGACATGCCCACGTACTCTACCTAAACTATCTATCTATCTATCTATTGCCAGACACCTCAATCCCGTTTGGGGTGGCCACAAACAAATCGCCTCCAAGTCGCCCTGTCCCCCGCCATTTCACTGCCCTGCTTCCAACTCACACCCCCCTCTCTCATATACCTCTCCACCTCATCCCTCCATCTCATCCTCGGCCTCCCCCTCCCTCTTCCTCCCTCCACCTCACTCACATACACTCTCTTCGTCAGTCTTTCACCCTCCATCCTCTTCACATGGCCAAACCACCTCAGTGTGTTCCTCATAATGCTTCCCTATCACATCCACATCCACACCACAACGCTCCTTTATATCCTCATTCGTCAGCCTGTCTCTCCACGTGACTCCACAGGCTCCTCTTAAATAACTCATTTCCACTGCTCTCACTCTTGACTTGTGTCCTTCCAACAATGTCCAAGCTTCACTTCCGTACGTTAGAGTTGGTATCATAATACTGTCATGTAGTAACTTTTTCACTTCCATCCTCACTTCCCTGTTTCTTATCACTGCTTTCAAAGAACCAGCAACCTTTCTTCCCTGCTGTACCCTTTCAAGCACTTCACTCTCCAAACCTCCATCCTTACTCATCACACTACCCAAGTACTTAAACGTACTCACATTTTCCAATTCCTCACCATCCAACCTCGCTGTACATTCACTAACTTCACCTCTCTCAAAGACCATCACTTTACTCTTCCCTGCATTCACCTTTAGATTCTGTTTCTTACACACTCTCTCAAACTCATCCACCAAGCCTTGCAGCTCCCCTTCGTCTTCACTCAACAACACAGTATCATCTGCAAACAACAGTACAGGGACTTTCCAAACACTATCCTCTCTCACCAGGGCAACTCCAACATCCACTACCCTACCTTGTACCTCTTTTATTACCCCATCCATGTACAGATTGAACAACCATGGAGACATGACACATCCTTGTTTCAAACCAAGTTTCAAAGAGAAAAATTCACTTAGTTCACCATCCACACGCACTGCAGCCTTCGCACCATCGTACATACTCTTCACAGCATTCAACAACTTCCCATTTACTCCATATATTCTTAACACTTTCCACAACCCTTGTCTATCCACCCTGTCATATGCTTTCTCCAAATCCATGAAAGCTGCATACAACTTCTTTCCCTTCTCTAGGAACTTTTCCACTAAAGATCTAAGAATGAATATCTGATCTACACAACCTCTTCCCTTCCTAAAGCCTCCCTGTTCTCCAACTAATTTCTCTGTTCTTTCTCTAACTCTGTCTATGAGTATCCTACCATACACTTTTCCTATTATACTAAGAAGACAAATGCCCCTATGATTACCACACACTTCTTTTTCCCCTTTTCCTTTGTACAAGGGAATAATTATACATGACTTCCAATCCTCCGGGACTCTACCTTCCTCCCAGGCCAATCTGCACATCTTCCACATCCATTCTACTACTATCTCTCCCCCATGCTTCAGCATTTCACCACACACTCCATCAATTCCTGGGGCTTTCCCCGATTTTACTTTCTTCATTGCTTCCACAACTTCTATCCTACTGATTTCTTCCTGTCTTCTCACCTCCCTCCTTCTCCCAGCCATTCCCCAGCCACTTATACTCGCATTACTTCCATCCTCTACGTTCAACAATTCCTTAAAGTGTTCTCTTCATCTAATCACTTTTTCTCCCTTCTCCACTAGTAATCTACCATTTTTATCTTTCACTCCCCTGCTAACTTCACTTCCACCCTGTCTTACTCTTTTCACCTCTCTCCAGAACATTTTCTTACAGTCCCTCCACTTTACACTCAAATTCCTTCCAAATTCCTCATCCACTCTCTTCTTACTCTCTCTTACTAATCTTTTCACCTCTCTCTTTCTTTCTACATATAACTCCCTCTTCCGCCTCTCAACTTCTTCCACGCCCCTATTTCTCATCCATTCATTGTATGCTTTCCTCTTTTCTGCCACAGTCTGTTTCACCTCTTCAGTCCACCACGCTATTCCTTGCACCCCCCTCCGTCTTCTCTTCCTTCCACACACCACATCACAGGCTGCACATATTTCTTCTGTAAATATGCTACACACACCTTCCACATCTCCCATCTGCTCCAATTCATATTTGCCCAATCGTTCCTCCACTTCTCTCTTATACTCTGCCTTTTTCTCATCCTCTTGTAACCTTTCCACTCTCCTTGCAACTACTCCTTCCTCTCGTCTTTCCCTTCTTCTATTCCTCCATCTTACTTGAACTCTAATTCTGGCCACCACCAAGTAGTGGTCAGAAAGTCCACTCCCCCAACCTCTATACACTCTTGCATCCATTACACATCTTCGCATCCTTTCATCCACACACACATAATCAATCATTGCCTTCCTTTCATTCAGTTCACCACCCACCCTTCTCATCACTCGCCATGTATACCTGTGGATCATTTTATGCCTGAAGAGGGTATTGGCTATCACCAACCCCCTCCCAGCACAAATGTCCACTAACGCACTCCTATTCTCATGTATCTCAGCAGGCACACCCCACTCACCAACTATTCCATCCACCTTCACATTCCCAACCTTACCATTCATATCACCAATCAAAAACACTCTCTCATTCCTTCCAAACTTTTCCATGCACAGTTCTACAATTGTCCAGAACTCTTCTCTCACTCTGCTAGCACGATCTTGCGTTGGTGAATACACACACACACAATTGTCCACATTTGTATTCCAACTTTCAACTTTACCCACACAATCCTTGACCCAACTGATCCATACTGTCTTATGCTCCTCTTCCATCTTTTACTCACAACTATACATACTCCTTCCTTCGCCCTCTCATTCTCACCTACTCCTGCACATATACCCCATCCATACTCCCATTCTCTCACACTTTCTCCTCTCCATTTCAAATTACCTGAAGGAAAAAAAGTTGGATTTTTTTCGAATTTTTTGCGATTTCTAGGCAATTTTGGGAATATAAGTCCCTGAACCAAAATGTCCGGTAAGTGGGGTGTCTGGAAAGTGGGCGTCCGGATAATATAGGGATTACTGTACCTACACAGCAGCCTCATGTCGTGGAGCTGTGGCAGCCAGGTTAAACTTGTGAGTCATATGGTACACACACACACACACATAGGTGTGATTATCAATAACAGACTATCTCAGGCTGACCACATCAGTGAGAAGGTACGGAACATGTATACACTGCTTGCAAATATGAGAATAGCATTCACATACATAAATGAAGACATGCTAAGAAGGATAATAACATCATTCATCAGACCAACCCTGAAGTATGCATCAGTAGTCTGGGGTCCTCATCTCAAAAAACACATAGACAAGATTGAAAAAGTTCAAAGGGCCGCTACAAGATGGGTACCAAGCTTAAGGGATCTAAGTTACGATGAAAGACTAAATAAACTGAATCTACCAACACTACAGGAGAGAAGGAGAAGAGGTGACACGATAATGCTATATAAATGCATATCAGGGAAGGAGAAAATAGACATAAATGATTACTTAACATATGTGGAAGCATCAGCAAGAGGACACTGCAAAAAACTGCATAAGAAGAGAGGTGATAAAGACGTGAAGAAATTCAGTTTCCCAAACAGAGCAATTAATCAGTGGAATGCACTACCGAATGAAATAGTGTGTGCCAAAACAATTTGCAAATTTAAGGATATGTACGATAAATATGGTTTAAGACACGGGACAGTACGAGCTTGACTCATTCCTGTAAAGATACAATTAGGTAAGAACACACACACACACACACACACACACACACACACACACACACACACACACACACACACACACACACACACACACACACACACTGGAGAAAGAGAGGTAATAACAGTACAAAGGAAGAATATAGAAGAACTAGAAATGAATATACAAGAACACGTAGAGAAGAAGAAAGGAACTTTGAAAAAAGTATAACTGACAAATGTAATGAAGAACCCAAATTGTTTTATACATTTGTCTTTAGCAAACTGAAACAAAATGAAGGAATCACCCACATGAAAGTAGAAGGAGAGACCTATGAAGATGCAGCAATGCAAGCTGAAATAATAAACAAATGTTTCCAATCGGTTTTCACTAAGAAAGGGATTTTGTGGATGGGAAGGCAGTGACTAGAAATGAAGTGATAAAAGATATAAAAGTGGAAGTGCAGGAAGTATATAAGTTAATGGAAACTCAAAATGTAAGGAAGGCCCCAGGACCAGACAGAATCTCTAACTGGGTACTGAAGGAATGCAGAGAGCAACTGGCGGATAAGATTCACGGTTTAATTGTGTGTTCTCTGGAAGAGGGGAAAGTGCCTCAGGATGGAAAAGGGCCAATGTGGTACCAATTTATAAGGGAGGAAACAAGGAAGAACCCCTAAATTACAGACCAGTGTTCCTGACCAGCATGGTTGCAAAATTGTGTGAGAGAATCCTGAAAGGCAGGTGGATAAAATATCTGGAGGAAATGAACATTTTGGCTGAAACTCAGTTTGGATTCAAAAGTGGAAGGTCATGTGTTTCCAACTTGTTGAGCTTTTACTCAAGAGTGATTAATGTCCTACAGGAGAGAGATGGTTGGGTGGATTGTATGTATTTAGATTTGCAGAAAGCCTTGGACAAGGTACCTCACAAGCCTCTAATGTGGAAATTGGAGCACATAGGAGAACTGAAGGGAAACCTCCTGGAGTGGATGAGAGACTTTTTGAGAGACAGACAAATGAGGACAGTAATAAAGGACAGGATGTCTACATGGGGGGAAGTAACAAGTGGAGTCCCACAGGGCTCGGTGCTAACACCAGTAATGTTCCTGATTTACGTAAATGATATGGTAGATAGAATGAACAGTTATGCAAGTCTGTTTGCTGATGATGCAAAGATCTTGAGGAAAGTAGAAGTTGGGGAAGACTGTAAAATGCTGCAGGAGGACCTGAATCGGACTCATGATTGGAGCCGGATGTGGGAAATGAAATTCAACATAAAAAAATGTAAAATACGGTCACTACTCGTTTTACGTTTATTCAGTATACGATAATTCGCTACAACGATAACAGAAAAGTTCCACCCCAAAATCCAATTTCTGATGAATTTCCCGCTATAACGATAATGCCCTCGGATAATTTCGTATGAAGCGCCAGGCACTCACAAGGTGACAGTCGCTTGTCTCAGGCAAGATGGCGGCCCCAGCGTGCAGAGCACTGTTTTGATTCAGTTGCAGTCCTGCCATCCCTTTAAAGCCCTGTCTTTACCACTCGTTCACGTATTCCCCCCCCCCCCTGCTATTGTCACCTCTCAGCCATATATCGAACTACAGTAGGCCTATACATTGTGTAGCACCAGCCCAACGTTAGGCAAATGTGATTGTTGTGTTATTGCAACTATTTACAGTGAGTAACGCCGCCTGTATTGGTGTGATAGTGTTTGTTTTGGTCTTGGAGACGACTTGGACCGACAAAGGAAGTGATTAAGGTGGGTTGTCATTTTTATTTCAGTCTTGGGTAGGTTACTTTGGGAAGCTGAGTTGACGTAACCCCCCTTTTATGATGTGTTTCAATCTTCCGATTTACGATCAAATCGTTATACGTTAAGGTATGACCTGACGTAACCGCAACGTATAACGAGTAGTGACTGTATTGGAAATGGGTAAAAGTACCAAGAGGCCATCACTGAATTATTTCATGGGTATTGAACCAATCACAAAAGTGAGGGAAGAGAAAGATTTGGGAGTGCCAGTCCAAGAGAATTTGTCACCTGAAAAACACACTGAACAAAACAGTTAGAGAGACATATAAACTGACTAACATAAGAGTATTATTTCATTACATGGATGAGATAATGAAAAAATTGATAGTGGCCATAATCTGCCCCAGGATAGAATATGCAGCAGTAATGTGGTTCCAACACAAAAAGAAAAATATAAATAAGATCGAGAGAATACAAAGAACAGCAATCAAGATGGTCCCTAGCATGGCAGATCTGTCGTACAGAGGGAGGCTGGAAAAGCTGGATCTGCCTTCCATAGAGGAAAGGAGAGAGAGGGGTGACATGATTGTAGTGCTCAGGGCCATGATGGGAGTAGATAAAATTGACAGAAAAGATCTGTTTGTATGGGACAGGAATGAAACTTAAAAAGCCAAGCTGCATGAAGGACATCAAGAAATATAGTTTTCCATATGGATGCATAGACCTGTAAAGCAGTCTGGAGCACAGGATCGTCCAGTCCACAAACTTAAGTGAGTTCAAGGCAAAATCTGGCTTACTGAGAAACAGAGACGGGACCCCACAAGCATAGATCATTTCCTATACATCACAACTAGGTAAATACAACTACAGTGGAATTTCGAATTTCGACAGTTTAGAATTCGACGATACGAATTTTGATGCATTTTGGAGTGGTCCACCTACCTCACTTTTCTATGCAAAATCGCGTAATTCGATGCTCTCATGGCCAGATTCCAACCAAAACAAGCAAAGATAATATTTTTGATGCGAACCAAACTGCTAGAAGTGAAGGGAAATTAAAAGAAAATGCATTAGCCTAACCTAATATGTGATATGTGTCAAGAAGAGAATGAAAATCAACATCATTTATTCATATGTGAAGCATACGAAGATATGGTTCCAAGACAATTCACCATCAAGAATTCCCCATCAAAACATGGATGCAGCCAAAGGAGAAATGGCAATACAGGAAAGGGCAGAAATACACCAAGTATACTGTACAATTGCAGACACTATGGCAGTACAATGCAGAACTACAGTTACTTGACCACAATTATAGTTCACAAAGTTTACAAGGGGTGTGGGCAAAAAAATCACGATTTTATGGAGTTAGGTACGGAGGCCCCGGACCCAAACTAATTTTTCCATAAGAAGTTCAGTTTAAATTTCGATGATTTGAATTTCTCGGTGATTTTTAGGCACCCATGCCCATCAAAATTTGAAATTCCACTGTAGGTAAATACACACACAAACACACTGGTGGTGTTCTATCAGTGTACAGGGACTGTGAACAGAAATTCAGTTTCTTTTCATTCTTTCTATTAATCTTCAGCAAAATATATATCATTAAATAATATATAGATATTAATTATTGCTGCTCTCCAGAAATATATTGCTGAATTTTGTCATTACTTACAGATCTAATTTTGTTTAGCTAACAAGACAAAATTTCCTGCTACCTTAAAAACAAATATCTATCTACTGTATCTATTGCCAGATGCCTTAATCCCATACGGGGTGGCCACAAACAAATTGCTTCCATGTCACCCTGTCCCCCGCCATTTCATTGCTCTGCTCCTAATTCACACCCCCCTCTCATATACATCTCCACTCCATCCCTCCATCTCATCCTTGGCCTCCCCCTCCCTCTCCCCACCTCCACCTCACTCACATACACTCTCCTCATCAGTCTCTCACTTTTCATCCTCTCCACATGGCCAAACCACCTCAGTGTGTTTCTCCTAACGCTTCCTGTCACATCCACATCCACTCCAAAATGCTCCTTCATTTCCTCACTTGTCAGTCTGTCTCTCCATGTGACTCCACAGGCTCCTCTCAAATAACTCATTTCCACTGCTCTCACTCTTGACTTGTGTCCCTCCAACAACGTCCAAGCTTCACTTCGATTCGTTAAGAGTTGGTATCACAATACTGTCATGTAATAACTTTCACTTCCATGCTCACTTCCCTGTTTCTTATCACTGCTTTCAAGGAACCAGCAACCTTTCTTCCTTGTTGTACCCTTTCAAGCACTTCACCTTCCAAACTTCCATCCTTACTCATCACAGTACCCAAGTACTTAAACGTATTCACATTTTCCATTTCCTCATCATCCAACCTCACTGTACATTCACTGACTTCACTTCTCTCAAAGACCATAACTATACTCTTCCCTACATTCAAAATTAGATTCCATTTCTTACACACTCTCCCAAACTCATCCACCAAGCCTTGCAGCCCCCCTTCGTCTTCATTTAACAAGACAGTATCATCTGCAAACAACAATACAGGGAGTTTCCAAACACTGTCCTCTCTCATTAGGGGAGTGTTTGGAAACTAGTAATATATTAAAGCCTCGGAAGGCCCAATACCTCCCCAGGGCCCCAACCAAATGGGCAGATTCACATGGCCATGTGGAATGTGAGAAGTGTGAATGAGGAAACAAGAGGGTGGAGGTGGTGAATGTGTTTAAGAGTGCAAGATATGTTGTGGTGGCACTGTGTGAAACAAAGATGAAAGGGTGTGAATTGGAGGAGTGGGAGGGTGTAAAGTGTGTAACGTCGGACAAGAATGGGCGAGGAAGATGCAAGGAAGGAGTTGCCTTGTTGATGAATGAGCTGCGGCAGAGTGGAATGGGAGATTATAAATGTGTCAGATCAAGCTGTATGGATGTCATGTTCAAGATGGTGAAAGTGGCTGTGATTGTAAAATATGCACCATGTGATGACACGAGTGAGAGAGAGAAAGACAGGTTTTGGGATGAACTGAATGAAGCAATGGGAGAAATCCCCAGGAGCTATAAAGTGATCGAAATGGGCGATATGAATGGAAGAGTAGGCGCTGGTCCTGAGGAAAACATAATGGGTTGTAATGGAGTACCAGGAGAAAATGATAATGGGAAGCGACTGAAGGATGTGTCAGAAAAAGAGGTTGTGCATCTGTAACTCGTATTTCAAACACAAAGATGCACATAAATACAGATGGTATGGAGGGAATGGGGATCATGCTGAAAGGAGCCTGATTGATCACATGATCATAGAGAGGTCAATGCTGGGAATGGTTGCTGATACGAGAGCTGTCAGAGCACATGCTTGTTGTATGCAAGACCAAGCTGAGAGGAGTGGGGTGGACCAGGAGAGAAGCAGTTAGGGAGAAAGACTAGTCGAGAAGCTGAAGATCAAACAAATAGCAGATGAATACAGGACCAAAGTAGGGGACGAGTTAGAAGCAGTGAATTGGAACGAAATTGATCTGGACAGCCTGTGGAATGCATACAGGGACTGTTTAGTTAGGAATGCTAAAGTGGTGTGTAGTGTGGCAAGAGTAACAACAGGAAAAAAAAGGTATTGAATAGTGGGATGAAGAGGTTAAGAAAGCAGTGGAGGAAATGAGGAAGAAGTGGCTAGAGTAGTTACAGGAGAGGGGTTCAATTGAAATAAGAACTGAATACAGTAACACCTCACTATAACGGACTAACTGGGGCCCAAACCATTCCAGAAAATGCGAAATTCCGATAAAAGCGACATCTGGACTTCCCCCTGCTAATCCGGACTTTTTCCGATATATCAGACATTAGTCCGAATCGCGTGAAAGGTTTTTCAACTCTTCTGACTACCATTGCGGTACTGTACCGTGTTATAACTTCACTACATTAATCAAATGGTATAATATACATAATAATAATGTACGGTACACTGATATGTCTTTTATTTGCCTTATTGTGGTGAACACAGCTGAAGTGGTCAGGCAGTCCGGACTGCTTCTGGATTTATCGGACTTTTTCCAATATACAGTGTAGGAATTTAGTCCTGTAGCTCCTCGAGTCTGATAAAAGCGAATTCCGGTCTATTGAAGTCCGTTATATCGAAGTTTTACTGTACATTATGAGCAAGAAGCACATAAAGAGACTAGTGATGTGGAAAATGAAGGAGGTAAATGATGGTCTACGAAGAAAAATGAATGCAAACTACTCTGAAAATAGGAACTTATTCTGGAAAGAGGAGTGGAAATGTAGAAGTGAAAGTGGAAAGAAACGTGAAGGTGTTAAAGAAGTAGGTGGTATATTATTAACCCCTGGGGATGAAGTAAGGCCCAGATGGAAAGAATACAGTAATCCCTCCAATATCCAATGTAACAGAGTAAAAGGCATGTCTGGAAAGTGGTCCTGTCCGGATATTGGGCACCAGCCTCCTGGACTTGTACTTATGGACCCTAACTCAGAAAAACACTTATACAACTCTCTCTGGACATGCATTGCACCTATTTAAGATCCAAATCACACCAATAAGGGACATAAAAGACTGAAAAAAATGCAAAAGACCCATAAAATGAGGTTTTAGAGGTGAGTTTATACAATATTAAACATTCTGGGTACTTACAACAATTCCCTGGCTCCTGGACTGGCACTTATGGACCCTAACCTAGCCTAACTCAGAAAAACACCTCTGTACTGCACATGCATAGCACCTAAGACACTATTCACACCAATAAGGGACATAAAAGCGTGAAATGAGGTGTTAGAGGTAAGTATGGAAAATACAGTACAATATGAAACATTCTGGGTACTTACAGCAAGTCCCTGGCCATCTCGATGAATAACCCGCCTCCTCTCAGACTCTGACAGTAAGAAGGATTTCCTGAAGCACTTGCAGTACACTGTTCATGAAGTCTTGCACTGAACTTAGTCATTTGCACTCAGAATTCCATTCTCTTAACACTGCGCACTCTTGTCTTACTTGCGCTCCATTGTACCTTAATGAAATAAGTGTTGCACTCTGCATTTAAAGTCTTTCCACTCATAAAACCATTTTCTAAACATAACACACTCTAGTTAATTTACATTACATTGAAAGTTAATTAAATCTTTGTCTTTTCACTCAGCATTCTCATTCCTTAACACTATCCACTGTTTTTTTCACTGCACAACACTGTAAATTCCCGTGTGGTCTAGTGGAGAAGTTCTAGGCATTTAATCACTGTCAGAGTCTGAGAGTAGCTCATGCAGGTGACCAAGGGTCACTGGGTCATGGTAATGGCGTAACCACTGCAGACGACTCTGAAGAGAGGCGCAAACTCACGTCGAGTGGTGACTCCACCGTGCCTGATGTGCTGGGCTGTGGCTCGAAGCATGAGGGCCTGTCTTGGGGAGGCAACGGAGTGGAGCCAGGGCTGGGCACAGTGGGGGTCACGGGCCTGAAAAAGCTGTCAATCGTTGATTGACGCAAAGAACGACAATTTTGACGATTAATGATGCGCTGCCTGAAAGCACGCACTTCCTCCACAAGTCCCAAAGGCCCCATCTCCCTATCACAGTCTGGGTGCTACAGGTAGTCTAGAATGAACTCTAGGTGTTCCTGGAGTGTGCTCAGCTTGGGGATGGCTGGAGTAGTGTCACGCTGAGAGGAGTCCGCATCATCGTCGCCGTCCTAGTCAGAATCTTCAAGCTGGGTACTGACACCTGCAACTGAAGATGCGATCTCAATATCAGACAATGTCTGATACCCAGGATCACCCTCGTCGTCATCCAACCACTCACGCACTTCGTCCACATCAACATCGTCCCCATGCGCACGTAGATGTGCATGGAAGTCATCCGCGTCAAAACCTAGGAAATCATGCTCCACATCCGTTCCGAGAAGCAGACGAGACCAACCATTTTCTAGAGTCTTGACAGGGACTTCCTTCCATTCACTGGCCCAGTTGTAGATGGCAGACTTGATGTTGTAGCGGCGAAGGTTTTCCAAAGTCCTCTGGCCTCGCGTGTCCCGTCCCTCCCTGCACTCGTCCTCGTCCTTGAGAACAACCATCACCTCGTCCAGGAACTTCCATCGGTACAGCCTCTTCGTTGCCATGATCACTCCTTGGTCTATTGGTCAGATGAGAGCAGTAGTATTAGGTGGTAGAAACATGCACCTAATGCGCCCATTCTCAGCCACCAACTCCTTGTCGCATAGGTGGGCAGGTGCATTGTCGAGGAGAAGGAGGGCCTTTACCAGGTCACATGGGATTCCCAGTGTCTTCGTCTGGTAATGTATGACCTCCTTGACGAAATGGCGGTGGAACCAGTCTTTGAAGATCTGGGCTGTGAACCATGCCTTCAAGGAATGGTACCAGACGACAGGAAGGACATCCATCACCCCACAAAGACACCGAGGACACTTTGCATGGCCAACAATAACAGGCTTGAGACAGTGCATGCCATTATCATTGGCACAACACAGAGCAGATATCCGTTGCTTGCAGCTTGCAGCCAGGTACACGCTTCTCCGTCTCCTCGGCTAGAGTGTTCATAGGCAAAGAGCAATAGAATAAGCCAGTTTCGTCAGCGTTGTAGACTTGACCGAGAGTGAGGCTCTCCCTGTCAGTCAAGCGCTTCACCTTGTGCCGAAACTCGTCTACTCCATCCTCGTTAGCGTCCAAAGCTTCGCCATGAGACTTACGGTTGGTAAGGCCATGTCGTAACTTGAACGCGAAGAGCCGACCTTCGGATGCCTTGAAGTCTGGGGCGTTGTGAGGCCTTGCGAACTTCTCAGCAGCAGTCTTCAGCTCCGTGCCACGCACCAGCACACCAGCAGCACGTTGCTGTCAATACCAAATCAACGTGGAGTGGTTGACTTCTGCATACTTGGGAGTATACATCACCTTCATCTCCACATTGCGTTTGCTTTTCGACAAGAAGTCAGCCGTGTACTGCATGAGTTTGTCACGGGATCTCTTGATATCAAACAAAGTAGATTGGGCCAGGTTGAATTCATGAAGGATGCGTGAGGAAGACCATCTCGTATCCACCTAGTCCAATATCTCCCTCTTCTTCTCCAGGGTCAAAACCACTCTCTTCCTCTTCTCAGGCGGCGGGGCCATCATCACACACATGAAGGAGAGGCACGAGAGCAGCAGAAGAGCCTGCAGCAGGTAAGGCACCACCACAAAAGCGAGCACGTGGGCGGCCATGACGAGAAGCATGCACTCACAACAAGAGACAGACGGTAAGTGGGGAGGATGCAGGGGTGCTCTAGTGGATGTCGGCGGAACAACGCACCAAAACACAGCTGGCCCGCGCCAACTTCAAATTACGGGCAGGAAAAAGTCGGATTTTTTCAAATTTTTTGCGGTTTTTGGCCCATTTTGGGAATATTGGATCCTGGGACAAAAATGTCCAGTTATTGGGGATGTCCGGAAATTGGGCGTCCGGATATTACGGGGATTACTGTATTTTGCAAGCCTGATGAATGGGAATAAAGAGAGCAGAGCCACTGTAAACATGACTGGTTTTGGGGGTGTACAGAGAAGGAATGCGGTGATAGGAAATGTGACACTCACACAGGTGAAGAGCGATGTGAAGCGGCTGAAAAATGGGAAAGCAACTGGGTTGATCAGGTGTATACAGAGATAATTAAGTGTAGTGGAGAGAGTGGAATGAAATGCTTGTTGAGATATGTAAGAAGGCTTGGAAAAGTGAAACTGTGCCAGATGAGGAGAAAAAGGCTGTGACTGCACCCCTGTACAAAAATAAAGGTGAGCGAAGTGAGTGCAAGAATTTTTGTGGCATAAGATTACTGAATGTGGCAGGGAAGGTATTTGGAGGAATTATTATAGAGAAAGTAAGAGAGATCTTAGAAGCCCTAATGAATGATGAACAGGGTGGCTTTAGAAGTGGCAGAGGATGTATGGATCAATTATTTCCAGTATGACAGATAGTGGAGAAGGAGTGTCATGGATCTGGAAAAAGCATACGACAAAGTGGACAGAGAAGGATTGTGGAAGGTTCTGCGTATGTACAGTAACGCCCCAATATACGATACCCCTAGATGAGATACCTCTTCTTAGCGATGGGGGTACAAATTGCACCAGGCCCCAATACCCGATAGGCATCTGCTCCCCAAACCTCGCCCCCACTACATCATGGAGAGTGGTCAAAACCCTAGGTTCTGATCACCTCTCAATCATCATCACTACCAAAACAAGAATCACCCCAGCTGACCACAAACACACATACACTAATTATAAGACAGCCAACTGGGAGGCCCTTGTAACTGAAACAGGACATTTCAAAACACTGAACAGTACACCCATCACAAACATCAACACCGCTGTGCACACTTTCAATACAATTATACAAAATGCAGACAAAAGACACATCCCTAGAGGCAAAAGAAAGAGACACAACCCCAACTTCACACCAGAAATTCAAGGCCTCATCAGAAAATGGGACACAATGACACTCCCCAACACCCCATACACAAGACACTGTACAACAAATACAAGAACTCAACACTCAAATAAACAATAAAATATCAGAACAGCAAAACACTAAACAGGAAAAATTACCCCCAAACACTTGACCACAAAACAAACATCAGCATACTCTACAAAACACTAAACAGCATCACACTTTCCAACAGCAACACCACACAATCACACGCTGCCATCACAACAACAGACACCATACCCTCAAACAAACAACAAGCAAATACTCTCATCAATCACTTTTCACAAGTCAGCCATCTAAACCCCCATCACGAAGACTGACGGATCATCCGACATAAGAGACAGTTCCCCACAGACCCAGACTACGCGCCTTTCACTTACAACCAGACGAAGCACATCATTAACAACTTCAAGCGCTCACCTGCCTGTGGACCAGACAACATAAGCAACATTCACCTTAAACACCTTGGACCACAAGGCATACAAGCACCCACCAACATATCAAACTACAGCTATTCACACAACATAATACCCAACATCTGGAAGCATGGCATTATCATCACTATCCCTACACCCAACAAAGACCGCACGTTACCCTCCTCACACCACCCCATCACACTCCTCTGCACACCCCTCTAAAGTCACTGAACAACTGGTACTACAACTAGTCACATCTCATATTCCCCTAGCCCAGTCACAACATGGCTTTAGGCCACTACACTCCACAAACACCCTTCTTGCAGGCCTTACACAGAGAGTTTTTGATGGCATGAATTCAGCTAGGCCACCACACAGAACACTCCTAATCACACTAGACATTAGCAAAGCTTTTGATGCCATACCCCGCCACAACCTCATAAACAAAATACTCAACACAAACATACACAATAACACAAAAAGATGGCTGGCAAACTACTTAGCATGCAGATGTGCACACATAACATTTGCCGGTCAGTCTTCTAACATCAGAAACTTCACAAACGGCGTCCCTCAAGGATCTGTTTTGTCTCCTACACTCTTTAACCTATACATGCACAACATACCCACACTCCACACACCACAGATACACATAGCTTCCTATATAGATGACATAATAACACATGTATGCACCAAAATGCAAATACAGCTGCACACATCATTCAACCTTACCTCAACACACTACACGAATGGTTCACCACAAACAGGCTCAAAATAGCCCCAGCCAAATCTACAGTGACCCTTCTCACAAACTGGACAGCAGAACACAGTCACATCCCACACCTCACCATAAACAACACTCCCCTACCACACACACACACAAAGTCCTTGGTGTAACATACAATACACCAATGTCATTTAAACAACACATCACAAACAGTAAAAATAAAATAACACCAAGATTCAATGCTTTGAGGTCACTTGCCCATACAACATTAGGACACAACAAAGAAACCACCACCACAGAATACAAACAATACATACATTCAGTGGTGAATTATGCATGCCCTGCCCGGGCTTCTAACCTCACCAAAACACACTACAACACTCTACAGACCATACAGAACAAGGCCCTAATAATAATCACAGGCTGCACAGCTACTACACCCACAGACTACCTGCATCAAGAAACCAAAGTCCTCAAAGTCAAGGATCACCTAGACATGATAGGCACCCAATTTCTTACTGCAGCCTCCACAAACCCACAACATCCACTATATTACATGGCAGCACATCCACCCACACCAAGGAACATAAAAACAACACCCAGCACACGATATCATACACAAATACTGTCATTTCTCCCCCCTCAGACCAGCTTCCAGAAGCATATCCACACCCAGATCACTCGCCACGCCATTCAGTCACTTAAAGACAACACACAGGTGCATGCACTGCCTCCTGACATCCACCCTTCTGAATCCTATCTCCCACGTGAGGACAGGGTCCACATGGCCAGACTGAGATGTAGGCACCATCCAGCCCTCTTAAGCTACCAGAAGAGGCTGGATGACTCCGTTGCTGATGCCTGTCCAGGATGCAACACAGCACCCCACATTATGGAAGACTCCATTGCACACAATCACCTACGCCAACAACACAACATACACTCTTTGAGAGCTCTGTGGGAAAGCCTGGTCTCGGACATGGCCTTCCTAAAGGACTCAGGGTTGTTCAGCCAGACTGAAAAGGGAACAACTACTACTACTACTACCACCCGAAGGGCGAGCCCCTGTTTAACGACGGGCCCTCCGATGTTGCGCCCACAGACGATGGGCCAAAATTTTGATTCGCGTGCGTTCCCGCAGCCAGCTGAGCCCGCCAGCCTCCCGGGATGCCCAGAAACACTCACACAGGCCCCATACCCATCAATCATCCCGCACTGACCCATATTGCTCTTCTCGTACCGGCCATCTCAGAGTGAGAATCTCCCTTACGCTCGCCCGCCACGTATCATATTGCAACACCAACATTATGCAAGTTGCCATCGTAGTGCATCGTAACTGTGTTCGAGCAGTGCTGTAAGTAGAGCAGTGATTCTAATCGTGTGTGCAGTGCGATACTGTGTGAATTTTAGCCAAAATAAGTGTGATGATGTCTGGTAAGGGTGCCGCATGTGGTGGGGCTAGTGGTGGTGCTAGTAGAGGCCCTAGTCGTGATGGTAAGCGTCCTGCTAGTGGTGGTGCTGATGATGTTCCTGCGAAGCGTGTCCGAAAGACTGTGTCACTGGAAGTGAAATTGGAAATCCTTAAGCAGCACGACAAAGGCAAAGGTGCGTGTTCTATTGCCTCGGCTCTCCACCTGGCCTAGTCGACTGTCTCCACCATCATCAAGAATGAGGCCATTATGGCTGCTGCTGGGGAAGTTCCAACCTTATCCGCCTCCCATATCGCCCACCAGCGAAAGCCTGCAATGGAGGAGCTGGAGAGGATGCTGCGCATGTGGGTGGAAGATCAGAACCAGCACGAGGCACCCCTGGGCCAGGTTATTATTTGCACTAAGGCTCTCTCGCTATGGGACAAGCTCAAGGTATGGCGTGAGCTTGATGAAAGTGAGACCTTTAAGGCTAGCCATGGGTGGTTTGACTGGTTTAAGAGGCGGGCAAATCTCCACCACGTGAAGATGTACAGTGAGGTGGCGAATGCAGATATGGTGGTGGCGGCAGTGTTTCCCGATGAGCTGAAATGCATCATCACGGAGGGTGGTAATAGTGCGAAGCAGGTCTTGAATTTTGACGAGACTGGGCTCTTTTGGAAGAGAATGTCCTCCAAGACATATATTGCAAGGGAGGAAAGGTCTACGCCAGGATTCAAGCCCTCGAAGCAACAGCTAACCCTGCTGCTGGGAGGCAACACTGAAGGTGGCCTCAAGTTGAAGCCGCTCCTAGTCTACCACTCCAAGAACCCCAGGGCTCTGGTGAGGTATGTTAAGGAGAACCTTGGGGCTATCTGGAAGTCGAACAAGAAGGCTTGGTTGATTTCAGATATCTGTTCGTCATATTTTCACTCGTACCTCTCTGGTGTGCTGAAGAGGTATGCGTCTTGTGAAAATCTGGCGAACAGATTTCTCCTGATGGTGGATAACACGCCTAGCCATCCCCCTGCAATGAAGGAATGGGCCAGCAATATTGAGGTGGTGTTCCTACCCCCCAGCACCACGTCTTTGTTGTAGCCAATGGACCAAGGGGTGATCGCTGCCTTAAGCCTACTACCTCCGCCGCACAATGAACCAGTTGGTAAGGGCCTGCGACAATGATGACAGAACAACTGTATAGCAGTTCTGGAGAGGATACAACATATGCCACACCCTGGAGAATATAATTGCAGCATGGGACAAGGTGAGCCAGGCAACGATGAATGGTATGTGGTGGAAGCTGTGGCCAGAATGTGTGTCCTTCACCGGCTTCCCCAAGGGTGTGCAACCTCCGCCTGACGAGCGTGTGCGGCAGGACATTGTCGAGTTGTCGCACGAGGCAGGCTTTGGGGAGGTCAACGAGGAGGACGTGGAGGAGGTTCTCGAGAGCCACAGGGAGGAGCTCTGCAACGAGGAGCTCCTCAACATGGAAATCAAGTGGGCGCACCAAGAGGCAGAGGAGGAGGAGAAGGTTGTGCCTGAGGTCCGAGCTCTTGCATCAAGATCCTGAAGGAGATGCAAACAAAGCTGGATGAGCTTATAGATCTTATGAAAACACACGACCTCCTCCCAGGACGAAGCAGAGACACAGTTAATCAGCTCGGGGCGAGTATGAAAGTGTACAGGACGATGCTGGAGGAGAAGAAGAGGGTGGCCAGGCAGACAACCATCAAATCGTTCTTTAAGCAGGCTCCCACCAGGCTAGCAAGTCGCACAGGTTCTCCCCAGCCCTCGACAAGCAGAGCATCTCCCCAACCTTCAATCAGCAGAGGGACACCTCCTGCCAAGGACATGCTTGGCCTGTTGTGCTGGACCTAACCTCCAGCCTATCGCCGTCTCCCGTGTCACCTGTGTCTCCACTAAGGCACTCTGCCACTCCATCGCTGCCTTCCTCGTCCTACCCTACATCTCCCACACCACTTCGGCCACTGTCTCTGTCTCCCTCATCAAGACGAGAGCCACTGCAAACTGACTCCATCATTACCTCATCGTTCATCGCAGCGGTCTCCCTCGCCACCTCACCGGACATTGCAGCTATCTCCCACACCACCTCCTCTATCATCTCATCACACTCCAATGCCACCCCCAGAGCCATCACATCGCACCTCATCGCCACCGCCTGAGTCATCGTATCGCACTCCATCGCCTTCACCTGAGTCATCGCATCGCACTCCATCGCCAACTCCCTCTGACCCTCCCCTGGAGATAGGGTTTGAGGGCTTTGAGGAGGAGGACTGAGTGTTGGGGAGCACCACATGTCCCCTAGCCTCAGGTGGGGGGGGATAGCAAGGATGATGACCAGGACTGGACATGGACTTACAAGAAGTAAGTGATGAGAGGTGTTTGATATTCTCTAACCTATTCCTTATGATTTTCAGGTTTTATTTGTTACTTTCAGTGAGTTATTTACAGGTGTTAGGCTTGGGTTAGCTTCCTTGACAGCTGTTAGGCCATCTCGATTGCCTTTAAACCTGTTTTTGGGCTCATCTTGGTGGGTTTTGGACTTGGTTTGAAGGGAAACCCAAGGCTGGTAAACAGTCCACATTGAAATACTGTACATGTTAAAAGTACCGCGATATATGATACCCCGCCTAACGATGGGGTTTTACCTAACCAATTAGATTGTTAAACCGGAGTATGCCTGTAAAGTGTAGATGGTAAGCTGCTAGGTGCTGTCAAGGATTTTTATGATGGTAGTGAAGCATGTGTAAGGGTAAATGGACACCTAAGTGAATAGTTCACAATCACCATGGGTGTGCGACAAGGTTGTGTAAAGTTCCCATGGTTGTTCAATATATATATGGATGGGGTGATGAGAGAAGTAAAAGCACGAGTAATGCAGAGGGGGATGGTATTGGTACAGTAACGAATGGTGAAGGATGGAACATCTCAAATTTCTTGTATGCTGATGATGCAGTACTAGAGGCGACCCTCCAGATTCGCATGGGTTAGGAGACACAAACCCCCACAAATGTGGATTTTCCGCGAATGTTTGGTGTGTCCTCCTGTAAATGCCTCTACAGCCGCAAATCACCCCGTGAGCAAGTGTGCACATACTGTACCTAATAAACCATATCTGGGACCTGAAAGCAGCATAAAATATCACAAACAGTAACCGCAACAGTGGTAGGACACAGACTGAGGGAGACACAGAGGAGCGCGGTGGTTTGCTGTGGGCCAGGTTTGGCGCGAAATGATCCGCGAGCATTAGCGCTCCTACAATTTGCGGCCACAAACAGAATCTTGGCGTCATAAAAGGGCAATCCACGAATCTGCGAGACCTGTGAAAGTTGAATCGGCGAATGTGGAGGGCCACCTACTTGCAAATACTGGACAAGAACATGATAGACTAGTGCAGAGTTTTGCTAATGTCTGTGAGCGTTGTGCCTTGAGTGTAAATGTAGAAAAGAGTAAAGTGACGGTTATTGAGAGAGAATGTGACTCCCAGTGTGATGTTACTGTGAATGGAGAAAGACTGAAATTGGTGAGAGTTTAAATACAGTAAAACCTCCATATAACGGACTTCAATAGACCGGAATTCGCTTTTATTGGACTCAAGGAGCTACCAGACTAAAATCCTATATATCGGAAAAAATCCGATAAAGCCAGAAGCAGTCTGGACTGCCTGACCACTTCGGCTATGTTCACCACAATAAGGTAAATAAAAGATATGTCTATCAGTGTACAGTACAGTATTATTATATATATTATACCATTTGATTAGCGTACTGAAGTTTAACACAGTACAGTACCGCAATGGTAGTCAAAACAGTTTAAAAACCATTTGTGCAATCTGGACTAATGTCTGATATATCAGAAAAAGTCCGGGTTAGCAGGGGGAAGTCCGAAAGTTGTTTTTATCGGAATTTCGCATTTTTCGGAATGGTTTGGGCCCCAATCAGTCCGTTATAGTGGGGTCTTACTGTACCTAGGTACAGTGATAGAATCCATCCGTCCATCATCCAATCCTATGTTGCCCCATGAGGAGCATAGGAGCCCGGGGCTAGGCAGCTGGTCCTGACATTTAAGATGAGAGTGACCAGCCTCACTCAACCGAGTGGCATTACGTGAGCAATAAACCCCAACCATCCCTTAGATATAAACCTTCACCGGCTCAATCTGATTGGAGCACAATAATTACCCACTAAAAAACCAGGCGCCAAAATTTGGTTATATGGTTACCACCCAGCGTAGTAAATGGTTTCCTGGTGTACAGGAAACCATTTGGCTTGTCACTCAGTGTAGAGTCACCCACGGGCAGAAGGAAGAGGAAAGAATGAAGGAATGAAAGACAGAAGAGGGAGTGTAAAGTCACCCGCAGGCAGAAAGACGAGGAAAGAATGATGGAAAGAAAGACAGAAGAAGATGGAAGGAAAGAAGGATGGAGGAGAGGACAGGGCAGACACCCGAGAGCAGCAAGACATTCAGTGAGTGGATGGTGAGTGCCCCCACCTACCACAAAAAAACAGAGGAAAATGTGCAAAAGAAATGGAAAGTTGAGTGACACAAGGAAGGAAGTAGCTGGTGCAATGAAAACTTTGATAAGAAACAGAGGCGTGAGTGTTGCAGCTGTGTGAGGCTTACATGATGGAGTGTTAGTGCTAACTTTATCATATGGATGTAAGACTATGATGTGGCATGAAAATGAAAAGTCAGGAGTGAGGGCAGTGAAGACAGGACTCCTGAGGAATGTATGTGGAGTACAGAGAGTGGACAGGAAAAGAAATAATGTGATTTGTGAAAGATGTGGAGTGAGGAAGCCTGTGGACAATAGAATCAAAGAGAGTGTACTGAGATGGTATGGTCATGTGGAGAGAATGGATAACAACAGAGTGATGAAAAAGGTACAGCTACTGCAAAATGACTTAGGACCTCCCCCCACATGGTATTAAAAAACACAGAAATCATAGTATATCACAATGTTCATGATTTGTCATTCATTAATATGAAATCATGTTTCCCTTGTTTTTCAGGAAAAGTTGGATGGGTTCTGGCATGGAATCACTTAGATCTCTAAAGTAATCTAAGGACATTTCTTTGCACCAAACATTTGTCAGTTCAGTTTTGAGGTTGTCCAGATTGGGTGTCTTCTTCTCTGCCATGATTTTCTCCATCTCTGCCCAGCAGTTTTCTATCAGATTTAGATCTGGACTGTTGCCAGGCCAGTCAAGGACCTCAATCCAATTATCCTGATGCCATTTTGTCACCTTTCTTGACTAGTGACATGGCCCCGAATCATGCATGAAAAATTTGCACCCATGAATAGCAAAAAAGTTTAACAAATGATCTTTCAGAACTTGAATGTACCAGCCACCACTCATCATCAAGTTCTTAGGAAGGAAGTAGAGGCCTCCCCTTCCCATTTCAGCTGAGAAACACCCCTGATTGTAGGTGCTTAACAGTCGGCACCGTGTAAGCAGGGTCATATCGACTTCGGGAAGCAGGGTGACAAACAGCAGCAGAACGCACCTGGAACACTTGAAATGTGCTTTCATCGGAAAACATGACTTTTCTCCACCCATCCGATGTCCAGTGTGCATACATCTTGGCAAACTGAATGCGCTGCTTCTTCATGCAGTCAGTGAGAAGAGTTTCTTGGCTGCGGTGCGGCTTGGCAAACCCAGCTCCTTCTGTAAGCGGTGCTGGATAGTTTGAAATAAGATGTCTTGTAACAGCTGGGAATGCATTCTCTTCAATTCTGCTGCTGTCGGTCGAGGATTCCTGATTACTTCCCTCTTCAAAAGCGTATCTGTATCTCTGGAAGTCGTCCTCTTCTTTCCACCACCATGCTTGTGCTCTGGTATGACATCAGGTGGCTGCAGCAATAATCTTCATGACGGTGGGCTTTGCACGTCCAGTACGTTCACAGATCGTGTTGATAGGGCCATTATCCTGCCTCCATGCAATGATACGGACCCTCTCATCCCTTGAGCAGTACCTTCCAGGCATGACAACTCGACTCTAAGAAAATAACAGGGCAAACAGTAATGCATATGAAAAAAGACGGAGGTGCAAGCTCGGAGTGACGGGAACACATACTCCCACTCTTGCTTCCGGCGCAAGCACTGACGTGCTGAGTGTTTCACCAACTCCCACCAACACCAGAGGAGTTGCCAGTTACTTCTTGCCCAAAAAATTCACTTGGTAGAGGTGGAAACACAAAGCAGAAAAAGACAACTCTCCCATAGCAATTCTGTGTGTAGGTCCTAAGACAATTTGCACTGGGTGTATATCTGAGCGAATATGAAGAAAGAAGGAGGCTAAGTAGGCCAAGGAGAAGGTGGAGGGATATGGTGGATGATTGTGAAGAAAACAAGTCTGGAAGTCAGTAAGGCTAGGGGACTGAAAAGAAATCGCACTGGCTGGATGAATATTGTGAGAAGAAGAGCATGATCAGGGATCTGGCACCCCATTTTAGCGTGACAGCGTTTGGACTGACTCTATAAGATACGTTTATGTGAAGCTGAAGAATGTGGTGAATATTTTTGGCGTATCAGACAAAGCCAGGATTCTGGGGACTTGAATGGTGAGTGAATGGAAGCGTAGCCCATTAAACTGGGCAAATTTGGGTGTCTGGACATTGCTACTCCTCACCCTGTCATAGGGTGAAAGGAGGTCCGGATGATGATCATGATGATGATATTAAACCACATTTAGCTCTTTTTGGTGGTAGGTGGGTGGCAACTCATCATCCACTCACTTGATGTAGTGCTGCTTTGTGTGTCTGCCCTTTCCATTCTTCCATCCTTCCTCTTCTGTCTTTCTTTCCTTCACTCTTTCCTCTTTCTCCTTCCTATGGGTGACTTTACACTCCCTCTTGTCTTTCTTTCCTTCATTCTTTCCTCTTCCTTCCGCCTATGGGTAACTCTGCACTGTGTGACAAGCCAAATGGTTTCCTGTGCACCAGGAAACCATTTACTATGCTGGGTGGTAACCATGTAACCAAATTATGGCACTGGTGGTTAGTGGGCAATTAAGATGCTCCAATTGGATTGAGCCGGTGTAGGTTTATATCCAGTGGGTGGTTGGGGATTACTGCTCACGTAAAGCCATTCAGGGATGAGGCTGGTCATTCTCATCTTAAATGTCAGGACCAACTTGAATAGCCCCAGGTTCCTCCGCTCCTCATGGGGCAACATAGCATTGAATGAGGATGGATGGATGGATGGATTTGGATTTTTATTTTGAAGAAGTATAAAATGAAAACTGTACTAGCTTATACCTTTATATTTTTAAATGCTAATAAGATATAAACAAATGACATCTTTGTCACTTAGCAAATATTGTAGTAAGAAACAAAGCACATACCGTAACTTTTGAGCTTCCCTAAAAGTGCACACCACTTAAACATTAGACAAACAGTAAACACAAAACATTGTAGCTTCTAAAGCTAAGCCAAATCTTCATAGTTAATGATATAGTACATGAAACATATGTAAGCTTCTGTTCATTACCCAAAAAATAAAATACAGCAGTTATACTGTATTTGAAAGTACCATAAAGTACATTAAATTTTGGCTAGCCAGCCATTAGTCATAAAACGAAACAACAATCAAACAAAACATTTTGATCATCAGCCAACTCAGGTAAAACAAACCAAGAGTTAATATATTGTGGAAAAAATATAGTTGTTTTAGTCCCCGAGATTGAATTTGGCAGACTAGAAGTCAAGGTCTGTTCCTCGTGTGTATATATATATATATATATATATATATATATATATCTTCCTTCCTTGCTCAACAGACATCCCTCTCGCATCCAGCGCTCTCTTCACACTGAAAGAGGCGTGACAGAAATAAATAGAGAGAAATTGTGAATGAATAAGTGATGACGCAGCCCTGAGGGGATATTCTCCCGCATTTGGTCTGATCAGCTAGTCAGGTCAGGTGTGGGTAAGGGGATGGGTGTATTATGATGTGGCAGGGGTAAACCAGTTCCGCTGTCGGGCCCTGCTGCGGATGTCACTGATTGCATTGTGCAGTTGACCCTTGTGCGGTGTGGTGCGGTGAGGATCTGTCCGTTCTCCCCTTTGGGGCTAAGATGCGAATAAATGTGTTTGAATGGATGAGTAAATGGAGAGTGAGTCGTCCTGTCTCGGCTATCTCCCTTTCCTTGGGGGAAGCAGCCTAGGTATATAAATAGATATATATATATATATATATATAAAATAATTTGGCTTTACGCCAGGTATCCCCAAAGGGCTAAGGCGTTGCCACTGGGTAGAGGACTTTGGACTGGAGCGTGTAGCATTTTATGACCGGATGCCCTTCCTGATGTCTACCAACGACCCTTGGGTGGATTCGATCCTCCGACCCTTTGGCCAGAGCGGAGCGCTCTAACCCACTAAGCCACGGCTGCTACATATATATATATATATATCTATTGCCAGACACCTCAATCCCGTTTGGGGTGGCCACAAACAAATCGCCTCCAAGTCGCCCTGTCCGCCGCCATTTCACTGCCCCGCTCCCAACTCACACCCCCCTCTCTCATATACCTCTCCACCCCATCCCTCCATCTCATCCTCGGCCTCCCACTTTCTCTTCCCCCCCTCCACCTCACTCACATACACTCTCTTCGTCAGTCTTTCACCCTCCATTCTCTCCACATGGCAAAACCGCCTCAGTGTGTTCCTCATAACGCTTCCTATCACATCCACATCCACACCAAAACGCTTCTTTATATCCTCATTCGTCAGCCTGTCCCTCCATGTGACTCCACTGCTCTCACTCTTGACTTGTGTCCTTCCAACAACGTCCAGGCTTCACTTCCATACGTTAGAGTCAGTATCACAATACTGTCATGTAGTAACTTTTTCACTTCCATACTCACTTCCCGGTTTCTTATCACTGCTTACAAAGAACCAGCAACATTTCTTCCCTGCTGTACCCTTTCAAGCACTTCACCCTCCAAACCTCCATCCTATATATATATATATATATATATTTATATACAGTATATATGTATATATATATATATATATATATATACACACAGTAAAAGTCCTATTATTCGGCATCTATGGGAATGGGATGATGCCGAGAAATTGGATTTGCCGAATAATAAAAAAACCTACCCACTCAGTACCTTAAATATATTGGTGAACACTGTCATCACCACTTATGGTATTACAACTGTGTTTGGAGAGAGTACTGTGTACTGTACAATACTGCAATCAATACAGTACTATACCTGAATCTGAAATATATATATAGTGTTTGGAGAGAGTACTATGTACTGTACAATACTGCAATCAATACAGTACTATACCTGAATCTGAAATATATATATAAATTAGTGAAACAAGTGTAATGACACAGTAGGCCTACAAGTCAGATAACATTTCCTGGATGGCCGAAATGATACGGAATATAACCTACCAGCTCTGTACTGTACATTACTTGTATTGGTGAACTCATCACTACTTATATTATTACAGATATGTTTGGAGTGAGTACTGTATACAGTACTTTTTCCAAACACAAAATAAAATAGTCAGAATATTACATAAAATAAAGTGAAGGAATATGAACTGGTAAGGTCTTTCTGATGAAAGTTAAAAGTACATTTAGCACTCATTCTTTTTTTTTTTTTTTTTGCTTACATGTGAAAGGAAGAGTATTGATGCAAACAGTAATATTCCATTAACCCCTTAATAACCTCCGGCACTGAACAACCCTTTATTGTATCGATGTCAGTGATGTCGAGTTAGTGAGCTATGAAAAAACTGTAAACAATTATGGGAATGGAACGAAGGTCACTGGTATGTTTACACAACTCTACGCTATGATTCCAAGCAGTCAGGGGGTCGGTTCATCTCAGATGTTTTCGTTCATTTGGTAAATGCACCATAACTTTGTAATTTCTCCCGTGAATCATAGCAAATCATAGCATGGGTTTAGGAAGCTAAATAACACACTGCTAGGTGCGCCAGACGATTATCTTCACATCTTTAAGAAAATGGAAGAAATTTAATCCCTCTCTGAGTACGTACGGTAAGTTTCTCCCATTCTTCTAAAATCAATTTATTTTTCTTAAAGATGTGAAGATAATCATCTGGCTCACCTAGCAATGTGTTATTTAGCTTCTTAAACCCATGCTATGATTCGCTATGAGTTACGGAAAAATTGATAAAGTTTTGATGTATTTACCAAATGGGCAAAAACATCTGAGATTAACCGACCGCCTGACCGCTTGGAATCGTAGCGTAGAGTTGTGTAAACATACCAGTGACCTTCGTTCCCTCCCCATAACTGTTCAGTTTTCTTTATAGCTCACACTATCTTGACATCACTGACATCGGTACTGTAAAGGGTTGTTCAGTGCCGGAGGTTATTAAGGGGTTAATGGGATATATTACTGTTTGCATCAATACTCTTTCACATTAAACACAAAAACGAACAAAAAAATGAGCGCTAAATGTACGTTTAACTTTCATCAGAGAGACCTTAGCAATTCATATTCCTCCAGTTTATTTGTAAGTATTTTTCTGACTCTAGGTTAGGTTAGGTATGGTTACATTATTAGGTACAGTTAAACTCAGTTAGGTTAGGTTTAGTTAAATAGGACAGTCCCTTCCACCATTATGCTGAGGAATAAAAATACTCGAGCTGTCACAGCCATACAGCTAAAACCAACGGGGAAACTGATTTAACAAGCAACATTTATTTAAGGGTAATGCATTACAGTATCAGTGGTTCATGGGCTACGCAATTACTGGTAAATGTCATTTTCAGGAAGGTGTCAAGAATGAAAGAATTTCAAGAATCAGTGAGGGGGCTTGGAACGTAACCCTCGTTAATTTGGTGGGGATGGTTACTGTACTGTATGATACAGTGCAATATTGTAATCAATACAGTACTATACCTGAATCTGAAAAAATATAGAAATTAGTGAACATACAGAAGTGTAATGAAACATTAGGCCTACAAGTCACAGATAACACTTCCAGGACTGCCGAGATGACTCTAGACATCTGCCGAACAATCAGTGATTTTCGTAAATGGGACTACCGTATTTCTCAAAACTGCCGAAATGTCGGATCTACCGAATAATAGGACTTTTACTGTATATATATATATATATATATATATATATATATATATATACACACACACACACACACACACACACACACAGTGAAATCTCAAATTTCGACAGTTTAGAATTCGATGAAACAAATTTCGATGCATTTTGGAGTGGTCTGCCAACCTTATTTTTTGATACAAAGTCACGTATTTCGATGCTTTCAGGGCCAGACTCAAACCAAAACAAGCAAAGATAATATTTTTGATGCAAACCAAAATGCTAGAAGTGAAGGAAAATTATAAGAAAAAGTATGAACCTAACCTAAGTCGTGATTTCACAAGAATTAAAAGTCAACCGAGTTTACTTCTGTTGACTTGTTACGTCATAATGTTGACTTGGGCGCCATTTTCTTGTCCAGGCGAGGACAAAATCCGACATTGGGACATCATCAAATTCCAACCGGGACCCTTCAGGTTGACTTCACCTCAACAATGGTTGGGAGCAGTGTTGCCCCCTTCCAACCTGCTGCTGTTGGATTGCAAATGTAAACACCACTCAGCTAATTCTCAGTACTTCTCCACATTCTTCCCACTTTTCCTCATACTTAACCATGGCTAAGTAAATAAGATTTATATGGTGGTTATTATTTAGTTAAACGTGCAAAATTCTTCACAAAATTAAAGTACTCAAAATATATGCGGTGAAGGCAGACAAGTTCGAAGATTTACAAGCTCAACATTTCGATAATGGTGTCAGCTTGTGAATGTAGTGTGGCTGGTGTTACGATGACAAAAACGTTTGTAATGTCATTACATATACGGAGTAGTAAATACTGAGTCATGCAGTTGCTTCTATGCTATCCATATACAGGTAGACATTGTTTATTAATTATTTATGTCGCCATATTTGTTGTTGTCGGTGAGCGAGCGGGAGGAGGGAGAGTGATCAGCTGATAGTCTGTTGTATAGGCGATCCCTCGCTGAAGATCAACCCAGCTGAGTTGGTCAGTCAATCAGAACATCTGACTTATTTCTCACGAAATCATGGCTCTAATATCATATGTGACATGTGCTCTGAGGGCCAGACTCCAACCAAAACAAGCAAAGACAATATTTTTTGAGAACCAAAATGCTAGAACTGAAGGAAAATTATAAGAAGAAGTATGAGCCTAACCTAATCTCATATGTGACATGTGCTCTCAGGGCCAGACTCCAACCAAACAAGCAAAGATAATATTTTTGATGCGAACCAAAATGCTAGAAGTGAAGGAAAATTATAAGAAGTATGAGCCTAACCTAATACTGTATGTGACGTGTCAAGAAGAGAATGAAAATCAACATCACTTCTTCATACAGTATATGAAACATACGATGTATGGTTCCGAGACAATTCACCGTCCAGTCAATTCGCCCGTCATATAATTCCCCGTCAAAACATGGACGATTTCTCGTCAGGACAATTCACACCCTGGACGATTCCCCGTCATTCTATAAATATACTTATTATTAACTAATCAATATTTTAATAACACGAAGATATAACAAGAGAAACTAAAGGAAGAGAATCAATAGTAGAAATACTAAAACAAAATGAATTACAGGTGGTAGCAAATACAGTAGGCAGAATACTGAAATGAAGAGAAGTATGGTAATTATGAATATAAGGAGCAACATAGAAATGAACAATAAAGACTGAGAAAAAAAATAGTCATGTTGTTTAACCCGCCCCATCCTGATGTTTTTGAACCTTTTTTTTTTTCGGTTCAAACATCCGCTTTTGGTGAGAAACATCGAAAATTCATAGAGAAATCGCTCACCTGAGGTTTAAAATACCGGATTTAGGTAAGAGTACTTCCCTATCTGACTGGGTTTTCTAACAGGCTGGTACCCCCGGCAACAGTTCCACCTGGGCCCCCCAGTAGCGAAATATAGTAGATGTGGCAGCAGTGTGTGTGTTTGTTCGTCTGTACATGCTCGAAAAATGTTCGGATCGTCAACTATCTCACTCCATTGTGAACGTGATTCGGCCTTTGAGTTCACTCCATAGATGGCGGTGTGTGGTTATAGGGGAGAGACGGGAGGTCAGGACGGTATGTGGGTCGGAGTTGGGGGGGACGAACAGCTAGGTTGTTTATATTGGACATGATAATAGTTTTCCCAGTCATTATTGTGGATCGTTTCAGGTTACTGATACTTTGTATTCCTAACAACAATAAAAAAAAATGAAATATTGTTGCATTTCTACCCGTTACAATATATTCCACGATGATTGGATATCCTCCATAACTTATTCCCCCCTCCCACTCTCTCTCTCTCTCTCTCTCTCTCTCTCTCTCTCTCTCAGGTCATTAAGTAATCAGTATATAGCACTATCAGCACAGATTAAAGAGGATTTGTCTTTTAATTAAAACTGCTGACAAAGGCCGATTCACGTTCACACTGGAGTGAGAGAGTTGACGATCCGAACATTTTTCGAGCATGTACAAACGAACAAACACACACACTTCTGCCACATCTACTATATCTCGATACTGGGGGGCCCAGGCGGAACTGTTGCCGGGTGTACCAAAGAAAACGAGTTCTATGGGAGGGTAACTATTTTATCCACTCATAAACAGTATTTATTTATTTACTTGGTACGAATTTATAGGTAGTACAAGAGTATATTGGTTTTCAAACAGTAATATAGGCATTATAAGCATTGTTTCACTCACTAACTCATCACCATTCATGACCTTTTTTTCCCCACATTACCTGATCATCATTTCTGACTGTTTCTTCCTCTAATGCTATGTAAACTTTGTCCTCCACATTGTCATCGATTGGGGAATCACTCTGGCCCTGAATGTCTTTACTGGCCAGGTCACTGGTAACAGGTGAATTGCCGAGACAATGGCGTGCAGGGGGGGGGGGAAGGTTATGCAGTGTAAGGCATTGTTCCTGCTTGGCATCTTGTACAGGAATAGAGGATGGTGTCCCGTGTATACGTGCCAAAAATCACTCGCGAAATCACTCGCGAAAATTGAAAATTGTGCAAATTAGGGACCTTGCAATGTTGCCGCGTTAATTCACGTCGCCGGGACGGCGCGGGTTAAGGACAAGAGCTCCCAGATGAGAGCAGGTACCAAAAACAACAAGCCATGTGCAAGGCGATGCTCTGTTGTCGGCGGCCATCTTGTGACTGTCCTGCCAGGAGCCAGCCCTCTACAGCCAAGTGCTGCACTTTCAGCCTGTACCTTCCACATGTGGACATGCATTTCACTGCAGTTCAGTTGTATGTATTTTCTTTGTATTTTTGTTGCAACTTACCTGTTTCAAGATGGCAAACAAGAGTGGTTCTTCGGGTAGCAGTGGTAATGGACGAGAGCAGCCTGGCACCTCAAAATCTTTGCAGCCAAAGGAGAAATGGCAATACAGGAAAGGGAAGAAATACACCAAGTATACACTAGCTGACAGTATGGCAATACAATGCAGAATACAGTTACTTAACCACAATTATAGGGCTGAGTGCAAGAAGGGCCAATGTCTAAAGTTGCTCATATGAAGATAAGGGTACCAGGGAGCTTGTAAAATAAAGGTCTTTCAATGCTACTAAGGCCAATGTCCCTAGACTCTTAGGGAGGATGCTATAACACAGTTAGAAGATGGATCACAGAATCTGGTGCCTAGAAAGCTGAGGGACCTGATTGATCTTCCTCTGATATCTGCTGGATGTAGACATTTCTACAGGAGCAAACAGACAGCAGATGGTGTAGAAGATTATTTAGATGACACCAGAGTGTAATTTCTCAATGGTCTTTAAATACTGAAAAATGATTGTCTTAAAATTTTTTTCAATTCAAGAATGATTTTTATGAAAAAAAAAAAATATCATTATCAAATTTTTGTTAATAAACAAAGGAAATATTAACTAAAATAAGGAAAAACACTTAGGCAAATTTAATGTTCAGTTAAAAACATGTAACAAAAATCTTATTTCAAAATGTGCTAATCATTCCAGAACAAGAAAAAAAAATGTCATAGGAAAATATTTTGTTACACATTTATTTTTTTTTTTTCACAATGCAAAGCAGCTTTTAGTTACTGAAAAAGGCGTTATGTGATTGCTACTTGCCTAAACAACAATGGAAAAATTACTTTTATGGTTATGCTTCTTAGCTGAATTTTAGTTAAGTCTGCAATCTTTTAAATGCATTTTTCTGAAAACCTCATTTTTTGACACTGGCCCTTCTTGAACTCAGCCATATAATTATAGTTCATAAAGTTTACAGGGGGTGTGGGCAAAAAATGATTTTAGGTAGTTAGGTTAGGAGGCCCCAGACCCAAACTAATTTTCCCATAAGAAGTTCAGTTTAAATTTTGATGATTTGAATTTCGCGGTGATTTTTAGGTACATATGTCTATCAAAATTTGAAATTTCACTGTATATATATATATTCAGTAGAACCTCTCTCATTCGGACTATATGGGGGGAAGGGTTGTCTGAATTAGCAGATTGTCCGGACCATCAGGGTAATCTCCAGTTCATACCAAACTCTATCTACATATGGTATGTTTGTTAATTATTAACATATGTGGCATATGTCAACCCTACATAACCGCAAAAGATGAAAGGATACCGGTACTAAAATAACAAAACTAATCATGTAAGATAGTTTTGTATTGCATAATTTACAGGTAAGGCCATGACAAGAAACTAGCCTACATTTTAAATTGTAGTAAGTGACTAAGGCCCGTGTAGGCAAAAAAATAAATTAATTAATTAACTGTAATATTTGGAATAAAAATAAAACTTATGTAGGCAAAAAATACATTGTCATCTTTGGCATATTGATAACACCCATATGGGCAAGAAGCTAGTGTTTGATGTACAAGTAAAGCACATTTAAGTACAAAAAATAACCTATAGTAATCACTAAACACTGCAGAATATTCTGACCCATTTTTGTGTAAGCAAACTCCTCCTTTTTACACCTTTATTCATTACAGAAACTACACTTGCATTAAGGGGCATGGTAAGGAAGATTAACTTTTGAAATACAGCTAAAAAATATAAATGGTTGGTGAACTAGTTGATGGAACGAATGCTAGAATGTGTTTAAACAGGTGCCCATGTAGCGACCTAGCGTGCTCCGAGACTAAACGAATGACGATCGCTTTCCGCACCGATACTGAAAATGACTTTAGAATTACTTTCAACATATTTTTGGAGCTTATTATTTTTAAATTTTGTCCGGATTAACAGAAGTCCGGATTAAAGGGGTCCGGACCAAAGAGGTTCTACTGTATTTATATATATATATATATATCATCATCAGCAGCAGCAGCAGCTTGAGTATCCACTACAGGACCGGCCTATCCCGACCAAAGTCGGGACGATACAGCCAATGTATCTCTACCAAGTGGCTTAGGCTGTCTGGTAGAGATTGTATGTAAGGTGAGATGTGCCAGTAAGTGTAACTGTAGTGTTGGAGTGGCTTTGGATGTGTGTGTAATCTGTGAACCAAGTGTAATCAGCCCACAAAGCCAACTGTGTGCAAGCATACTTTACAGTAAGCAACACTGGTTCAATCACAGCACCCCTTGTGTCCGCCAATGCAGTACGTGGCCGGGTGAACACTCCCAAAGTTTATTACCCTAGCAGGGCGCGGACCCTGGTCCACCCGTGTACGAAACGCACACTCTACCACTGTACCACAGAGGCTCCATATATATAAAGAGAGAGAGAGAGAGAGAGAGAGAGAGAGAGAGTATAGAGAGAGAGAGAGAGCGAGAGAGTATATATATATATATATATATATATATATATATATATATATATATATATATATATGTGGTTTCATTTTTCAAGGCTTCAACATGCTTGCATGCATCAGCCTTGGTCACCTAATGTCGGCTCTCCATGCTGCTTGATCTATGGTAGCCTCCCTGTTCAGTCCCTTAACCCTGAGGTCACACTTAATGACCTCGTCCCACATGCTTTTCAGTCTACCCCATGCAACCCCACCTCCAATACAGTCATCCCTTAACATACGCATTTGTAACATACACGGTTTTAAATACCCGCAGGTGGATATAACACAAACAACTTTAAATATCCACAGGTGGATACAGTACTCCCCCAGTATCCCTGCTTGCCGTACGAGGGGACTAAAAGGGTTGGTGGTGGGTTAGTGCCCCAAACCGTAAAAAGAACTAACTAAAAAAGCGAATAAAGTGCCTAGGACCCGGATGGACCATACATTGACGACTAAGGAACGGACAAAGGACATTCTTAGAGTGGGAACATGGAAAGTGAGAGGAGTGAATGATGAAGTGAAAGAGAGAGAGAATGTTCAGGTGCTTGAGGATGCAAAAGTGGATATATGTGGATTGACTGAAACTAAATGGAAGGGTAAAAGGGTGAGAGAATGGGAATATGGTTTCGGTATATGTGCGGGAGTCAATGACAATGAGAGGGCAAGAGAGGGAGTATGTCTGACGATAAGCAAGAAGTGGAGGGAGAATATAAGAGAGTATGGAACAGTGGGTGCAAGGATTGTATGGGTGAGGATGAAAGTAGGTATACAAGCGTGGGCGATTGTATGTGTGTATGCCCCAACAGAGGACCGAGTGGCAAGAGTGAAATATGTGTTCTGGATGAGAGTAGAAGCGTGTATGGACAAGTTTGAGAGGAGCGAGAGAGTGCTGTTGATTGGAGACATGAATGGCAAGGTTGGGAATGTACGAGTGGATGGAGTGGTTGGTCAGTGGGGTGTGCCAGCTGACACAGATGGGAATGGAAGTGCTTTGGTGGACATCTGTGCTTGTAAGGGGTTGGCAATAGCCAACACCTACTTTCGTCATAAGATGATCCACCAGTATACATGGAGAGTAAAGAGGAGGATGGATGGTGAACTTGTTGAACAGAAGGCAATGATAGACTACATGTGTGTGGATAAGCGGATGAGAAGACAAATGTTGGATGCAAGAGTGTGGACAGGGTGGGGGAATGGAGTCTCGGACCATCACTTAGTGATGGCCAAGGTAGACCTGCAAAGAAAGTGGTTGAGGAGACGAAGGGGAAGACAGGAGGAAGCAGCTCCTGTGAGAAGAGTGGAGAAATAGCAAGATAGTGAGAAAATGACAGTATAAGAGCATAGTGGAAGAAAGATTGGGAAGGTATGAGCTAGAGCAGATGGAAGGGGTAGAAGATGTATGTAAGATATTCAAGGAAGAGATAAGCGCACCATGTGAGGCGGTTTGTGGAGTGAGGAGGAGATGCAAGGGTGTGCAAGGGACAGCATGGTGGAATGATGAGGTGAAACGAGTTGTGGAACAAAAGAAGAAGGCATATAGTGAATGGTTAGTGAGCAGAGGTAGGGGAGAAGATGAGAGAGAGAAGAGAGAGGTATATGTGAGCAGAAGAAGGGAGGTTAAGAGACTGGTAAAAGAGAGTAAGAAGAAAGTGGATGAAGAGTTTGGGAGGAATCTGAGTGTGAAATGGAGGGAGAGTAAGAAATTGTTTTGGAAGGAGGTAAAGAAAGTAAGGCTGTGTGAAAGGGGAAATAGTAGGGGAGTGAAAGATACTAATAATAGATTGTTGGTGGAGAAGAGAGAGAAATTGAGGAGATGGAAGGAGCACTTTGAGGATTTGTTGAATGTAGAGAGTGAGAGCAGTGTGAGTATAAGTGGTTGGGGAATGGCTGGGAGAAGAAGAGATGAGAGGAGGGAGGAAGAGATCAGTAGGACGGAAGTAGTGGAAGCGATGAAGAAGATTAAGTTGGGAAAGGCCCCAGGAATTGATGGAGTGTGTGGTGAAATGCTTAGGTATGGGGGTGAGATTGTTGTGGAGTGGATATGGAAGTTGTGTAGATTGGCTTGGGAAGAGGGATGGGTTCCAGAGGACTGGAAATTAGGTATAATTGTTCCTTTGCACAAAGGAAAAGGGTAAAGAGAACTATGTGGTAACCATAGGGGTATTTGCCTACTTAGTGTGACTGGTAAAATATATGGTAGAATACTCATTGATAGGGTTAGGCATATGACAGAGGAGCTAGCTGGAGAAGAACAAGGGGGATTTAGGAAGGGATAATGGTGTGTAGATCTGATATTTGTTCTAAGATGTTTAGTGGAGAAGTATCTAGAGAAGGGAAGGAAAGTGTATGCTGCCTTCATGGACTTGGAGAAAGCTTATGACAGAATAGATAGGCAAGGTATGTGGAAGGTATTAAGAATATATGGAGTGGAGGGGAAATTATTGAGTGCTGTGAAGAGTATGTACGAGGGAGCTAGGGCAACGGTGCGAGTGGATGGTGAGCTGAGTGAGTTCTTCGATCTCAATGTTGGACTGAAACAGGGTTGTGTGATGTCTCCATGGCTGTTTAATATATACATAGATGGGGTTGTAAAGGAGGTGCAGGGTAGGGCAGTGGATGTGGGGGTGGCTCTAATGAATGAGGGTGAGATTTGGAAGCTTCTGGTGTTGCTGTTTGCTGATGATACAGTACTGTTGAGTGAAGATGAATGGGAGTTGCAAGGTTTGGTGAATGAATTTGGGACAGTATGTAGGAGGAGGAATCTGAAAGTTAATGTAAACAAAAGTAAAGTTATGGTGTTTGAGAGGAATGAAGTCACAGAGTGTGCAGTGAGGTTAGATGGTGAGGATATGGAGAATGTGAGTGCATTCAAGTACTTGGGTAGTGTGATGAGTAAGGATGGAACTTTGGGGGATGAAGTGCGTGAAAGGGCACGGCAGGGAAGGAAGGTCGTTGGTACACTGAAAGCAGTGATGAGAAATAGGGAGGTGAGTACGGAAGTTAAGAAGTCACTGCATGATAGTATTGTGATCTCTACCCTGACGTATGGAAGCGAGGCATGGACCTTGCAAGAGGGGAACAAGTCAAGAGTGAGAGCAGTGGAAATGAGTTACTTGAGAGGAGCATGTGGAGTGACGTGGAGGGACAGGTTGACGAATGAAGATGTGAAGGAACGCTGTGGGGTGGATGTGGATGTGGTTGAGAAGATTACGAGAAATACACTGAGGTGGTTTGAACATGTGAAGAGAATGGAGAATGAAAGACTGACTAAGAGGGTGTATATAGGTGAGGTGGAGGGAGTGAGGGAGGGAGAGGGAGCGGTAGATCGTGGATGAGGTGGAGGGATGGAGTTGAGAGGTATATGAGGGAGGGAGGGATGAGTTGGGGGGAGGGTAGTCAAATGGTGGGCGACAGAGCGACTTGGAGGCGTTTTGTCTGCGGCCACCCTTTGCGGGATTAGAGCGTCGGGCTATAGATAGATAGATAAATAGATAGATT
Source organism: Coenobita brevimanus (assembly GCF_032717465.1). Classification (NCBI taxonomy): domain Eukaryota; kingdom Metazoa; phylum Arthropoda; class Malacostraca; order Decapoda; family Coenobitidae; genus Coenobita; species Coenobita brevimanus. The sequence continues at coordinate 25,747,093 of NC_137018.1, forward strand.
CTATCTTGCTGAACTCTGCTGACACTGTTCACTGCAAATGTAACGTTATCCCAGGCACAGTTCATGGCTCTTTTAGTGATGGCATTATCCAGTGAATCAAATTTAACATTCTTCCTTTTGGCCACTTCATTTATTAATGCCATTAATTCATCAGGGGAAAAGTTAGGACAGGCTGGCTGGGAGTATTTTTCTCTTCCACGTACCTTCCATGAGCTGGTCTAAACCAGTTTGCTGTCCTTCCCTCCCACTTCTCTCTCCCTCATTCCCTTTGATGAGCTGGTCTAAACTGGTTTGCTGACCTCCCCCCCTTTCTCTCTTGTTCCCCTTGATGAGCTGGTCTAAACTGGTTTGCTGACCCCCTCCGTCTCTCTCGTAAATAATACGAAGCAATATGCACCCAAATTGCACTGAAATAATTCGAGAGTGGCTGAAAGTGTTATTCTATATTATATTGTAAATTACTGTGATAAAATACAAGCAATTTAGTGATATTTTTGCAATAATCAGAGAAGTCATAATGCAAAGCGAATTAGTTATCGAACATTTTTGTGGTTGCAAATTGTGCAGCTATGCTATGAAATGACTCATGACATTATATCAATAAGCTCTATAAAAGTCTATCTATCTATCTATCTATTGCCAAATGCCTTAATCCCATTCGGGGTGGCCACAAACAAATCGCCTCCATGTCACCCTGTCCCCCGCCATTTCACTGCCCTGCTCCCAACTCACACCCCCCTCTCTCATATACCTCTCCACCCCATCCCTCCATCTCATCCTCGGCCTCCCCCTCCCTCTTCCCCCCTCCACCTCACTCACATACACTCTCTTCGTCAGTCTTCTATCCTCCATCCTCTCCACATGGCCAAACCACCTCAGTGTATTCCTCCTAACTCTTCCTATCACATCCACATCCACACCACAAAGCTCCTTTATATCCTCATTTGTCAGCCTGTCTCTCCATGTGACTCCATAGGCTCCTCTTAAATAACTCATTTCCACTGCTCTCACTCTTGACTTGTGTCCTTCCAGCAAAGTCCAAGCTTCACTTCCATACGTTAGAGTCGGTATCACAATACAGTACTGTCAAAGTAAGTGGTAATAAAAGTCATTCATGAAGTCTAATAAAGTTTGTAATGATTTTCCTCACATCATTACTGTTTCGCCAAAATCTAACGTCTATCTATCTATCTATCTATCTATAGCCCAACGCCCTAATCCCGCAAAGGGTGGCCACAGACAAAATGCCTCCAAGTCACTCTGTCACCCACCATTTGACTACCCTCCTCCCAACTCACCCCCCCCTCCCTCATATACCTCTCAACTCCATCCCTCCACCTCATCATCGGTCCCCCTCTCCCTCTCCCTCCCTCCACCTCACCTACATACACCCTCTTAGTCAGTCTTTCATTCTCCATTCTCTTCACATGTCCAAACCACCTCAGTGTATTTCTCCTAATCTTCTCAACCACATCCACATCCACCCCACAGCATTCCTTCACTTCTTCATTTGTCAACCTGTCCCTCCACGTCACTTCACATGCTCCTCTCAAGTAACTCATTTCCACTGCTCTCACTCCTGACTTGTTCCCCTCTTGCAAGGTCCATGCCTCGCTTCCATACGTTAGGGTAGGGATCACAATACTATCATGCAGTGACTTCTTAACTTCCATACTCACCTCCCTATTTCTCATCACTGCTTTCAGTGTACCAACAACCTTCCTTCCCTGCTGTACCCTTTCACGCACTTCATCCCCCAAAGTTCCATCCTTACTCATCACACTACCCAAGTACTTGAATGCACTCACATTCTCCATATCCTCATCATCCAAGCTCGCTGCACACTCTGTGACTTCATTCCTCTCAAACACCATAACTTTACTAACGTAAACACTGGACTATCGTAACAAAATCACAGGAGACTGGCAAGAAGTGTTTTATTTCTATTATGAAAGCAATTACTGAGATGAGGTAGCGTGGCTGTAACCCGATTTTGTATGGAAAAAATCTTGTGGTCTGGTGGAAATTTCCATCTCTCGGGGCTATTTCCTGCATCAGACAGTCAAAACACTCTCAAATTGTTCTCCGTGCTTGGAGTGCCTACGGACGTGCAGTTTGTCGCAAACGATAGCAGAAAGATTGACGTTTGTCTGTCAAAAATTTTAGCCCTGAAGATTAATGATGTGGGTTAAAACACGAGTTGAAAACACAATTTTTTTTCTATTTCTCCACAATGAGCATAGTCAGTACGTTGTCATCACAGCCGCTGCAGCCAAAAGGTTAAGGGGGGTCCAGGGGTGTTTTTAAAGAGGGCAGCAGATATTAGCAGATTTTTAACATACACGGGTGTCTCTAACCTAACCCCCGTGGATGTTAAGGGAGCACTGTATTAACGCTTCTCACTTTCTGCATTTGATTATCATTCCCCATCCTCTCCACATGCTCAAACCACCACAATCTACCTCTCCTCAACACAACACCAATACACTCCAGTCCCATCCTACCCCCCAACTCTTCCATCATAAACTCAGCCTCTTCAGGCCTTGGATGCAGGGATGCACTGCACATCCACCTAATCATTATCATTTATGTACGTCTGAGCCTGCGAATATCCTTATCCTTTACTGCCCATGTCTCACTACATACAGTATTACACTCCTAACACATGCTGCATAAAAAGATCCCTTAGCACATAGGGAGAGCCCTCTCAAAGTCAAGAAAGGCAACAGATCCCTGAACTTCTTCCAACCACTTCTCACCCTAGTCACAGAGCTAAGTCCAGCCCCACCTCCAGCACATAACATGTCTCCCAAATAACAAAACCCTTCCACACACTCACGAGACTCACCAGCAAGGTCAATCATTTCACGCCTGACAATGCCTACCTGCTCTCTCCGACATGCTGCACATATAAAGTCAGCATTATCTCGCAGTCTACCTCTAATACCATTACCTCTCTTATGCACCCACTTATCACAAACACTGCAAAAGATGGAGTTACTTCCCACACCCTTGTGGCAAATTGCACACAGCCACTCTCTCTCCACGTTGAAAGTACTGCACATATAAAATCAGCTTTATCTCACAGTCTACCTCTAATACCATTATCTCTCTTATGCACCCACTTATCATAAACACTGCACAAGATGGAATTACTTCCCACACCCTTGTGGCAAATTGCATATGGCCACTCTCTCTCCTCTTTGACAGTACTGCCACCAACCCGAGATATCATCACTTTTATATGCAGTCACTCTTAATCCCTTGTGCCCCATACCATTTCTCCACATCCCAAATTTTTCCTCCACCTCTCTTTCATTCTCTGCGATCAACACCAAATCATCAGCATGCAACATCGTCCATGGGTGTCCATTTCTGAAGTCAGGTGAGAGGGCTTCAAGTACCATGATAAACAACAAATACAGTACAGTGTATATATACTGGCATATATATCTATTATATATATCTATATCTATCTATCTATATATATATATATATATATATATATATATATATATATATATATATATATATATACACCGGCATATATATCTATATCTATAAATATATACAGAAGTACAGAAATGACAATGATTATATATATATATATATATATATATATATATTGGCATATATATCTATATATATATATATATATATATCTATATATATATATATATATATACCAGCACATATATCTATATCTATAAATATATACAGACGTACAGAAATGACAATGATTAGGTGGATGTGCAGTGCGTCCCTGCGTCCAAGGCCTGGGGGGGCTGGGTTTACGATGGAAGAGTTGAGAGGTAGGATGGGACTGGAGTGTGTTGGTGTTGTGATGAGGAGAGGTAGATTGAGATGGTTTGGACATGTGGAGAGGATGGGTGATTATAATTGGGTGGGGAAGGTGAGAAGTGTTAATATTGGGGGTGGGGTTATGAGGGGTAGACCGAGAAAGACATGGGACGAGGTCATTAAGTGTGACCTCAGGGTTCAGGGATTGAACAGGGAGGCTGCCATGGATCGTGCAGCATGGAGAGCTGCCATTAGGTGACCAAGGCCGACACATGCAAGCATGTTGGAGCCTTTAAAAACGAAAACGAAAACGATAAATATATACATATATCTATCAATCCATCCATCATCCAATCCTACATTGCACCTTGAGGAGCATAGGAGCCCAGGGCTAGGCAAGTTGGTCCTGATGTTTAAGATGAGAGTGACCAGCCTCACTCATCCCTGAGTGGCATTACATGAGCAAATAAACCCCAACCACCCCATGGATATAAACCTTCACCGACTCAATCTGATTGGAGTGCAATAATTACCCACTAATCCACCAGGCGCCAAAATTTGGTTATAAGGTTACCACCCAGCGTAGTAAATGCTTTCCTGGTATACAGGAAACCATTTGGCTTGTCACTCTGTGTAGAGTAACCCACAGGCAGAAAGAAGGGGAAAAAATGAAGGAAAGAAAGACTGAAGAGAGAGTGTAAAGTCACCCATAGGCTGAAGGATGAGGAAAGAATGAAGGAAAGAAAGAATATGTATATATATACTGTATATACATACAGTAATCCCTCAACTATACGATGTAATAGAGCCAAAGGCATGTCCGGAAAGTGGGCCCCTGGCTCCTGGACCGGTACTTAAGGACCATAACCCAGCCTAACTCTGAAAGCCACCTAAATAACTCCCTACCGGACATGCATAGCACCTATTTAAGACCCTATTCACACCAGTAATGGACATAAAGCATGAAATAAATGAAAAGGAACCAAAGAATGAGGAATTAGAAGTGACTGTACCTCAACCAGGGTACTTACAGCACGTTTGTGGCCGGCTTTTCTAAAGTTTTGGCAGTGGTGAAAATGCTCTTGAAGCACGTACAGTAATCCAGTGTTGTGCTGCATCTACAGTAATTCTTTGCACTGTAAGTTATAATTGTTTAACACTGCACATTGTTCTTAACTGCACCACGCCAGTTTCAACCACCAGTTTCAATTGCCAATTTGCACTCCACAGTTAATCCTTTACACACTAAATTCTAATTTCCTAACACTGCACAAAACTGTAAATTCTCGTGTGGTCTAGTGGCAAGGTATTGCAGTTTATTCACAAAAAATTAGCACGTGTGGCTTCCATTGCAATAAGCATCTACTCGCCATCGAAGTTAGCCAGTAACTGTTAGGAGTGTTGGTGATGGGGAAACAGAGTTGCCAGATCGCAATGGCCACATTACCAAACTCCTCAATTTTCATTACCAAATTTAACTTTTCATTACCAAATTCGTAAAGCTAGCATTTATTCTTCACTAATTATATATACAAGTGGAAATACATGTAATCACTCTTCTTATAATTAACAGCATGTTGATTACTTTCATGCTATGTTGGCTAGCAGATTAATCAGAGAGAGCAAACAAACCACCATCTCCATCCTGTGTATCCTCATACTGTACATGTGAAAAATCCATTTGGTAATGCATTATTCTGATTCATTACCAAACGAATTTTTCATTACCAAACTGGCCCACATTTGGTAATGAAAAATACCAAATGGCAACCCTGACAGGGGAGGGGGGAGAGGGGAGGAAGGAAGGGATGAAGGGTCCGTGGTGTAACAGCTGTTTGGTGCCGCGCGGTGGCTGAATCGGTAGAGAGGCGGCTTGCAGTCCTGATGGACCCAGGTTCGAATCCTGGCTGGGACAGGGGACAGTTTAAGGATTTGAATTTCATACAAAACGCAGACTTTCCTGATCTACCAGATGAACCACCGACATGTCGTAAAAATACCCCCGCTAATACCAATACACCAGTCCTGTATGAGACAGCCCTAGCATGTATTCAATATGGACGGTGAGTGTTAGCGTCGAAGTGGTGACATGTGGAGGTGTAGGAGGACTACTGGGCCTTGGGATAGGCTACTGTCCCCAAGATATAGGTCCTGAAGCCTTTGCCCAGAGTCAAAAAAAAAAAAAAAAAAAAAAAAAAAAAAAAAAAAAAAAGGGGGAGGGGGAGGGGGAATTCATATTTTGGGGGATTTTTTCTTTTTTTGGTCATTTTTGGGTTCTGAAGGTCCAGGCCCACAATGTCCAGTAAGTGGGCATCCGGAAAGTACGGGGATTACAGTGCGCATATATATATATATATATATATATATATATATCTATATATATATATATATATATATATATATATATATTGTGTGTGTGTATATATATATATATATATATAATGTGTGTATATATATATATATATATATATATATATATAATGTGTATATATATATATATATATATATATATATATATATATATATATATAATGTGTATATATATATATATATATATATATATATATATATATATACAGTACAATCCCAGTTAACTGGGAGGCTTGGGGAATTTACCTTCCCAGTTACAGATTTTTCCCGTATTTCTGATATTCAAATCAAGTCTGTACAAAGGCAATAATTCTCACCACAGTAAATACAATTCAGGTACTCACCATTCACATCAAGGGCCACCCTAAGAGATTCCACCTAAAAAACAGCCTCGTAAACACACACCATGGTCATACCGCACATGCATGCAATGCCTAGCAGTACTGCAAATTGTACAACTCAATTCTGTTAACTACCGAATTATTCGGTGTATGTACTGTACTCATAGAAATGGAAAAATAAATAAAATTTTAAACATTTATTGGTGAACTGATGTTAAGACTACATTGTAGAATTATCACGACACCTGTGCCCCCACGAGAGCTTTATTTACGGTCCCAGCCCCGACTGACCGCCACCACCCACCAGTCAGCTGTTTTGCACCATTCTGTTAATTACCGAAGTATTCGTTGTGTGTACTGTACTCATAAAAAAGGAAAAATCTTTCTATCTATCTCTTGCCAGACGCCATAATCCCTTAAGGGGTGGCCACTTGACTTTGAGTTAGTTGTTTTAAGGGGATGGGCACTAACCCTCCACCAACCCACTTGTTGACATGTAGGGAGCACATATGGTTTGGTTATATGGTTACCACCCAGCGTTGCAAATAGTTTCTTGACTTACAGGAAACCATTTGGCTTGTCACTCAATGTAAAGCCATCTGTAAAGGAAAGAAAAGCAATAAGAAGTGACAGGAAAGATGGGAGAAATAGGAAGAGAGGAGGGCAGGCACAGAAAAAGAATGATAAAGGCTAAGGAAGAAGTAGGCAGCACTACATCAAGTGAGTGGATGATGGTCGCCACCACCTACCACATTAAAATGGAAAAATAAAGAAATAAAATCTTAAACATTAATTGGTGAACTGATGTTAAGACTGCACTGTAGAATTATCATGACACCTGTGCCCCCACACGAGCATTGTTTATGGTCCCGGCCCCGACTGTATTTCTTCCCCACCTGACCGCCATCATTCCACCCCTCACTCGCCAATCAGCTGTTTTGCGCAAATAAATGATGTACAAAGTGCAAGCCTTTTTTTTTCTTCCAACAAAGTAAACATTCATTCCTATTAACATTTTTTTTTTTTTTCAACTCTGCCAGTGCATATGTGTTCTAAGATGAATTATGGTGCAAGTTGGAGTCAGTCGGTTAGGAAGAAAAACGCACCAGCATTTGCTGTCTGCTGATTTGCTCTCCTGAGATGTCTGGTTTACGAATTCCATGCCTGTCTTTGAGACAATTTAACCATCCAATCCTGAAATCACACTCGACTTCTATATTCATTTTACTGTGAAACTCTCTTGGCTTTTCTTGTACAAGAGGACCAGAAATACGTGCTCCCTTAGATCTTGCTAAGCAAACCACTCGTACGATGAAGAGTATGCCTTTTTTCAATGGACTTACTTGTTTAGCAATTCATGAATAATTAACTCAGCTTGGATGCTTGGGTCTTGATATCATAAATCATTGAATTTCCTACCTTATATTCAGTCATCAGTTTTATAATGTTTGCCTTTTTCAAGTCTATTGCATATGACCAGCTTCTATTTCAAAGTAAGCACAACATGCTTACGTTTAGTTTGCTCTTTAGGCATTTTGGAGTGTAGAAATACCGTCTATCAGAGCAATATAACAGCATGAGAGCTTGGTTACTGTCTGGTGTTAAAAAGCAGACTGGTGATTTATGGAGGGTGTGGAGGATGACTGAATTCAAGTAGGGGAAACAAGGGGAGAGGAGGGGTGGTTAAAAGGATTTACTAGGAATTTACATTAGCCGGAAATGCCTTCACCTCGCTTCATCCGACTTCACACAGCCTCGCATGACACGATAAAACGGCGGTTTGGCGGTCCATTCAAATTGGCATACAGTTATAATTTACTCACACATTCACCAGCCATTAAATTTTCCCATTTTTCTGAGTATTCCGTCTGTCAGGATACCGGATAGCAGGGATTGTACTGTATGTATATATATACATATATATATATATATATATATATATATATATATACATATATATATATATATATATATATATATATATATATATATATATATATACACACATACATACATACATACATACAGTACCCTCGCATCCAACACAGTAATATTGTCATGCATGGGTCCCGTGTTGGACCAAAAACGTGTTGGACAAACAACAGAGCTTATGGGGAAAAATTAACTATGTCAGCAACCCTAGGAAAAGTCACCCTAAATACCTACCATATACCTATACATATATTGGTACTACTGTAATTATAATAACTGGTACTGTACTATGAATGATAAGTAACCTTTTAGGATAGTGTTGGTGGGCTTGCTGGGAATGGAAGGTGATATCCGAGACTGTAGGTAGTCCTACTGGGTCCCTGGAGGATGGCTGCAGGCATCACTAGCAGGTAATGGCTGCAGCTCTTCCTAAACCTCCCTCATAAATCCTTTGAAATTCCTCTCCCCTTTCTTCTGCCTCTCAATGAATTCTAGCTTGGTGGCCTGAGGGAGGTGCCACCGCTTCCTGGGGTTCTCAGAAGGCTTCCTAAGCATTGTGAGCTGGATAAAATGCAGTAGCAAGGGCAGAAAATGCAGCAAGAAAAAAGCACCGTCCAATGCGAATTATGCGACTGAGTGGCGCTGTGGCGGAAGAAATTTAAACAAAACATCACATGAGAGCAGAAGCATTTTTCATTGGGCGACATCACGATCTCGTCACGATAGCGGGTTTTGATTGGCTGTCAGCGTGACAGGAACGTCCAGTATGACCGTGTTGGACCAGGGGTGATCGTGCTAGAGGTGAACTCTGCGGATTTCGCCCACTTCTCGGAACTCCGTCAGTGTTATGCTTACGCACCCATTCTACAGTATTTAAATTGTATTAAATCGTAATAAATTTTTGCTCTCCGTGCTGGACGCGAATCGTGCTGGACAAACGTGTGTTGGACGCGAGGGTACTGTATATATATATATATATATATATATATACACCATATAGAGTGGCTGTGCGTGACAGAAATAAATGGAGAGAAGTTGTGAATGAATAAGTGATGACGCAGCCCTGAGAGGACATTCTCCCGCATTTGGTCTGATCAGCTAGTCAGGTCAGGTGCGGGTAAGGGGATGGGTCTGTTATGATGTGGCAGGGGTAAACCAGTTCTGCTGTCGGGCCCTGCTGCGGATGTCACTGATTGCATTGCGCAGTTGACCCATGTGCGGTGTGGTGCGGTGAGGATCTGTCCGTTCTCCCCTTTGGGGCTAAGATGTGAATGAATGTGTTTGAATGGATGAGTAAATGAAGAGTGTGTCGTCCTGTCTCGGCTACCTCCCTCTCCTTGGGGGAAGCAGCCTAGGTATACAGATAGATAGAGATAGCATATAGAGAGAAAGTAATCCCCGTACTATCCGGACGCCCACTTTCCGGACATCCCCACTTACCGGAAGTTGTGGGCCTGGACCTTCAGAACCCAAAAATAGCCAAAAAAATAAAAAAATCCCCCCAAAATCCAAATTTTTTCCCACCTGTAATTTGAAATTGCCGCGTGGCGCCAAACAGCTGTTACACCACAGACCCTCACCCTTTCCTTGATCCCCCCTCCCCCTCCCCCTCTCCCCTATCAGGCTTGCCATTTGGTATTTTTCATTACCAAATGTAGGCCAATTTGGTCACGAAAATTTCGTTTGGTAATGAATCAGAGTAATGCATTACCAAATGGATTTTTCACATGTATGAGGATACACAGGATGGAGATGGTGGATTCTTTGCTCTCTCTGATTAATCTGCTAACCTACATAGCGTGAAAATAACCAACATGCTCTTAATTATACAAAGAGTCTATCTATCTATCTATCTATAGCCCGATGCCCTAATCCCGCAAAGGGTGGCCGCAGACAAAACCCCTCCAAGTCACTCTATCACCCACCATTTGACCACCCTCCGCCCAACTCACCCCCCCCTCCCTCATATACCTCTCAACTCCATCCCTCCACCTCATCCTCGGTCTACCTCTCCCTCTCCCTCCCTCCACCTCACCTACATTTTTTTTTTTTTTTTTAAATAACAGAACGGAGGAAGGAAAAATAAATGGGGAAAAAAAAAAAAACATACACCAGATTACTGGTGTCCTCTATTCATAAAATATCTGTAACAGTTAGACTTAAACAGTTGTGGGTTGAAATTTGAAGGAAAACAACTCTGGGGAAGCGAGTTCCAGAGAGTTGCAGTTCTGGGAATGAAAGAATTCTGATAGGCAGAAGTTCTGCAATATGGTTGAGTGACATTCCAATCATGAGCGCTACCAGATACCCGTGTAGCACGAGGGAAGGCATGGAGAGGTGGCACCATGGACGCAACTTCATCTGAGCATTTGCCAGAAAAATATCTGTAAAATAATGCAAGGGAGGCAACATTCCTTCTTACTTGCAGGGGAGGTAGTTAATATGTAATGGCAGGGTTGTTAATGATTCTAACAGCTTTATTCTGAATTTTGTCTAGTTGTCTTAATGCAACCTCTCCACAACCATTCCACAAGGGTGAGCAATATTCAAGCTGACAGCGCACATGACTCTTATAAATTATAGCTAACTGCTCATCGGTGAAGAAGTTACGGACTCTGTACAATAATCCAAGTTTCTTTGAGGCGGTTTTAGCAAGTGATCTGACATGAGAGGTCCAGCTGAGGGCACTGTTAAGTGAGACACCAAAAATTTCAATACTTTTGGAGATGGGAATATTAGTAGCACTAAAGGTAATGTATGAATCTGGCAATATCTGTCTATTAGTAAACTGTATATATTTAGTTTTACTAGCATTAAAAGAGACAAGGTTGTTTTGTCCCCATTCACTGATTGTAGCTAGATCTTGATTTATGGAGATGGCTGAACTGAGTTGAGAGGTAGAGATATTAGACTTTGTAAATGGATGTCTGAGTGTGAATGAACTATGTAGTGTCGAGTCATCTGCATATGAGTGAACGGGATTGTGAGTGACAGATAAGAGATCATTAATATGAACCAGAAATAGGGTTGGCGCCAGAACTGATCCCTGCGGCACGCCGGCGTTAACTGAGTGGAAATTCGAATATACATCATCTACTTTTACTCTTATTTTCCTGTCACTAAGATAAGAAGAAATCAAAGGAACAAAAGACGTTAGTCCATAGCAAGGGAGTTTGGACAGCAGGGAACGGTGCCATACTCTGTCGAAAGCTTTAGATATATCAAGAGCTACTGCATGAGTTTCTCCAAAAAGATCAATTAATTGATGGATGGTATGAGTTAAGAGATTGAGTATGTCAATGGTGGATCTTTCGTGGCGAAAACCATATTGTCTATCACTAATTAAGTTGTTGGATTCAAGATGTTTAACAATATGCTTATTAATTAAAGTTTCAAATACCTTACCAAGAGAAGATGTGACAGCTATTGGTCTGTAATTGGAGGGGTCAGACGAACTTCCTTTCTTCGGAACTGGGTGGATATTGGCTTCTTTCCATGAATTTGGGAATAAAGAAGTACGTATGCCTAGTCTAAATAATTTAGCTAGGACAGAGGCAAGTTCAGGGGAACACTTTTTCAAAACAATTGGCGGAATTCCATCTGGGCCTGAAGCTTTGTTGGTAGGTAAATTGTCTAGGATGGATTTTACGAATCTTGTATGTGTTTTAAGTGGGACAATTTCGGGAGAATCAAGTTCCAGTACTGAGACATTCTGGCTGGTATCGTCTATGGTAGAGTTTCTTGCAAAGGTACTAGCAAAGATATCTGCTTTCCCACGTGGGTCATTTGTAATATTGCCATCTGAAGATTTTAGTGGGGGAATGGAAGATGACTTGTTAAAGTTATTATTGAAAGAATTAAGAGTTGACCAGAATATTCTATTGTCATTAGAGTTGTTAAGTAGTTTTGATGCTTGCTTTTGAAGAAAGTTTGATTTAGATAGATTTAATACAGCTTTTGCATGATATCTAGCAATTTTAAATTGGGAAAGTGATTCAGATGTTTTTGATTTTAAGTAAGAGTTATATGCTAATGACTTTTGGGCTGTTGCTCTGGCACAATTGCCATCAAACCATTTTGGAGAGTTTGATCTTTTAGTGAATTGTTGACTTGGTATGAATAAATCCATACCAGCTAGTATTAAGTCGCAAATGTGGGACTGGGTAGAATTGGGATCACTAGAGAAGAAAGACTGCCAAGGAACATCAGCAAGATAATTTCTAAATCCATCCCAGTCTGCCCTGTCAAAGTGCCATCGGGTCACCCTGACAGGTTCGGAATGGGGAGGTGTAGGAGGGTTAACTAATGAGGCTTTGATGAGATTGTGGTCAGAGGATCCAAGTGGTGACAGTACCTCTATCCTGTATTGATCTGGATTATTTGTCATGAATAAATCCAAGAGATGGGCATTATGGTCAGTCTTTCATTCTCCATTCTCTTCACATGTCCAAACCAGCTCAGTGTATTTCTCCTGATCTTCTCAACCACATCCACATCCACCCCACAGCGTTCCTTCACTTCTTCATTTGTCAACCTGTCCCTCCACGTCACTCCACATGCTCCTCTCAAGTAACTCATTTCCACTGCTCTCACTCTTGACTTGTTCCCCTCTTGCAAGGTCCATGCCTCGCTTCCATACGTCAGGGTAGGGATCACAATACTATCATGCAGTGACTTCTTAACTTCCATACTCACCTCCCTATTTCTCATCACTGCTTTCAGTGTACCAACAACCTTCCTTCCCTGCTATACCCTTTCACGCACTTCATCCCCCAAAGTTCAATCCCTACTCATCACACTACCCAAGTACTTGAATGCACTCACATTCTCCATATCCTCACCATCCAACCTCACTGCACACTCTGTGACTTCATTCCTCTCAAACACCATAACTTTACTTTTGTTTACATTAACTTTCAGATTCCTCCTCCTACACACTGTCCCAAATTCATTCACCAAACCTTGCAACTCCCATTCATCTTCACTCAACAGTACTGTATCATCAGCAAACAGCAACACCAGAAGCTTCCAAATCTCACCCTCATTCATTAGAGCCACCCCCACATCCACTGCCCTACCCTGCACCTCCTTTACAACCCCGTCCATGTATATATTAAACAGCCATGGAGACATCACACATCCATGTTTCAGAGTGATTACATACACTTCCACTTGTATATATAATTAGTGAAGAATAAATGCTAGCATTATGAATTTGGTAATGAAAAGTTAAATTTGATAATGAAAATTGAAGAGTTTGGTAATGTGGCTGTTGCAATCTGGCAACTCTGTTTCCCCCCTCACACACCAACACCCAAGTAGTTATACCCTAACTTTCATCGCGAGTGGTAGCATGTTGTAATGGGAGCCACACGTGCTCATTTTTTTGTGAATAAACAGTGAATAAACTGCAATACCTCGCCACTAGACCACACGGGAATTTACAATGTTGTGCAGTGTTGAGAAATTAGAATTTAGAGTGCAAAGGATTAACTGTGGAGTGGAAATGGCAGTTGAAACTGGCATGGTGCAATTAACAATGTGCAGTGTTAAACAGTTATAACTCACAGTGCAAAGAATTACTGTAAGTGCAGCACAACACTGGATTACTGTACGTGCTTCAAGAGATTTTCACCACTGCCAAAACCTTACAAAACGCAGCCACAAACGTGCTGTAATTACCCTGGATGAGGCACAGTCACTTCTAATTCCTCATTCTTTGGTTCCTTTTCATTTATTTCATGCTCTATGTCCATTATTGGTGTAAACAGGGTCTTAAATAGGTTTAAATATGTGCTATGCATGTCCGGTATAGAGTTATTTAGGTGGCTTTCAAAATTAGGCTGGGTTAGGGTCCATAAGTACCAGTCCAGGAGCCAGGGACTTGTTGTAAGTACCCAGAATGTTTAATATTGTATAAACTCACCTCTAAAGCCTCATTTTATGGTTCTTTTGCATTTATTTCAGTCTTTTATGTCCCTTATTGGTGTGAGTTGGGTCTTAAATAGATGCTATGCATGTCCAGAGGGAGTTGTATAGGTGTTTTTCTGAGTTAGGGTCCATAAGTACAAGTCCAGGAGGCTGGGGCCCACTATCCGGGCAGGACCACTTTCCGGACATGCCTTTGGCTCTATTACATCGGGTAGTGGAGGGATTACTGTGTATATATATATATATATATATATATATATACAGTATGTATATACTATATACTATAAACCCTCTCTAATACGAACCCGAATAATTCGGGAATTGGTTAATTCGGAACTTTTATGACCACCAGACAAATAATTTTAATTCGAATATAATTCGAATTAAGCAAGACAAGTCCGAAAAGGGTTCCAGTGATAAGTGGACATGAACAGTTATTGTAGTGATCAGTTTAGTAAACAATGTAATTTTTAAAAATTGTACAGTACCTTCAGTACAGTTAAGTGTGCTGTACTCTACCACTGTGTTGCAACACTTCATTGTCAAGGTTTGACACTATTTTATTTATAGTATTGTGCACTCTCTGAGTATAATGTAATAATATACAGTACTGTTCAAAGTTCTTGTGAAAAAGCCATGTTTTAGTGAGTGTGGGTGTGATTTGGGGATAGAGGCAAGCATGAGCTCCATTAAATCGGATTTTTGGATAATTCAACATAGGGTTATCCCCAGTAAATCCGAATTATAGAGGAGTTTACTGTATATACATATATATATATATATATATATATATATTCCATCCATCTATCACCCAATCCTTTGGTGCCCCATGAGGACCGGAGGAGCCCAGGGCTAGGCAAGTTGGTCCTGACATTTAAAATGAGAGTGACCAGCCTCACTCATCCCTGAGTGGAATGCCTTAATTACACACTAAACCACCAAGCACCACAATTTGGTGATATGTTTACCACCCAGCGTAGTAAATGGTTTCCAGGTGTACAGGAAACTATTTGGTTTGTCATTCAGTGTCGAGTCATCCATAGGCAGAAGGAAGGGGAAAGAATGAAGAAAAGAAAGGCAGAGGAGGGAGAGTAAAGTCACCCGTAGGCAGAGGGAAGTGGAAAGAATGAAGGAAAGAAAAAAAGAAGAGGAAGAAAGGACAAGAGGAAGAAAGGACAAGAGGAAAGGGCAGACACCCAAAGCAGCGCTACATCGAGTGAGTAGATGGTGAGCACCCCCACCTACCAAATACATACATAAATACATAGTATATATATATATATATATATATATATATACTGTTGAATGCTGTGAAGAGTATGTACGATGGTGCGAAGGCTGCAGTGCGTGTGGATGGTGAACTAAGTGAATTTTTCTCTTTGAAAGTTGGGTTGAAACAGGGATGTGTCAAGTCTCCATGGTTGTTCAATCTGTACATGGATGGGGTAATAAAAGAGGTACAAGGTAGGGTAGTGGATGTTGGAGTGGCCCTGGTGAGAGAGGATAGTGTTTGGAAACTCCCTGTACTGTTGTTTGCAGATGATACTGTGTTGTTGAGTGAAGACGAAGGGGAGCTCCAAAGCTTGGTGGATGAGTTTGGGAGAGTGTGTAAGAAACGGAATCTAAAGGTGAATGTAGGGATGAGTAAAGTGATGGTCTTTGAGAGAGGTGAAGTCAGTGAATGTACAGCGAGGTTGGATGGTAAGGAATTGGGAAATGTGAGTACGTGTAAGTACTTGGGTAGTGTGATGAGTAAGGATGGAGGTTTGGAGGGTGAAGTGCTTGAAAGGGTACAGCAAGGAAGAAAGGTTGCTGGTTCTTTGAAAGCAGTGATAAGAAACAGGGAAGTGAGCATGGAAGTGAAAAAGTTACTACATGACAGTATTGTGATACCAACTCTAACGTACGGAAGTGAAGCCTGAACGTTGTTGGAAGGACACAAGTCATGAGTGAGAGCAGTGGAAATGAGTTATTTAAGAGGAGCCTGTGGAGTCACATGGAGAGACAGGCTGACGAATGAGGATATAAAGGAGCTTTGTGGTGTGGATGTGGATGTGATAGGAAGCGTTATGAGGAACACACTGAGGTGGTTTTGCCATGTGGAGAGGATGGAGGGTGAAAGACTGACGAAGAGAGTGTATGTGAGTGAGGTGGAGGGGGGAAGAGAAAGTGGGAGGCCGAGGATGAGATGGAGGGATGGGGTGGAGAGGTATATGAGAGAGGGGGGTGTGAGTTGGGAGCAGGGCAGTGAAATGGCAGGGGACAGGGAGACTTGGAGGCGATTTGTTTGTGGCCACCCCAAATGGGATTGAGGCGTCTGGCAATAGATAGAAGATAGATACCTGTATATATATATTATCTATATATCTATATATATATATATAAATACACACATAAATATATATATATATATATATATATATATATATATATATATACAGGTGAGCCCTTCATTCACGCAAGGGTTACGTTACCAGACCATTCGCGTATGTGGGATATTCGCGTATATGTTCTGCCCTTGTGTGCACATAATTATGCATGTCTACTAAGTATATTACATCAGAATAATACTGTTTATGCACTACATACACCTTATAAACTAGCATAAAATATGAAAAACAACAAAAATGTAAGAAATTTAACACTGAAACCTGACAAGCACAGGCGTAGGTGGAGACACTTCAACAGTCTGGTGCAAAAGCCCTCACTCCTCCCATATGCTACATTCTGCCTTCTTTATTGTCCAAACAGTTGACTCATTCACCCCAAACACACGGTTCCAAGCCAGTTCACAGGCGTAGGTGGAGACACTTCGGCACAGTCTGGTACACTAGCCCTCACTGCCTCCCGTATGCTACGTTCTGCCTTCTTTATTGTAAGAACAGTTGACTCACCCCAAACATACGGTTCCAAGACAATTCACCACGAAGTCAATTCACCATCAAAATATGGACGATTTCCTGTCATTCTATAAATATACTTATTACTGATTAATTAATACTTTATAAAAAACTAGTGTACTGTACTTGCTAAATAAACTGGTATGTAAATAAATGACGGGGAATCGTCCTGACAGAGAATTGTCGCCAACATTCCTCCATTATGTTTGTCCAACACTTTAACTTTCTCTGTCAGCAACATCACTTTACTAGTCCATTTTGGTGTGTTACCACATGCATCACTAGCACTATGCTTAGGCCCCTTGTTGGCAGACAAGGCAAGCAATCACTGGAAGCCAGAAAAATAAGCCACAAATAACGATTCGCAAGTCACGCATATTTCGACCGTCAGATTCAAACTGGTTGTGTGGTGTATGGTAGACCGACCTCACACACACACACACACACACACACACACACACACACACACATGTATGCACACGGGCAGCAGGTAGGCATTTTTATATTTTATTTATTTCTCTTGTATATTAAAATTATTTATTTGAATACTGTAATTTTATGTTTTAATTATTGTACGAAAAATTCGTGGATAACTGAAATCGCGTGAAAAAAGTTCGCATGAATTAAGGGCTTACCTGTATATATATATATATATATATATATATATATATATATATATATATACACACATACAGTCAATCCACGTAAATCACGTGTTCATAAATCACGGATTCGTAAATCACGGCTAGGTGCCCGTCAGACCGCCGCCAACCTTAAATCACTGTTAAGTCATGAAAATCGCGGATCTAGGCACCCAAGTGGGCCTTTTCCGAGGAGAACTGTAAACTGCGGCATTCAAACTGAAAATCGCAACCTAACAACCAATCACCGCGCGTCCCTGGTGACATATGTGCATACTAATGCTGCCATGTTGTTGTTGTTCTTGTCCTGCCAGTCCGCACACAACAGACCGTCACCGTGGAGTACGAGAGCTACCTGCCTTTTTTGTGCAACCTCCCCCTGCCTCCTACCTGCCATACCCCCTCCCAACCCCCCAGTGTAGTTCTCTAAGCAGTATGGCGTCAAGAAGCTGCCGCAGTTTTTGTACAGTCAATGTTTGGAGCTCATTCGTTGTGCTGAGAAGGGAGAGAAGTTTTCAAAGCTGGCGAAAGAGTTTGGGAAGAACAAGTGCTGAGAGGTTCTAAGTTCTTCCCAACACCACCCCACTCCATTCACCTAAGCAATTTCATCATTGGATTAAGGTGAGATCCCTTAGCATGGCTTATTTCTATTTAATACATGCACTGAATATTCCTAAATTTGTATGTTTGTGTTTGATAGTGCCTAGATAGGTGTAGGTAGGGTGCTGTGGGGAGGGGTTGGACAAAGTCCAGACCCAAATTAATTTTTCACATAAGAGTTATTATTCATAAATCACGGAATTCGTAAATCACGGCAGTGGTTCAGACCCAAATTGCCACGATTTATGAGGATTAAGTGTATATGGAAAGCTGATGACAGGGAGAGCTGGACTTCACGTTTCATCAGCCCTTAGCACTAGGTCCCGACCATCCCCCTTTGCTGAACTTTTTCAGTGTCTCAGTAACAAAGAGAGTAGGCCAGCATGCTCTTCAATACAAGTTTCTCTAACTATCAACACCAGATTACATGCACAGTACACACTACACTTCGTTCTCCAAAATTAAAAAAAATCATGGCAGCTCAACACGTGTCCTAAGAGTCCGTGTGGGTGGGTGGGGGGGGAGAGAGAGAGAGACCATAAATGCCCCCACATTCCGCCCCTCTCCTGATGACAACTCGAGCTCCCTGGACCCACTGTCTGACTCTCTTCTTCTTCATTTCTGCAACATTCGCGCCTTTCTTCTAACTTTTGCTCTGTTGAGCACCAACTATCCTTCTCTAAACCTCACCTTCTTTTTCTAACTGAGACTCAGCTGTCTGAGGCAACTGACAGCAGACACTTTTCTGTATCCTCCTACATTCTCTATACTCATTTCAAAGCCAAAGGTGGCTGTTGTGTATATATACGCAACAACTTATCTTCCTCTCATGTTCCTGAACTCGATTCTTCTGAATTCTCTACACTCTGGCTTCCACTTTCCTGTCATTCTCTGACTAAATATGTCTGCACTGTTTACTTATCTCCTAATTCTACTATCAAAAAATCTTGGACTATCTTACTTCTACCATGTAACGCATTCTATCCATCTCTCCTTTCTTTGAAATCTCCATTCTAGGAAATTTCAATGTTCACCACCATCTTTGGCTCTCCTCTCCTTTCACTGATCCACCTGGAGAACAAGCCTACACCTTTTCTGTCCTTAATGACCTAAAGCAGCTTGTACAGCACCCTACCCGTATCCCTGACCACCTTGGAGAGGGCACCAACATACTTGACCTCTTTCTTACAACTAATCCTTCTGCTTACAATGTTAATCTTTTCTCTCCATTGGGCTCCTCCGATCACAATCTTATCACCTTAACCTGTCCCATCGCTCTGGGATGGCCTGTGGACTCACCAAAGAAATGTTGTCTGTGGCACTTTGGAGCTACGGATTGGGATGGCATCAGGCAGTACTTCTTTGATTTTCCCTGGAATGATTATTGCTTCCATGGCCGGGAGCCATCTAAGTGAGATTGTGCATTACGGGGGTTATTCTCTCGGGCATGGAAGCAAATATTTCTTTCTCATATCCTTTGACTAATGCAAGAAAGCCATGGTTTAATCACGCTTCTTCTAATGCTGTCCGCAACAAGGAGAGGGCCTATAAAAGGTATTGGAGCCAACCCACCCCTGAATCACATCTTTTATACGTTTCTGCCCGGAATTGTGCTGAGTCTGTTCTTGGCTCTGCTAAAAACAATTTCATCCATACTAAATGCTCTCAATTCTCCAACTCAAATTCTTCTCGCTCCATCTGGCACCTTGCCAAAAACCTTTCTAACAACTTTACCTCATCATCCATCCCTCCTCTTTTCTACTCTGATGGCTCTGTAGCTATTTCTTCTACTGATAAAGCAGATCTCTTCGCTCAGACCTTCTCCTCCAATTCCACCTTAGACGATTCCAGTGTTGTTCCTCCATCACTTTCCCCTCTGACTTCCTCATGGTTGACATTAAAATTTCTTCAGCTGATGTATTTTCTACAATCACAGGCCTCAATACTAATAAGGTATATGGGCCTGATGGAGTCCTGCCTGTTGTTCTCAAGAACTGTGCTTCTGTGCTTACATCCTGCCTAGGCAAACACTTTTGCCTTTGTCTATCAACTTGTACCTTTCCTTCTTGCTGGAAGTTTGCTCTCAATCAGCCAGTCCCAAAGAAGGGTGACCATTCCCAATCCTCTAACGGTCATCCAATTGCCTTAACATCCTGTATCTCAAAAGTTTTTGAGTCAATTCTTAACCCTTACACCGCGGGCATGTTTCCCAATGTTCTGCGTGTACCGTGGGGTTATTCAGGCTCCGACAGACTCTCAAAAAATATTTGCCAAAAATCAGTTATTAGTCCTAGAATATTAAAATTACATATGCATATGGCACATACCTTCAGCTTTCTCCTGGGATGTTTGTTGAGCCTTCGTCGATTACCATAGGACTTGTGGAGACCTCTGAAGTTGGGTAACGAAGTCTCCACTTTACACTTCCCGACAACCCATAATACGATTACCACAGCCAGATATTAACACTATAAACACTACTCTATGATTATCAAGTAGTTTGGGATCCATACTAAAAAAAAAACTACTATGAAAACTTGGCCACCCCGTTTGGGATACATGACGTCTGGCAATGAATGAAAGCAATGAAAATTACGAGCGTGTATGACCTTCCCACTTGCGCTAGTTCGCTGTTGGTATTCTGTCATTTATTATTCATAAAACCCCTCACACTTTATATTTCTATTACTATATAACACTTATATATATCTGGAGTCTTTATCCATAAGTTTCCTTCAGTAGTATTAGTTTATTGTCACTGAAGTCATTCAATTTTTCATTCAGTAAAATACGTAGAGAGCCACGGATTCACTTTCACTGTTATAACATCAAGATTTGTACTCATATTCTTATATTACTAATTACTTACATTTCTATTTACATTTTATATTGTATTTTCAATATTTACCTTCTACTTTACTTACACTATGTTACTCACTGGCACTTTCAGTAAGATAAAACTATAATACACTGTTCAATCATATGTACTGAACATCCATTGCTTTCACTTGCTATTTACACATTCTTTACACATTATTTTCACATTACTTTCCTTTCCCACTTGCACTTTTAGAACTGCTTCTGGCTGTGGTAATCAAAGAAGCAGGTAACACAGAGGGGAACCTGGCACTCAGCGCACTGCCAAGAGGTGCGTTTGTGCTCAGGTGTGCGTCGGGTGGTATGTGTACACACCTGGCACCTGCGGATCGCAGCCTTCCTCTTCCATGTGGCAGGCATTTGCACCAGTCTGTGCCGATCCATGTATGTCCTCTGCTCAGGTCTGTCGGGAAGTCTTACTGCATGGCGCCTTGGAGCTGCTGCTGTCACCCTACCATATCTTTCAAGCAGCTGCTGAACACAAGTCCTGGCGAACAACCTCAGGGAGAAGGACTTGGGTGGCTTGACCTTCATCTTGTACAGGATGAAGGCGTTCAGCATCATCATGTCTATGAGATGCAGAAAAACTTTCCTGTACCACCTAGTATTCTTCCTGAGGCAGTCGATCTCTCCAATCATCATGTCGGACTTGTCCACCAGCCGCATGTTGATACTGTAGTCTAACACAGCATCAGGTTTCCTCACAGGTTCGCCTGTCCTACGGTCGACCTTCCTACTGTCCGTCATTTCCCCCTTATGTACGGTGGTGAGCATGTGCATGACCCTCTTGTCATGCCACCGTATTGCCAGCATCTTCCCAGACTTGCTTAGGTGCACGTCTCCTCGCTGCGAGGTTCCTACCTCTGGGAATTTAGGGAAGTGGGCACGATTACTCTTCACAGTGCCGCAGGAGCCGATGCCGTGCTCTGAAAGGTATTTGGCAAGTTTCGGTGCTGTATAATAGTTGTCTGTATACAGCACATGATTCCCGCCAAAATACCTTTCAAGGAGCACTTTCACTACACAGCCTGAGAAGCCAAAGGGGTGTGTTTTATCAAGATCGACAGTGCTGGCTGAATAAATGACAAAGTCAAGGATGTACCCCGTCTTACAGTCACACAGTACAAAGAACTTGATTCCAAAGTGATGGCATTTGCTTGGAATGTACTGCACAAACCTAAGACGTCCTCTGAACAAAACCAAGGATTCGTCAATGACAACCTTCTGAAAGGGGTGGAAGAATGTCATAAACTTATCCTTCAAACTGACCCACTCAGAATCTCCCGGATCTTCCAGAGTGGGTCAGTTTGGGAAGGTACATCGTTGTTGGCAAAGCGCAGGTTTCCCATGATGTTCCGGAAGCGATCTCAGGCCATGTACTTACTGAAGGTGGGTGAGGGTAGTAAGGGGTCCATGGACCAGTATTCTTCCAACTCATGCTTCTTTGAGTGTGGCATGAGAAGCATGAGGGCGAAGAACACGTACAGCTCCTGCACTCCCAGCATGGACCACTGTTGCATCTTGGCTGCACCCGTACCAATTGCAGCATGTGATTCATACCTGTTGGTCTCATCACATATGTGCTGCATGACTTCATCATCGAGGAAGGCCAAAAGGAAGTCCACACACTCAGCATCCTCGCCAAGAGTGAAGGCAGGCTGTACTCCTGAGGAACTCTCATCAAAATCGAGATATTCAGGGACAAAATCGGACTTTTCCGTCCACACGAAGGCGTCCAGGATTCCCTGTCATGGCGGTGCAGGGTGGGTGAGGGTGGAGGGTGGCTGTGAGGCAGATTTATCACATTCAAGGTCACTCGCACTGACCCTGGGTTGCCGTACAGCACTAGCAGCCCTTACTCTACTAGCAACTCTACTTTTACGGGTCAGGGATTTACCTCTTCCTCTAAGGCCTGCCTTCACTGTTGATGTTGATGGTGACTCCGACGACGAAGAATCCGGAGATAATGCAGCAGAAGAAGAGGAAGAAATGAGTGAAGTGGGGCTTGGGGAACGGGGAGGTCAATCAACTTGGGACTCATGGCGGGCTGGGTCACGCGGGGCCATTGTTCCGGGGCTAACACGCTGCCTTTTCACTTCCTTCCCAAATTCCTTCCCTTGCTGCACTAACGGCTCCTTTCCCTTGGAGCTAGGGATAACTTGGGACACTGAAGCATTCGTACTAGTAGTTTCTGGCACGATTTCCTCGCCCGGTTCATCACACGAATCCCCCGAAGGGTCAAAATCACTATCCATCATCACCATTGATAATTCGGAAAGTTCACGTTCCACTGCAGTCACTTAGTCCTTTCCTGCTTCCCCCACAAGTTTTTCTGGGTGTAGAGGTCACGGGGCCCTTTGCAATGGGCGCAGAAGCGGCAGAAATGGAGGGGCGCGAGTGCGACATGCTTTGACCACAGAGGAGGACAAGGAAATAAATGCCGCAGCTTATCTGAGAACGCAAGGGTTGACAGTGACAATGGGGCTGACAGCTGCTAACTTACATGCTAATAAATTATTGGTAGAAAATCTCGGCAATACATAAAGAAATAGGTAGGCGAATGTAAATGTCACTTAGGCTTCTCCCTTCCTTTCTGATATATATTTTTATTACAGAAATAGATTACAAGGCATAATTCAAAGGGGAAATTACCGTGGTAATGTAACGAATGAATGCATGTGAGGTGTTGTCAGGTGACAATTAGCCAATTCCTGGTGTATACCACTATCACTTACCTTATTTTTTTTTTGGTATATATTTTTTTTGTAAAAGTATAGGGCATAGGGCTTATTTCAACGGGTGAAATCTGTGGAAAAATCCGGGGGAGATTTGCTTAGCGCAGCGCGGCTGGGGAGGTGAGAGCACAGGGTAATGGAGGGCAGGTAGGGAGGGGAGTCAGGAAGGAGGGAAAATGGTTAAAATGTCAACAATGGATGGGAGTACAGATGAGACTTGAAGTGCTGACTAGTGTTGGACATTGGCAGTACTGATAGATGATACAAGCCACAACTTGAAAGCCCGAGATAATTCAAAATAACACAGAATCACAAAAGTGACGTCCCGCGGTATGATCCATTGCGCCCGAGCGTCACGAAAGTGACGCCCCGCGGTTTAGGGGTTAATAGAAAACTTTTAAAGCATCTTTCCTGTCACAACCTTCTTTCTGATCGTCAGTATGAGTTCCGTTAGGGACGCTCCACTGACAATCTTCTCACCTACCTTTCAGATTCCTGGTCATCCTCCTTTCGGGACTTTGGCGAAAGCTTTGCCATTGCACTTGACATTTCAAAGGCTTTAGATCGAGTCTGACATAAATCTTTAATTTCCAAACTGCTCTCTTATGGTTTCTATCCTTCTATCTGTGCCTTCATTTATAGCTTCCTTTCCAATCGTTCTATAGCTGCTGTTGTAGATAGTCATCGTTCTTCTCCTGGATCTATTAACAGTGGTGTTCCTCGGGGCTCTATCCTATCACTAACTCTCTTCCTTTTATTCATCGATGATCTTCTAAGCTGTACATCTAACCCTATCCACTCGAACTCTGATGGTTCCACCCTTCACCTTTCCATTCAGTTCCGGCAACGTCCATTTCAGCAGTTACTTCAACAAACGAGGGATGAGGCTATGGCACACCTAGTGTATGACTTGGCTCGTATCTCTGACTGGGGTAAAAATAACCTTGTTGTTTTTAATGCATCAAAGACTCAGTTTTTACACCTATCAACCCGTCAAAATCTTCCACAGGAATACCCACTGTTTAATAATATCCAGCTCAATCCTGGATCATCCTTGAACATAGTTAGGGTTTCATTCACACGGGACTCATCTTGGAAAGATCACATTGCATCTCTTGTGAAATCTGCTTCCAAGAGATTGGGTGTGCTCAGCAGACTCCATGTCTTCTTTACTCCTGCAGGGTGTTGAATTTATACAGGGGTTTTATTCGTCCCTGTTTAGAGTACAACTCTCATGTGTGGGGAGGCTCCACACATACAGCTCTTCTCAATAGGGTGGAGTCAAAGGCTGTTCATCTCATCAACTCTCCTCCTCTTACTGGCTCCCTTCGACCTTTGTCTGTTTGCCGCGCTGTTGCCTCTTTATCTCTTTTCTATCGCTACTTCACTGGTCACTGCTCCTTTAAACTGTCTGCTTGCGTCCCTCCATCTCTAAGACGGGCGCGTAGCACCCGTCTAGCAACAAACTCTCATCCCTTTGCTGTCCAACTCTCTAATGCAAGAGATTAACTGTTACTATCAGTCCCTCATTTATGCAATAGGTCAACTCTGGAACTGTTTCCCTCTGTCTGTATTTCCTACTTCCTATGATCTCCAGTCTTTCAAACGCAGTGTGTCCAGGCATCTCGCAATGAATGGATCTTGAATTTGGCTCTCTTTTGTATTGTTTTTGTTTCTTTCTTGGAAGGAACGTTAATGCGAGCTCAGCCTTTGGTTCCTGCTTCCTCGCATTAAAAAAAAAAATAAAAATAAAAAAATGAGTGTTTGATACATTAAAAACAACATTATTTTTATCCCAGTCAGAGATACAAACCAAGTCAGACATTACGTGTGCCATAGCCCCATCCCTTGTTTGCTGAAGTAACTGCTGGGATGGACATTGCGGGAACAGAATGGAAAGATGAAAGGTGGAATCATCAGCATACAAGTGGTTAGGGTTAGATGTACAGCTTAGAAGATCATTGATGAATAAAAGGAAGAGAGTTGGTGATAAGACAGAGCCCTGAGGAACACCACTGTTGACAGATCTAGGAGAAGAACGATGGCTGTCTACAACAGCAGCTATAAAACGACCAAAAGGGATGCTGTAGATGAAAGCACAGATAGAAGGACAGAAACTGTAAAAGGGCAGTTTGGAAATTAAAAATTTATGCCAGACTTGATCAAACGCCTTTGACATGTCAACTACAATCGCAAAGCTTTTGCCAAAGTCTCGAAAGGAGGATGACCAGGAGTCTGAAAGGTAGACAAGAAGATCACCAGTGAAGCGTCCCTGATGGAACCCATACTGACTTTCAGAAAGAAGGTTGTGAATGGAAAGATGCTTTAAAATTTTTCTGTTAAGAACAGACTCAAAAACTTTTGAGATACAGGATCTTAAAGCAATTGGATGATAGTTAGAGGGTTGGGAATGGTCACCCTTCTTTGGGACTCGCTGAATAAGAGCAAACTTCCAGCAAAAAGGAAAGGTATAAGGTGAAAGACAAAGGCAAAAGCTTACCTAGGCAGGGTGTAAGCACAGAAGCACAGTTCTTGAGGACAACAGGAGGGACCTCATCAGGCCCATATGCCTTGTTAGTTTTGAGGCCTGAGATGGCAGAAAATACATCAGCTGAAGAAATTTTAATGTCAGCCATGAGGAAGTCAGAGGGGGGAAGTGATGGAGGAACAGCACCGGAATCGTCTAAGGTGGAATTGGAGGAGAAAGTCTGAGCGAACAGATCTGCTTTATCAGTAGAAGAAATAGCTACAGAACCATCAGAGCAGAAAAGAGGAGGGAAGGATGATGAGGTAAAGTTGTTAGAAATGTTTTTGGCAAGGTGACAGAAGGAGCAGGAAGAATTTGAGCTGGAGAGTTGACAGAATTTAGTACAGATGAAATTATGAGTGAGCTTGGTCACTCTCATCTTATGTCGCGACCAACTGCCTAGCCCTGGACTCCTACGCTCCTTATGGGGCAGTGTAGGATTGGATGATGATGATGATGGATGAAATTATTATTAGCAATGCAAAGAACAGACTTATCACGATATCGGGCAGAAACAAAAAAGATGTGATTCAGGGGTGGGTTGGCTCTGGTACCTTTTATAGGCCCTCTCCTTGTTGCAGACAGCATTAGAACAAGCGTGATTAAACTAAGGCTTTCTTGCATTATTCAAAGGATATGAGAAAGGAATGTATGCTTCCATCCCCAAGAGAATAACCTCCGATATGCACAAGGCACACTCAGATGGCTCCCAGCCACAGAAGCAATAACAATTCCAGGGAAAATCAAAGAAGTACTGCCTGAGGGCCTCCAAGTCTGCAGTTCCAAAGTGCCACAGTCGAAGTTTCTTTGGAGGGTATGCAGGCTGTACCGAAGCGACAGGACAGGTTAAGGTAATAAAGTTGTGATCAGAGGAGCCCAACAGAGAAGAAAGATTAACAGCATAAGCAGAAGAATTAGTTGTAAGGAAGAGGTCAAGTATGTTGGAGCTCTCGCCGAGGCGGTCAGGGATAAGGGTAGGGTGCTGTACAAGCTGCTCTAGGTCATTAAGGATAGAAAAGATATAGGTTTGTTCACCAGGTGGATGAGTGAAAGGAGACGAGAGTCAAAGGTGGTGGTGAACATTGAATCCATCCATCATCCATCATCCAATCCTACATTGCCCATGAGGGGCGTAGGAGCCCGGGGCTAGGCAAGTTGGTCGTGACATTTAAGATGAGAGTGACCAGCCTCACTCATCCCTGAGTGGCATTATGTGAGCAATAAACCCCAACCACCCCTTGGATACAGACCTTCACCAGCTCAATCTGACTGGAGTGCCTTAATTACCCACTAAACTACCAGGCGCCAAAACTTGGTTATATGGTCACCACCCAGCATTGTAAATGGTTTCCTGGTGTACGGGAAACCATTTGGCCTGTCACTCAGTGCTGAGTCACTCACAGGCAGAAGGAAGAGGAAAGAATGAAGGAAAGAAAGACAGAAGAGGAAGTGTAAAGTCACCCGTAGGCAGAAGGATGTGGAAAGAATGAAGGAAAGACAGAAGTGGATGGAAGGAAGAAATCTCCTAGAATGGAGACTAAAAAGGTTGGCGGAGGGTTAGTGCCCCTCCCCGGAAAACAACTAACTAAAAAAACAAACAAGAAGCCTCGGACAAAGACTGACCAAACGATGACGACCCAGGACCGGACAAAGGACTTGGTAATGAGTACAAGGAATGTAAGAGGAGCGAATGATGAGGTGAAAGGGAGAGAGATTGTCCAGATGCTTCAGGGTGCGAAAGTGGATGTATGTGGAATAACTGAAACAAAATGGAGAGGAGAAAGTGTGAGAGAATGGGAGTATGGATGGGGTATATGTGCAGGAGTAGGTGATAATGAGAGGACAAAGGAAGGAGTATGTATAGTTGTGAGTAAAAGATGGAAGAGGAGCATAAGACAATATGGATCAGTTGGATCAAGGATTGTGTGGGTAAAGTTGAAAGTTGGAATACAAATGTGGGCGATTGTGTGTGTGTATGCACCAACGCAAGATCGTGCTAGAAGCGTGAGAGAAGAGTTCTGGACAAATGTGGAAGTGTGCATGGAAAAGTTTGGAAGGAATGAGAGAGTGTTTTTGATTGGTGATATGAATGGTAAAGTTGGGAATGTGAAGGTGTATGGAATAGTTGGTGAGTGGGGTGTGCCTGCCGAGATAGATGAGAATGGGAGTGCGTTAGTGGACATTTGTGCTGGGAGGGGGTTGGTGATAGCCAATACCCTCTTCAGGCATAAAATGATCCACAGGTATACATGGCGAGTGATGAGAAGGGTGGGTGGCGAACTGAATGAAAGGAAGGCAATGAATGATTATGTGTGTGGGGATGAAAGGATACGAAGATGTGTAAAGGATGCAAGAGTCTATAGAGGTTGGGGGAGTGGACTTTCTGACCACTACTTGGTGGTGGCCAGAATTAGAATGCAAGTAAGATGGAGGAATAGAAGAAGGGAAAGACGAGAGGAAGGAGTAGTTGCAAGGACAGTGGAAAGGTTACAAGAGGATGAGAAAAAGGCAGAGTATAAGAGAGAAGCGGAGGAACGATTGGGCAAATATGAATTGGAGCAGATGCGAGACGTGGAAGGTGTGTGTAAGATATTTACGGAAGAAATATGTGCAGCATGTGATGTGGTGTGTGGAAGGAAGAGAAGATGGAGCGGGGTGCAAGGAACAGCGTGGTGGACTGAAGAGGTGAAACAGGCTGTGGCACAAAAGAAGAAAGCATACAATGAATGGATGAGAAATAGGGGCGTGGAAGAAGTTGAGAGGCGGAAGAGAGAGTTATATGTGGAAAGAAAGAGAGAGGTGAAAAGAATAGTAAGAGAGAGTAAGAAGAGAATGGATGAGGAATTTGGAAGGAATTTGAGTGTAAAGTGGAGGGACTGTAAGAAAATGTTCTGGAGAGAAGTGAAAAGAGTAAGACAGGGTGGAAGTGAAGTTAGCAGGGGAGTGAAAGATAAAAATGGTAGATTACTAGTGGAGAAGGGAGAAAAAGTGAACAGACGGAGAGAACACTTTAAGGAAGTGTTGAATAGAGAGGATGGAAGTAATGCGAATATAAGTGGCTGGGGAATGGCTGGGAGAAGGAGGGAGGTGAGAAGACAGGAAGAAATCAGTAGGATAGAGTTGTGGAAGCAATGAAGAAAGTTATATCGGGGAAAGCCCCAGGAATTGATGGAGTGTGTGATGAAATGCTGAAGCATGGGGGAGAGATAGTAGTAGAATGGATGTGGAAGATGTGCAGATTGGCCTGGGAGGAAGGTAGAGTCCCGGAGGATTGGAAGTCAGGTATAATTATTCCCTTGTACAAAGGAAAAGGGGAAAAAGAAGTGTGTGGTAATCATAGGGGCATTTGTCTTCTTAGTATAATAGGAAAAGTGTATGGTAGGATACTTATAGACAGAGTTAGAGAAAGAACAGAGAAATTAGTTGGAGAGGAACAGGGAGGCTTTAGGAAGGGAAGAGGTTGTGTAGATCAGATATTCATTCTTAGATCTTTAGTGGAAAAGTTTCTAGAGAAGGGAAAGAAGTTGTATGCGGCTTTCATGGATTTGGAGAAAGCATATGACAGGGTGGATAGACAAGGATTGTGGAAACTGTTAAGAATATATGGAGTTGATGGGAAGTTGTTGAATGCTGTGAAGAGTATGTACGATGGTGCGAAGGCTGCAGTGCGTGTGGATGGTGAACTAAGTGAATTTTTCTCTTTGAAAGTTGGTTTGAAACAGGGATGTGTCATGTCTCCATGGTTGTTCAATCTGTACATGGATGGGGTAATAAAAGAGGTACAAGGTAGGGTAGTGGATGTTGGAGTGGCCCTGGTGAGAGAGGATAGTGTTTGGAAACTCCCTGTACTGTTGTTTGCAGATGATACTGTGTTGTTGAGTGAAGACGAAGGGGAGCTGCAAGGCTTGGTGGATGAGTTTGAGAGAGTGTGTAAGAAATGGAATCTAAAGATGAATGTAAGGAAGAGTAAAGTGATGGTCTTTGAGAGAGGTGAAGTTAGTGGGTGTGCAGCGAGGTTGGATGGTGAGGAATTGGAGAATGTGAGTACGTTTAAGTACTTGGGTAGTGTGATGAGTAAGGATGGAGGTTTGGAGGGTGAAGTGCTTGAAAGGGTACAGCAGGGAAGAAAGGTTGCTGGTTCTTTGAAAGCAGTGATAAGAAACAGGGAAGTGAGCATGGAAGTGAAAAAGTTACTACATGACAGTATTGTGATACCAACTCTAACGTACGGAAGTGAAGCTTGGACATTGTTGGAAGGACGCAAGTCAAGAGTGAGAGCAGTGGAAATGAGTTATTTAAGAGGAGCCTGTGGAGTCACGTGGAGAGACAGGCTGATGAATGAGGATATAAAGGGGCATTGTGGTGTGGATGTGGATGTGATAGGAAGCGTTATGAGGAACACACTGAGGTGGTTTGGCCATGTGAAGAGGATGGAGGGTGAAAGACTGACGAAGAGAGTGTATGTGAGTGAGGTGGAGGGGGGAAGAGGGAGGGGGAGGCCGAGGATGAGATGGAGGGATGGAGTGGAGAGGTATATGAGAGAGGGGGGTGTGAGTTGGGAGCAGGGCAGTGAAATGGCGGGGGACAGGGCGACTTGGAGGCGATTTGTTTGTGGCCACCCCAAACGGGATTGAGGCATCTTGCAATAGATAGATAGATAGGATAGAATGTGTTCCACTGCACAAGTAAGATAGTCAAAGAATTTTTGATAGTCAGTAGAATTAGGGGATTAGTAAACAGCACAGATATATTTAGTCAGAGAATGACAGGAAAGCCGAAGCCAGAGAGTAGAGAATTCAGAAGAATCAAGTTCAGGAACACGAGAACAAGACAAAACGTTATGTACATATACACAACAACCACCTTTGGCTTTGAAATGAGTATTAAGAAAGTAGGAGGATACAGAAAAGGGTTTGCTGTCAGTTGCCTCAGACAGCTGAGTCTCAGTTAAAAAGAGAAGGTGAGGTTTAGAGGAGGAGAGGTGATGTTCAACAGAGAGAAAATTAGAGGAAAGGCCACGAATGTTGCAGAAATGAAGAAGTGAGTCAGACAGTGGTTCCAGGCATCTCTTAGAGTCATCACCAGGAGAGAGGCAGATGGTGGGGGTAATTATGGTCCTCCCTCCCTCCCAGGGACTCCGAGGCTTCATTAATATGCGCCATTTTAATTTTTTAATTTTGAGAAGGAAGTGTAGCGTGTACTGTGCATGTAATTTGGTGTTGACAGTTAGAGAAACATGTATTTGAGAGCATGCTGGCCTACTCTCTGTGTTACTGAAACACTGAAAAACTTCAGCAAAGGGGGATGATCAAGAACTAGTCCCGAGGGGTGATGAAACAGGAGCTCCAGCTCTCCCTGTCATCAGCTCTGACAGCTTCAGGAAAAATATATAGGAAAGAAAAAGGAACTGTACTTTGTTTCTGTTGATTTGTAGAAGGCCTTTGACAGAGTCCCTAGACAGGTGGTGAAGTGGGTGATGAGAAAGCTTGGGATCAAAGAGTGGCTAGTTAGGGTGGTTATGGCCATATATGTGGGTGCTTGCACCCAGGTAAGGGTGAATGGAGATTTGAGTAATGAGATTTCCATGGATGTTGGTGTGCACCAAAGGTCAGTTTAAAGCCCCTTGTTGTTTATCATGGTACTTGAAGCCCTCTCACTTGACTTCAGAAATGGCCTCCCGTGGGAGATGTTGTATGCTGATGATTTGGTGTTGATTGCAGAGAATGAAAGGGAGGCAGAGGAAATTTTTGGAAAGTGGAGATATGGTATGAGGCACAAGGGCTTCAGAGTAAATGCAGATAAAACAAAAGTGATGGTATCTAGGGCTGGTGGCAGTACTGTAAAGGAAGAGGGAGAATGGACATGTGCAATTTGCCACATGGGCATGGAAAGTAATTCCATTTTGTGTAGTGTCTGTGTTAAGTGGGTGCATTACAGATGTTGTGGTATTAGAGGTAGACTACAAGATAATGCTGATTTTGTGTGTGCAATGTGTCAGGGAGAGCAGGTGGAGATTGTTAAGCGTGAAAGGATTGAACCTGCTGGTGGGTATTTTGAGACTGTGGAAGAGTTTTGTTGAGAGACATGTAATGTGCTGGAGGTGGGGCTGGAGCTAGCTCTGTGGCTTGAGTGAAGGACTGCTTGGAAGAAGTTCAGGGAGCTGTTGCCTCTCCTGACACTGAGAGGGCTCTCCTGCCATTATAAGGGATCCTTGTATGCAGCATGTGTTAGGGGTGTAATTCTGTATGGCAGTGAGACCTGGGCAGTTAAGGAAGAGCATATTTGCATGCTCAAATGTACAGAAATGACAATGATTAGGTGGATGTGCAGTGCGTCCCTGAGTGTGAGGCCTGGGGGGGACTAGGTTTGCGATGGTGGAGTTGATGGGCAGGATGGGGCTGGAGTGTATTGGTGTTTTGATGAGGAGAGGTAGACTGAGGTGGTTTGGGCATGTGGAGAGCATGGAGGATGATATGGCATTTGGGTGCAGAAAGTGAGAAATGTTAACATTAGGGGTAGGGTTGCAAGAGGTAGACCTAAAAAGACCTGGGATGAGGTCATTAAGTGTGACCTCAGAAATAAGAGACTGAATAGGGAAGCTGCCCGAGATCAAGCAGCATGGACAGCTGCCATTAGGTAACCAAAACTGACGCATGCAAGCATGTTGGAGTCTTCAAAAACTAAATGAAACGAAGCAAAATGAATACCTTGCCTAAAACACTTAGATTTTGCCATGATTTTTCCACTCATCTGTTCACCTTTGTTCTTGTAAAGGGGTACAATCACAGACCTTTTCCACTCTACTGGTACAGTTTCACTCAATCATTCCTTCCTACACACGTTATCTTGGCCAAGCACTTCATTCCACTCTCTCCATTACACTTATTCATCTCTGTTCATCAACCCCCACTGCTTTCCCATTCTTCAGCCCCTTCACAGCATCTTCACTTCCGCCAATGCTACATTTCTTGGCATGACATTCCTTCTCTGCACACCACCAACTCCAATCATGTTTATAGGAGCTCTGCTCTCACTATTCTCATTCATCAGCCTTTTGAAATATTTCTTACTTCACTCCCTTTGGTGGTTTGTACCGTATCATTCCACTTTCATCCTTCACAACTGCACACTTCTTTCCACTTTTGCTTCTACATTTTTGCACCTCTTTCCAGGGCTAGTTTCTATTTTCTAAGAAATTTGCATTCATTTTGGTTCCAGGATAATTATATGAAGAGAGGAAGAGAGTGGTGAAAAAATTAGTAAGAGAGTGTAAGAAGAGAGTGGATGAGGAATTTGCAAGGAATTTGAGTGTAAAGTTCTGGGAATGTACGAAAATATTCTGGAAAGAGGTAAAGAGAGTTTGACAAGATGGTGAAGATGTTGGTCGGGGATTGAAAGATAAAAATTGTAGATTACTAGTGGAGAAGGGAGAAAAAGTGAGCAGATGGAGAGAACACTTTAAGGAATTGTTGAACACAGAGAATGAAAGTAACACGAGTATAAGTGGATGTAGAATGGCTGGGAGATGGAAGGATGTGAGAAGAGAGGAAGAGATGGAAGTTATGGAAGCAATGAAGAAAGTTAAAATGGGGAAAGCCCCAGGAATTGATGGAGTGTGAGGTGAAATGCTGAAGCATGGGGGAGAGATAGTGGTAGAATGGATGTGGAAGACGTGCAGATTGGCCTGGGAGGAAGGGAGAGTCACGGAGGATTGGAAGTCAGGTATAATTATTCCCCTGTACAAAGGGGTAGGTGAGAATGAGAGGGCAAAAGAAGGAGTGTGTATTGTTGCAAGTAACAGATAGAAGGAGAATATACGACAGTATGGATCAGTTGGTTCAAGGACTGTGTGGGTAAGACTGAAAGTTGGAATACAAATGTGGGCGATTGTGTGCGTGTATGCGTCAATGCAAGATCGTGCATGAAAAGTGAGAGAAGAGTTCTGGACAAATGTGGAAGTGTGCATGGAAAAGTTTAAAAGGAATATGAGAATGTTTTTGATTGGTGATATGAATGGTAAAGTAGGGAATGTGAAGGTGGATGGAATAGTTGGTGAGTGGGGTGTGCCTGCTGACACAGATGAGAATGGCAGTGCGTTAGTGGACATTTGTGCCAGGAAAGGGTTGGTGATAGCCAATACCCTCTTCAGGCACAAAATGATCCACAGGTATACATGGCAACTGATGAGAAGGGTGGATAGTGACCTGAATGAAAGGAAGGCAATGAATAATTATGTGTGTGAGGATGAAAGGATGCGAAGATGTGTAATGGATGCAAGAGCATATAGAGGCTGGGGGAGTGGACTTTCTGGTCAGAATCAAGGTCCAAGTAAAATGGAGAAATAGAGGAAAGGAAGGACGGGAGGAAGGAGTAGGTGTAAAGAGAGTGGAAAGGTTACAAAAGGATGAGAAAAAGGCAGAATATAAGAGAGAAGTGGAGGAGCAATTGGGTAAATATGAATTGGAGTAGATGGGGGACGTGGTGGAATGAAGAGGTGAGACAGGCTGTAGCACAAAAGAAGAAAGCATATAATGAATGGATGAGAAATCGGGGCATGGAAGAAGATGAGAGACAGAGGAGACAGTTATATGTAGAAAAGAAGAGAGAGGTGAAATGATTAGTGAAAGAGATTAAGAAGAGAGTGGTTAAGGAATTTGGAAGGAATTTGAGTGTAACGTGGAGGGAATGTAAGAAAATGTTCTGGAAAGAGGGGAAGAGAGTCAGACAGGGTGGCAATGAAGTTAGTAGGGGAAAGAAAGATAAAAATGGTAAATTACTAGTGGAGAAGGGTAAAAAAATGAACAGATGGAGAGAACACTTTAAGGAATTTTTGAACATAGAGAATGAAAGTAATGTGAGTATAAGTGCTGGGGAATGGCTGGGTGAAGGAGAGAGGTGAGAAGACAGGAAGAAATTGGTAGGATGGAGGTTGTGGAAGCAATGAAGAAAGTCAAAATTGGAAAAGCCCCAGGAATTGATGGAGTGTGTGGTGCAATGACGAAGCATGGGGGAGAGATAGTAGTAGAATGGATGTGGAAGATGTGCAGATTGGCCTAGGAGGAGGGTAGAGTCCCAGATGATTGGATGTCAGAAATAATTATTCCCTTGTACAAAGGGAAAGGGGTAAAAGAAGCGTGTGGTAATCATAGGGGCATTTGTCTTCTTAGTGTAACAGGAAAAGTAGACGGTAGAATACCTATTGACAGAGTTAGGGAAATAACTGAGGAATTGGTTGGAGAAGAACAGGGAGGCTTTAGGACGGGAAGAGGTTGTGTAGATCAGATATTCATTCTTAGATCTTTAGTGGAAAAGTGTCTAGAGAAGAGAGAGAAGTTGTATGCAGCCTTCATGGATTTGGAGAAAGCATATGACAGGGTGAATAGACAAGGACTGTGGAAAGTATTAAGAATACATGGTGTAGATGGGAAGTTGTTGAATGGTGTGGTAAGTATGTATGAAGGTGCTAAGGCTGCAGTGCGTGTGGATAGTGAACTGAGTGAATTTTTCTACTTGAAGGTTGGATTGAAACAGGGGTGTCATGTCTTCATGGTTGTTCAGTCTGCACATGGATGGGGTTATAAAAGAGATACAAGGAAGGCAGTGGATGCTGGAGTGGCCCTAGTGAGAGAGGGCAGTGTTAGGAAACTCCTTGTACCATTGTTTGCAGATGATACTGTGTTGTTAAGTGAAGATGAAGGGGAGCTCCAAGGCTTGGTGGATGAACTTGGGAGTGTGTGTAAGAAATGGACTCTAAAGGTGAATGTTGGGAAGAGTAAAGTTATGGTCTTCGAGAGAGGTGACATCAGTGAATGTACAGAGGTTGGACGATGAGGAAATGGAAAATGTGAGTAGGTTTAAGTACTTGGGTAGTGTGATGAGTAAGGAGGGAAGTTTGGAGGGTGAAGTGCGTGAATGGGTACAACAAGGAAGAAAGGTTGCTGGTTCCTTGAAGGCAGTGATAAGAAACAGGGAAGTGAGTACAGAAGTGAAAATGTTATTACATGACACTATTGTGATACCAACTCTGACATATGGAAGTGAAGCTTGGACGTTGTTGGAGGGACAAAAGTCAAGAGTGAGAGCAGTGGAAATGAGTTATTTGAGAGGAGCCTGTGGAGTCTCATGGAGAGACAGACTGACAAATGAGGATGTGAAGGAGCGTTGTGGTGTGGATGCGGATGTGGATGTGATAGGAAGCATTAGGAGAAACACAATTAGGTAGTTTGGCCATGTGGAGAGGATGGAGAGTGAGGGACTGACAAGGAGAGTGTATGTGAGTGAGGTGGAAGTGGGGAGAGAGAGGGAAAGGCTATGGATGAGATGGAGGGATGGAGTGGAGAGGTATATATATATATATATATATATATATATATATTTTATGCGAGGAAGAAGGAACCAAAGGCCATGAGCCCGCAGTAACAGTTCCCTCCAAGAGAAAAACAAAATACAATAGAGCCAAATTCAAGATCCAATCATTTTGAGATGCCTGGACACTCTGCGTTTGAAAGACTGGAGATCACAGGCAGCAGGAAATACAGACAGAGGGAGACAGTTCCAGAGCTGACCTGTTGCATAAATGAAAGACTGGGAGTAACGGTTAACTCCTGCATTAGAAAGTTGGACAGAAAAGGGATGAGAGTTTGTTGCCAGACGGGTGCTACGCGCCCGTCGTAGAGGTGGAGGAATGCAAGCAGACAGTTCAGAGGAGCAGTGACCATCAAAGTAGCAATAGAAAAGAGATAAAGATGCAACAGTGCAGCAAAGAGACAGAGGTTGAAGGGAGTCAGTAAGAGGAGGAGAGTTAATGAGACGAAAAGCCTTTGACTCCACCCTATTGAGAAGAGCCGTATGTGGGGAACCTCCCCACACATGAGAGTTGTACTCCACACAGGGGTGGATAAAACCCCTGTATAGAGTCAACAATTGTGCAGGGGTAAAGAAAGAGCGGAGTCAGCTTAGCACACCCAATCTCTTGGAAGCAGATTTTACACGAGATGTAATATGATCTTTCCAAGATAAGTCCCGAGTAAATGAAATATGAGAGGAGGGTGTGAATTGGGAGCAGGGCAGTGAAATGGCGAGGGACAGTGTGACGTGGAGGCAATTTGTTTGTGGCCACCCCATATAAGGGATTAGGGCATCTGGCAATACACAGATAGACAGATAGAAAATGGAAAACAGAAAAAAGAAGTTTGTGGTAATCACAGGGGCATTTGTCTTCTTAGTGTAATAGGAAAAGTATATGGTAGGATACTCATTGACAGCGTTGGGAAATAACAGAGGAATTAGTTGGAGAAGAACAGGGAGGTTTCAGGCAGCGAAGAAGCTCTGTAGATCAGATATTCATTCTTAGATCTTTAGTGGAAAAGTTTCTAGAGAAGGGAAAGGAGTTGTATGAAGCCTTTATGGATCTGGAGAAAGCATATGACAGGGTAGATAGACAAGGATTGTGGAAAGTACCGGGTACAGTATTAGGAATATATGGAGCAGATCAGAAGTTGTTCAATGTTGTGAAGAGTATGTATGAGGGTGCTAAGGCTGCAATGCATGTGGATAATGAACTGAATTGATTTTTCTATTTGAAAGCTGGATTGAAACAGGAATGTGGCACGACTCTATGGTTGTTCAATTTGTATATGGATGGGATTACAAAAGACATACAAGGCTGCGCAAGTGGATGTTGGAGCAGCCCTAATGACAGAGGGCGGTGTCTGGTAACTTCCTGTACTGTTATTTGTAGATGATATTGTGTTGTACAGTGATGGCAATGGGGAGCTGCAGGGCTTGGTGGATGAGTCTGGGAGAGTGTTTAAGAAATGGAATCGAAAAGTGAATACAGGGAGGAGTAAAGTTATGGTCTTCGAGACAAACGAAGTCAGTGAAAGTACAGTGAGGTTGGATGAGGAGGAAATGGAAAATGTGAGTGTGTTTAAGTACTTGGGTAGTGTAATGAGTAAGGATGGAAGTTTAGATGGTGAAGTGCTTGAAAGGGTACAACAAGGAAGAAAGGTTGCTGGTTCCTTGAAAGCAGTGATAAGAAACAGGGAAGTGAGCATGAAGTGAAAAAGTTACTAAATGACTACTGTTATACCAACTCTAACATATGGAGTGAAGCTTGGACCCTGTTGGACAGACAGAAGTCAAGAGTGATAGCAGTGGAAACTAGTTATTTGAAAGGAGCATGTGGAGATACATGGAAAGACAGACTGACAAATAAGGAAGTGAAGGAGCATTGTGGTGTGGATGTGGATGCGACAGGAAGCGTTAGGAGAAACACACTGAGATGGTTTGGCCATATGGACATATGGATAGGATGGAAAGTGAGAGACTGATGAGGAAAGTGTATGTGAGTGAGGTGGAGGGGGGGGGAGAGGGAGGCCAAAGATGAGATGGAGGGATGGAGTGGAGAGCTTTATGAGAGGGGGTGTGAGCTGGGAACAGGGCAGTGAAATGGCAGGGGACAGGGCGACATGGAGACAATTTGTTTGTGGCCACCCTTTACGGGATTAAGGCGTCTGGCATTAGACAGATAGAGGGATAATTATTTACTTCCCTTTTCCTCTTTACTTGTTTCTATGCATGCTTCTTATGGAATGTACTCTCTTCTTTCACTGAGTCCCTCTTCTGCATCCACTCAGGAAACTTTTCCTTATTTCCTCCATTGCTCTTTCAACTTCTTCATCCCACCATCTTATTTGCCAGTCACACAATATCACACTGCACGCACTTCTTTGTCATTCCTAACTAAACACTTCCTATATAGATTGCACAATTTGTCCACAAGCATTTCCTACTAATTTTACAACTCCTCCACTACTTTAATCTGATATTTATCTGCCACTTCTTTGTTTCTCAGTCTCCTGCCTTAGTCTTTTGTCCTGACTGCTCCTCTCTCTTTTAATCCATATCACTCCTCCCAGCTAATGTTGCATACCACAATCACGTGACCATATAAACCTCTGCATCGTACTCATATCCACGACACTCCCAAGCATCATTCTCTCTATGAGCATGTTTTCAATCAAGCTCTTTTCAGGTCTCTCTGTTCCCTCTATGTCAAGTATGTCTATGTGCATCTGTACGCTTAAAATATGAGTTACAAATGTTTGAGTGCCTTTCCTGACACAAGTCTTCAGTTGCCTTCCATTATCAGTCTCCCCTAGTTACTCCACAATGACCATTATCCACTGGACCAATGTCACCTCTTCCATTCAGATCACCCATCACAAACATTGTAACTCCTGCTCCTAATGCAGGTGGGGAGGGGGGAGGGGAGGTACTTCGGAGAAACAGAGCAACATCCTCACTCCATGGTGTCCAGTTGGTGACTGACTGATGCAAATGCTTCTGGCAGGCTGAGGAGGGAACCTTGTCATCCATCCATTCACTGGGTATAATCAAGACTAGGGATGGAATAGCAAAAAATAATAAATTTCCTGCAGTCTTCTACAGGGCTGGGGGGGAGGGGATACCCATGTGATCCACTCACTGAGAATTATCAAGAGATAAGTGGAATGACTGAGTACAAAAAATTCTGGTACAAAATTTTCTGCAGCTTTCTGGAAGGACAGTCACAAGCAGGTGAGGGGGGGGGGGGGACCCATGTGACCCATCATCATGCATAATCATGCATTAGGGTGTAATAACTGAGCACAACAAAGTATGAAATTGCCTGCAGTCTTCTGGAAAGACTGTCACAGCTGTCTGCACAGGCCTTCCAGAAGGATCAATACAGTATAATGGTTAACACCCATTAAAAACATGGGAAGACGGTACTGTATCTCAAGGAGAATAGGAAAACACGGGGAACAATGAACAAAGATTATGCAAAGGCCTGAGGAAATAAAAAAAATAAAAAAACTCACTGACCTCCTCCTCACTACCATCAGATATATCTGCCATGAAATCAACATTATCAGAGTCCCCAGTGTAGTTCTCTCCAATGACATCGTTGTCTGCAACCCACTCACTCTCACGCAGGCGGAAGAACTTGGTGTCTACAATAGTCTTTTTGAATTTCTGAGGGTGTTCTATCTCAATGTGCTTATTGGATTTTAACTTCCCTTCCGAGACATCACTGTCCACTTCATTGTCTTCTTTCATTTTTCCTTCTTTCTTAGTTTTAATCTTCCTTGTCACATTTTCATCATCACTGTCATCTGTTTCATATCCCTCCGGTGCAATAAATTCATCAAAATTGTCCACTTCATCATCAGTGTCATTATCAAAATTAGTATCCAGGTTCATGTTGTCAATGCCATCTTCATTTTCATATTCCATTTCCTCACCATGAGAGCTCTCATCATCTTCTGAGTGCTTTCCTAATAAGTCTTCTTCACTGTCTTCAAAATCATCACCTTTTTCAACACCACCTCCATCTGTCCCATCTTCACTACCCAGGTCATCATCAAAACCCTCATCTCCACTGGCCCCTAAACTCTCATCATCTCCTGAAGTATTGACAGACAACTTTCCCATCTTGGCCAGGCTGCAGAGTCGTGCCACATCCAGACACAAGTTGGCATCACCCAGACTACTCAAATCATCCCCGGCTGCCAGGAGTGGTTCATTCTGTAGTTCCAACAACTGCCACACCTGCGAAACAATAGTTATCGGATTAGATATACAGGTTTTCAATCATCAAACAAAATGGCATCATAGGATCCAGAAACAGGAAAAAGAATGCATATAAGGAGAAGGTCTACAAACAGAGAAGATACTGAAACAGAACAGAGAAAACATGTGAGTAGGAGAATTATGCATTAAAATTCTTGGCTCCATCTAATTTTATGTATACAGTAATCCCTCAATTATCTGACGTACTAGAGCCAAAGGCATGTCCATGTAGTGCCAATGTCTGGATAATGAACAATATCCCCTGTAATATGCCTTGACCCTACCTATACCCAACCTCCAACCTATACTTAACCAACTTGTCCAGCACCTCTGCTTACTTTGGCAGTGTTTTCCAGTCATTCAGGCATATTTAGACATCAAAAGACACATATGAATATCCAAAATAATGCTAAACACCAAGAAAACCATCCATCCATCATCCAATCCTATGTCGCTTCATAAGGAGCATAGGAACCGGGGCTAGGCAAGTTGGTCCTGATGTT
Organism: Coenobita brevimanus; assembly: GCF_032717465.1. Classification (NCBI taxonomy): domain Eukaryota; kingdom Metazoa; phylum Arthropoda; class Malacostraca; order Decapoda; family Coenobitidae; genus Coenobita; species Coenobita brevimanus. The sequence continues at coordinate 25,788,867 of NC_137018.1, forward strand.
AAAGATGAGAGTGACCAACCTCACTCATCCCAGAGTGGCATTACGTGAGCAATAAACCCCAACTACCCCTTGGATATAAACCTACACAGGCTCTATCCGATTGGAGCACCTCAACTACCCACTAAACCACCAGGTGCCATAATTTACTTATATGGTTATCACCCAGCATAGTAAATGATTTCCTGATGTACTGGAAACTACAGTAAAAGTCCTACTATTCGGCAGCTGATTATTCAGTAGATCTGACATTTCGGCAGTTTTGAGAAATAGTCCCATTTACGAAAATCTTTGATTGGTTGGCAGATGTCCGGAATCATCTCGGCAGTCCAGGAAGTGTTATCTGTGACTTATAGGCCTAATGTTTCATTACACATCTGTATGTTCACTAATTTCTACATTTTTTCAAATTCAGGTATAGTACTGTATTGATTACAATATTGCACAGTATCATACAGTACAGTAACCACCCCCACCAAATTAGCGAGGGTTATGTTCCAAGCCCCCTCACTAATGCTTGAAATTCTTTCATTCTTGACGCCTTTCTGAAAATGACATTTACCGGTAATTGCGTAGCCCATGAACCACTGATACTGTAATGCATTATCCATAAACAAATGTTGCTTGTTAAATCAGTTTCCCCGTTGTTTTTAGCTGTACAGCTGTGACAGCTCTAGTATTTTTATTCCTCAGCATAATGGTGGAAAGGACTGTCCTGTTTAACTAAACCTAACCTAACCGTGTTTAATTGCAGTAGTGCTGTCCGCAATGCAAAGAATGCATGCAAGAATTGCAAATTTGGAGTAAGTACTTAGTGAGGGTAGAGTAAGCACTCGAGTTAACCCCCCTGAATGAAGTGTACATATTTTGTATATAGCATTAATATTATTTAAAAAAAAAATAAAAGACACATGACATAGAAGTATACCAATATCATTATCTCTATATGAAATATTAATAGCTCTTACCATAATCTTAAGACCGAACTATTTTTTTTTTTTCCTATATGCATTTTACTGTTAAACATACACATCTTACAAAATGTCATACAATAACCAATTCAACCATATTGCATTTATTCAATTATGTATACAACTTGTTTAAAATGTAATGTTACTCGATCACTGCAATATTAACATGAATAATATATCTAAACAATATTATAATCAATGTTATGTATAATTAGAATATGTCAATAATGACTGCTGTTGGAGGACCGCCAGTTGGTGTGATCGAGTGATGCCAGGACTCCATATTATAAATACAAATCATAACAGATAGCATGATGGATAGATAGACAGATAGATAGACAAAGAACCAGACAAGATGTGGGAACGGGAAATTAGCTTGCAACTCTTTAAGTGAAGGAATGTTGGTAGTGCACCGGAAGCAGTACATACACACAGACATACAGCATTCTAGAAGCTTCCACGACAGTACAGCACACATAACACGACCCCTGCTAAACGAGAATGTAGGAATCAGAGCTCAGAAGGGGACTGGCCATAGAACCAGCAGGTAGTGGAAAAAGTGAATAAGAAGAGGGGTCCAACTAGACTAAGTTAGTATATTAAGTCCCTTGTAATACATACGCAGCTCAACTTAGACTTTCTCTGAAGATAATACATCAAGATCAACTCCCTGTATTCATCTTTAACCCTTTAAACGTGGATCGTCGCGTTTGCGACGCTCGGCGAAAAGGACATAAAGGCGGATCGTCGCGTTTGCGATTCTAGTAAATTTTGAATAACCGCGGGCAAGCAGGCTCCAGCTGGTATTGTCTATCAGTACCGCCACCCTTTAGCTACAATTAGCATACTTTACCTTTGTACTACTGACCTCCGTTGTTGCCAAGTATCGCATTTTTTTCCCTCCCCCCCCCACCACGGCCCGGCCAGCCTGGCTGTGATACATGACTGCTCAGAACTGTAAATCTGCGCTCTCCTCTCACAAGCAGTTTATGCTAATAGGAAACGCTTGTTTCCCCAGTTGTAACACTAGCTTTTTTTCGCAAGGTTTGCCCCTGTTTAGCGTCAGTTTACCGCAGGCTTTCAAAGTGACATTATGGCGAGTTCTAGCTCTTCCAAGTCAGTGCAAGCGGCCGACAGGAACAAGAATAAAGTGACGGGCGTAAGGCAGAATAAAAAGCACGCTGCGGTGATCTTTTGGGAAGTAATATGATTGAAAATAATGTAGTGTACATGTTTTTAGCTGTGAAAATGGAAATGTTTGTTGAGTGACGGGAAGACCACCGCCGCGCTGCATGTCGGCCGTACCCTCCGTTGATTTTAGCCTTATTTTCAGTGCTTATTGTACAAATACGGATTCCAAACTACCTTTACGTTGTAGTATAAAGTTTACTGTGACAGAATGAGACTGTGGTAGAGGGGAAACCGGGTTGCTGGAGGTGTGAAAGTGAAGATTTGGTTACCCAACTTTGCAAGTCTCCACAAGTCCTTGGGTAGTCCACGAAGGCTCAACACCTGTCTCTGGAGAAAGCTCCATGTAAGTATTATTTGCCATACCAAGTATAATGTTCTAGGGTTAATCTCTGATTTTTGGCTAATATTTTCCTACAGGTACTCAGACCGCAATACAACCCCGCCACTCGGGGGGGGGTCGACTGTTCATGGCCGCGTTTAAGGGGTTAACTCCTCCTGCGCTTCGGTTACTAAAATAACTTTAACCAAAACTCAAGACTTAAATATTACAAGACCAAAGAGTTTTATATATATATATATATATATATATATATATATATATAAGTGGATTCTCAAATTTCGATGGGGATATGTACCAAAAATCGCATCGAAATTGAACTCACCAAAATTTAAACTGAACTTCTCATGGGAAAAATTAGTTTGGGTCCGGGGCCTCTGAATCTAACTACTTAAAATCATGATTTTTTGCCCACACCCCCTGTAAACTTTATGAACTATAATTGTGGTTAAGTAACTGTAGTTCTGCATTGTATTGCCATACTGTCAGCAATTGTATACCGGGTGTATTTCTGCCCTTTCCTGTATTGACATTTCTCCTTTGGCTGCGAAATTTTAGAGGTGCCAGGCTGCTCTTGTCCATTACCACTGCTACCCGAAGAACCACTCTTGCTTGCCATCTTGAAACAGGTAAGTTGCGACGAAAATACAAAGAAAATACATGCAACTAAACTGCAGTGAAATGCATGTCCACATATGGAAGGTACAGGCTGAAAGTGCAGCACTTGGCTGTAGACGGCTGGCTGCTGGCAGGACAGTCGCAAGATGGCCACCGACAATAAAGCATCGCCTTGCACATGGCTTGTTGTTGGTGGTGCCTACTCTCATCCGGGAGCTCTTGTCCTTAAACAACATGACTATTTTTATTCTCAGTCTCTATTGTTCATTTCTATGTTGCTCCTTATACAGTATTCATAATACCGTACATCTCTTCGTTTCAGTATTCTGCATACTGTACGGTATTTGCTACCACCTGTAATTCATTTTGTTTTAGTATTTCTACTATTGATTCTCTTCCTCTAATTTCTCTTGTTATATCTTCGACTTACTGAAGTATCGCTTAATTAATAATAAGTGTATTTATAGAATGACGGGGAATCGTTCAGGGTGCAAATTGTCCTGATGGGAAATCGTCCATGTTTTGACGGGGAATTATCTGATGGGCGAATTGACTTGATGGTGAATTGTCTTGGAACCATATCATCGCATGCTTCATGTACTGTGTGAATAAATGATGTTGATTTTCATTCTCTTCTTGACACGTCACATACGATATTAGGTTAGGCTCACACTTTTCTTATAATTTTCCTTCACTTCTAGCATTTTGGTTTCCATCAATAATATTATCTTTGCTTGTTTTGGTTGGAGTCTGGCCCTGAGAGCACATGTCACAAACGATATTAGGTTAGGTTCATACTTTTTCTTATAATTTTCCTTCACTTCTAGCATTTTGGTTCGCATCAAAAATATTATCTTTGCTTCTTTTGATTGGAGTCTGGCCCTGTGAGCATCAAAATATGCGACTTTGCATAAAAAAGTAAGGTAGGCAGACCACTCCAAAATGCATCGAAATTTGATTCATTGAATTATAAACCATCGAAATTTGAGATTCCACTATATATATATATATATATATATATATATATATATATATATCCATCTATCTATCTATCAATCCATCTATACAGTATCTATCTATCTATCTATACATTAAATACATTACGATGTGCAAGATCGGGAATGAATGGGCAAGGAAGATGTAAGGAAGGAGTTGCTTTGTTGATGAATGAGGTGTGGCAGAGTGGAATGAGAGACTACAAACGTGTCAGCAAGTCAAGAGTGAGAGCAGTGGAAATGAGTTGTTTTAAGAGGAGTCTGTGGAGTCACATGGAAAGACAAGCTGACAAATGAAGATATAAAGGAGTGTTGTGGTGTGGATGTGGATGTGATAGGAAGCATTAGGAAGAACACACTGAGGTGGTTTGGCCATGTGAAGAGGATGGAGGGTGAGAGACTGACGAGGAGAGTGTATATGAGTGAGGTGGAGGGGAGGAGAGGAAGGGGGAGGCTGGGGATGAGATGGAGGGATGGGGTGGAGAGGAATATGAGATGGGAGTGTGAGTTGGGAACAGGGCAGTGAAATGGCGGGTGACAGGGTGACGTGGAGGTAATTTGTTTGTGGCCACCCCGTATCGGATTGAGACATCTGGCAATAGATAGATAGATAGATTATTTAGAAAGTATATTAGTTTTCAATGTATATGTGTTATAAAGGTGATGGTGGTTAATTTTTTTTACAATAAATGTAAAATATGGCATCAAACAGTTGCCATTAACGGAAAAAAATATAAATGTTTTGGTGGCGAACTGACTTCATGGCAAATTGTCCCGGAACCAAGTCCACGTCCCTCCAATCAGTTTTGCTGTATGTGAGGATATTTTTGCAGCTCTACACATTTTCGTACTGTTTAGACATGCCTCCCAAGCACCCTGCATCATCTCCAGCATCGGAGGAGCCCCCTTCAAAGAAGCAGGAGCACCATCCTCTAACTCTGGAGAGGAAATTGGAAATTATAAGATGCCACGAGGAGGGCCAGGTGGTCTCGGAGATTGGGCATGCTTCAGGCCTTGCAGCTTCCACCATTGGGACTGTGACCAAGAAAAAGGAGATGTACAAGAAAATGGCCACCTCATTCTCTACTTCTACAGGTATTACTTACTTCAAAATAGGAGGGGTAAAAGTTAGGTGGGTAGTCTGATGGGGTCCTGGAACGCATCCCCATTTCTATGTATACTGTATTTCAGTGGGAAAAATCGTTCTGATATACAAAATTTCGGATTACAAAAGTTTTTTTTGGTCCCCATCCGTTCTGTACACTGAACACTCATTGTATGCAGCAAGCTCACCCCCAACGCGTGGGTTTCGTTCCTAACGTGGCGCATTCGGCACGAAACCGCGTAAGTTTTAACTACTCTTTATTTTGCTCCCTAGATCTCCTAAATGTGGTCTTTTGCTGTTATCTGAAATTGGTAATCAATATGAAGCACTTTAAGTGGTTAGAAGGTGTATTTAATGTTATAACTTACAAATACAGTACTGCACAGCAAAACTTCAATATACAAATACCTAAACACAAGGCAACATTCCGATGACGAAACCAGTTGGCTTCGGAATGATGCCTCTTGTTTACGTATTTGTTTGTCGAAGTTTTGCTGTGCAGTACTGTATTTGTAAGTTATAACATTAAATAAACCTTCTAACCACTTAAAATCCTTCATATTGATTACCAATGGCAGATAACAGCAAAATACCACGTTTAGGGAGTCTATGGAGCAAAATGGTTTCTGGACTATTCGCTGTCAAGCCAGTTCGCCGTCACAACAATAACAAGACAACATAGACTTTGATGGATCCCCCTGAAATATAGTTATTAAAGTATTGATTAATTAACATTAAGTATATTTATAAAAGTATTGATCAATTAATATATTAATAAAGAATGACGGGGAATCATACAGGGTGCGAATTGTCCTGATGGGGAATCGTTCATGTTTTGACGGGGAATTCACATGATGGCGAATTGTCTTGGAACCTACCGATCATGTGTAATCTATAACTGGTTACAAGGCTTTATTTAATGCTATAACTTTCTTTAAGTGCTTTAACTTACAAGTGCATACCAGAATAGTAAATATTTAACTTACAAATACAGTACTGTGGAAAAGTAGTACAGCAAATATTTAACAAACAAATAAAAAAGGTAATATTCTGACGCCTATCAGAAAACTGGTCATAAGACTTTATTTCTTGCTTGAACGTTATTTAATAATACACTCAATCCTTAAGTAACACGTGGTTGAGTAACACGTTTTTGTTCTAACGCAGTCAGCATAATGAGACAAGTCATGTCAACACGCGGAAAAACTCGAGCTCACGCGGGAAGTCAGCTGGCCTGGGGACGAAATTTGAAAGCCGCGCGCTATGACGTCACCCTCTAACCTCTGGGTACATTTCCTGGGCGCATATTTCCATTCTGTATGGGTATTTATCTCAGTACCACAGCCAGCCACCTCAGCCAAACAGCCCTAGTGAGATGGGATAGGTTAAGGTAGGTTAGGTTGCTGAAATTTTGCCTGGGAAGCACAGTGGGCATATTTTCGTGAAAAACCTATGGTTAGTTTTGAAACGAATGGGCAAGCGTTGTTCCTGGCTGAGGGTTCCTGGTGGTTTTTATGAATACGCATACAGAATGGAAATATGTTTTCTGGGCAAACTCAAGGCCGAACGGTTTGACAAAATTTATGGGTTTCGGCAATTTCAGGGGACAAAATGGAACGACAATGAATGCTAATCAGAAAAAAAAAAAAAAAATCCTTGCGTTCTCGTAAGTTTCAGTTCAGTTCCACATTCTTCGTTTGATTTCATGCTTCTCAACACATTTTAGACCAACTGGGCATATGGTTATCAGTCCTTTCTCATGCCTCATCTAGTTCTTACCCACAATTATCATGGAGTTTGCAGTTTTAAGGAACGAAATGGAACGAAAATGTTTGCTAATTAGAGGAAAAGTTACTCTTTCGTGCATGTGTTATCGTAGCGTTCAGTTCCACATTCTTCGTTCGATTTAATGCTTCCCAACACTTCCAACTAACTGAGCATACTGTTATCAATCCTTTCTCATGCTTCACCTAGTTCCACCCCACACTCATAATGGGTTTCGCAGTTTTAGGGGACGAAATGGAACGAAAATGTTTGCTAATTAGAAAAAAATACTTTCGTCTATGTGTTCTTGTTAGTGTTCAGTTCCAAATTTTTCGTTCGGTTTCGTGCTTCCCAACACATTTAGGACCGACTGAGCATACGGCTATCAAGTCCTTTCTCGCGTCTCACAGACTCTACCTCACAGTCATATGGGTTTCGAGTTTTAGGAGACGAAACTGAACGAAAATGTTTGCTAATCACACACACACACACACACACACACACACACACAAAATACTTGTGCTCGTGTAAGTGAGCATTCAGTTTCACATTCTTCGTTCTTCTTCCTGATAGTCTTATGTTTGTCGGATTACTTCTGGGAAGTAAATAAACGTTTCATACTAAATCTGTTTCCCCCGTCGTTTTAAGTTGTATTCCGCTGTCATCTTGTTTTACACATCAGGGTTACGGCGAAATTAGGGCCTGTCCTAACCTAAGTGTTTAAACTTGACCTAACCTAGCTTAACTATACCTTATAATTTAACCTAACCTAACGTAGCATCCAGCTGGGAAGTTGGGAGACGAAAATCACCTTTGAGTACATCAAGACAATAATGTTATGGCTTAAGGAACGTGATGATAAAAAGTGGGAAATTTTTCAGCAGGAAAAGGTAATTTACCACCCTGAAAATAGTCAGAAAAATACAGAAAACAAACTGGAGGAATATGAACTGAATTGGTAAGGTTCTTCCACTGCTTTAAGCGTACAAATACCAAAATGGCAAAAGAAAAAAAGAAAAACCATAGCATAAAAGAAAGCACCATCATAACGATTTGGAAGGACAGGGAGAAGATAAAGATCGTGCAGAGGAAGTGATGCAATCCTGGCAGATTTGAAGGTTTATATGTTGTCCTGAAACTGACTGAGAAGCTTATAGGGCATTATGTGGAGCGTCAGAGAAAGCAAACTCTCACTTTTACCCCTTTTTACCATCTTACCCCACGTATTTACCTCCACCTATAAGCACCATCAGGTAAAACACTGAAAGAGATATAACTGTTGTAATTAAAAACATCAGTGGTATTAAAAATGGCATTAACAAAAACAGAAGTTGGACTGGGTCAACACCACCTCCACTGAGTACCCTTTTGTTGATACGTAGCTCCACGGTATTTTACTCCCGCCCCCCCAACCCCAAAGTTGTTGTCAAAGTTTCGCCTTCTCGTATAATGTGGCCTTCGGGAGAGACGTTAGGCTGTATAGTTAGACTAAAATTTATGGGTCTGGCTGTTTTAGGGAACAAAATGGAGCGAAAATGTTTGCAAACCAGAAAAAAGGTACTCTTTCATCCATGTGTTCTCCTGAGTTAGCGTTCCGTTTCACATTCTTCGTTCGGTATCGCTCTTCCCAACACATTACTCTTCGTTCGGTATCGCTCTTCCCAACACATTTCGAACTGATTGAGCAGTTTAGCCATATGTTTAGTTTACCAGAAATGCATTGGGAATCGCGATATCAAACGAAAAATGTGAAACTGAACGCTAACTCACGAGAACACACGGATTAAAGTAATTTTTTCTTGTTAGCACAAATTTTCGTTCTATTTCGTACTCTAAAACTGCCAGATCCATAAATTTTTGTCTAACCATATGGCCTAAGGTCTCTCCTGAAAGCCACATGATATGAGAGAAGGCGAAACTTTGACAACAACATTGGGGTTGGGGGATGGGAGGAAAATACCGGGGAGCTACATATCAACAAAAGGGTACCCATCCCAACTTTTATTTTTGTTAATGCTATTTTTAATACCATTGATGTTTTTAATTACACCAGTTATATCTCTTTCAATGTTTTACCTGATGGTGGGTGCAAATGGGGGTAATTTACGTGGGGTTAGGTGGTAAGAAGGGGTAAAAGTGAGAGTTTTGGAAAGTTGCCAGAACACATTGTACCATTATACATGTAAACATATTGTCTGAGTGACGCGGATTTGGTTACCACGGTCCTTGTCCAGTCCCTATTGCCCGCAGTACTCAAGGATTGAGTGTACTTTAACTTGCACATAAACTTACCAGAACAGTACTGTAAATATTTAACTTACAAATACAGCACTGAGGAAAAGCAGTACAGTGAATCACATCACATGATCAAAACAAACTGTGCGTGCTGAGCTGATGTTCGAGGATTTGGCCTATCAAAGGCCTCTCTTGCGTAAATATACAGCTTTCGTAATGTTTCTTTACTCTTACGTTATCTTCTACATATCCCAGCACTAACCGTGTATAATTGCGAGCATGTTCGGCGAGAACATGTTCCGGGCAAGTTTACTGTATATTGTTTTCGTTTTTTTAAAGGCTCCAACATGCTTGCATGTGTTGGCCTTGGTCACCTAATGGCGGCTCTCCACGCTGAATGATCCATTCCAGCCTCCTTGTTCAGTCCCTTAACCCTAAGGTTACACTTAATGACCTCGTCCCATGTCTGTCTTGGTCTACCCCTCATAACCCCACCCCCAATATTAACACTTCTCACCTTCCTCACCCAATTATCATCCCCCATCCTCTCCACATGTCCAACCCATCTCAATCTACCTCTCCTCATCACAACACCAATACACTCCAGTCCCGTCCTAACTCTCAACTCTTCCATTGTAAACCCAGCCCCTCCAGGCCTTGGATGCAGGGACGCACTGCACATCCACCTAATCATTGTCATTTCTGTACGTCTAAGCTGGCGAATATCTTCCTCCTTCACTGCCCAAGTCTCACTACCATACAGCATTACACTCCTAGCACATGCTGCATATAAAGACCCCTTAGCACGTAGGGAGAGTCCTCTCAATGTCAGGAGAGGCAAGAGCTCCCTAACTTCTTCCAACCACTTTTCACCCTAGCCACAGAGCTAAAGTCAAGTGAAAGGGCTTCAAATACCATGATAAACAACATGGGACTCAAAACTGACCCCTGATGCACACCAACATTCACAGAAAACTCATCACTCAAATCTCCATTCACTCTTATGCACCCATTTATCACAAGCACCGTACAAGATGGAATTACTTCCCATGCCCTTGTGGCAAACTGCACATGGCCACTCTCCCTCGTCTTTGACAGTACCGCCACCAACCCTAGATATCATCACTTTTGTTTTATCTGCATTTACCCTTAAACCCTTGTGCCCCATACCATCTCTCCACTTCCTAAACCTTTCCTCCATCTCCCTTTCGTTCTCTGCAATCAACACCAAATCATCAGCATACAACAACTCCCACGGGAGTCCGTTTCTAAAGTCAAGTGAAAGGGCTTCAAGTACCATGATAAACAACATGGGACTCAAAACTGACCCCTGATGCACACCAACATTCACGGAAAACTCATCACTCAAATCTCCATTCACTCTTACCTGGGTGTGAGCACCCACATACATAGCCATAACCACCCTAACCAGCCACTCCTCCTAGCCAAGCTTTCTCATTGCCCACTTCACCACCTCTCTAGGGACTCTGTCAAAGGCCCTTTCCAAATCAACAAAAACAAAATAAAGATCCCTTCTCCTACAAATATATTTTTCCTGAAGCTGTCGAACAATGAATATAGCATCAGTGTTCCCCCTAACTGGCATAAACCCAAACTGCATCTCATCAATATTCACTCTTTCTCTAATCATACCTTCTAAAACTCACTCCATTACCTTCATTATCTGATCTAAAAGCTTTATACCTCTATAATTTCCTCTTTCCAGGGCATCACCCTTCCCTTTATACACATTTACAATTACACTCTTCAGCCAATCATCTGGGACAACACACTCATATATAATCCTATTTGTCAGATCAGTGACTAACCTCACTCCTATATCGCCTGAGGCCTTCAACATTTCAGCAGTCAACCCAGACACACCTGCTGCCTTCCCCACCTTCATCCTGCCTATTGCCTCACTCACAGTAGCAGCATCAATCAAAGGCCAAGGGCCAGACACTGGATCTGCTGGCTCCAAACCTTCCCTGTCCCAGTCAAACTCCTCATTCAACAACCGTCTATAATGCTCTCTCCATGCATCTATAATATCCTCACTGTTTACCACTACCCTTCCTTCATCATTCTTCACACACTCCTCACCTATAATATCCCGATTATCCCTCTTCATCTGACCTGCCACCCTAAATATCATAATTTTCCTTTCCCTATGATTTAGGTTATCAAGTAATAGTCTCTGTGACTCAGACTTTGCCCTGTATACCTCTCTTCTAGCCCTACGCTTGGCAGCCAAATATTCCTCTTTGCTATCACCCTTCTTCCATTCCCGGAAAAGCCTTCTTTTCTCCTTAACTGCAGCTTCTACACCCTCATCCCACCACCAAGTCGCTTTATGTCTTGGTGGTCCCCTTGTCCAACCACATGTTACATCAGTAACTCTCAAGAAATTGTTCTTGAGGGCTCTGTACTGTTCATTAACACCTCTGTCTGCAGCTCCCTGTTCAGCCACCACTCTCCTCAACTCGCTATAAAAGGCATCCCTTACTACTTGGTTTTTCAGCTTCCATATTTTCCTCCTAGGTACATAAGTCCTCTTTTTCATCACTTGTTCTTTAAGCACCATATCACAAATCAATAGTTTATGCTGCTGCACACACTCCTCACTTCCTATAACTTTAACATCCTTCACTAACCTCCTATCGGCCCTCCTAACCAGAAAATAATCTATCTGACTGCTATTTCCCCCAGACTCATACATAATTAACCTACTGTCTCTTTTCCTAAAATATGTGTTGCACACAATCATGTCCGTTGCCTCCCCAAACTCTAGTATCCTTTCCCCTTCTGCATTCCTTATACTATATGCACATCCCCCATGTACTCCTTCATAACCTTGTGCTGCTTCACCTACATGACCATTTAAGTCCCCTCCCAAAATCACTATCTCATCATCCCGCATACCACCCACTACATGTATTAAATCATCCCAAAATCTATCTTTCTCTGCTACATCCAATCCTGCCTGTGGAGCATATGCCGATATTATCGCAGCTATCTTTCTACCTAACAGAATTTTCACTACCAATGTCCTATCACTTACTCTCAAAACATTCATAAAATATTCCACCCATTTCTCTGCAACCATCACATCAACACCTCCATATCATTCTGTCCCCCCCTCCCAAAACAACTTATAGCAAGAGTCCTTCCCAACAATCTTTCTGGCTGATCCACTCCTGTACCGGACTTCCTGCAAATATGCCACATCCACCCACCTCCTACTGAATGCCTCAACGACTTCCCACGCTCTTCCCCTCAAACTTCCCACATTCCATGAACCCACCCTCATCTCCTTGGGTGATTTACTGTCCTCAGGCTTGCTTTGAAACTTATTTTATTTTGTCATCTTCAGTATTAATAAAGGGGGATAGACAGCACTTGCCCCACTCAATGCACAGTCCCAGGTCCAGGCAATGGATCTGGGACCCCTAGCCCACCAGCTTACCAGTGGCTATGGTAGTGGCCTCGGGGCACCCTGCCAGGACAGCTGCAGGGACACCCTCCAAGCCGCCTTGGCACTGAAACTATCCCGCCATTATATACCCACTGATATGGCAGCCTCCTGGGGCGCTACTCCCAGGTTCGGGCCCCTCTCTATTGGGTGGAAGCAGCAGCCTGGGAACTGCAATGCCCTGTACCCTCTAGCACAGGCCCGAGCCCCATATATATATATATATATATACAGTAATCACTCTAATATCCGGACACCCAATAACCGAACATCCCCAGTACCCGGACCTAATTGTCCTGGGATCCAACATTCCCAAAATGGTCCGAAAACCAAAAAAAATAAAAAATAAAAAAAAGATTTTTTCCCGTCCGTAATTTGAACCTGACACGCGCACCGCGAGAGAGCATTGTTTTGGCGCGTCATTCCTCCGACGTCCGATAGAGCGCCCCTGCATCCTCCCCACTTCCCGCCTGTCTCTCACCGCGAGTGTACGCTCCTCGTAATGGCTGCCCACGTGCTCGCTTTTGTGGTGGTGCCCTACCTGCTGCAGGGCCTCCTGCTGCTCTCGGGCCTCCTCTTAGTGAGTGTGATGATGGCCCCGCCACCTGAGAAAAGGAAAAGAGTGGTGTTGACTCTGGAAAAGAAGAGGGAGATATTGGAGGAAGTGGATGCGGGTTGGTCTTCTTCCCGCATTCTTCGCGAGTACAACCTGGCCCGGTCTACTTTGTTTGATATCAAGAGGTCCCGGGACAAACTCATGCAGTACACGGCTGACTTCTCGTCGAGAAGCAAACGCAACGTCGAAAGGAACGTTATGTTTACCCCCAAGTTTGCAGAAATCGACCGATCCACGTTGATTTGGTATCGACAGCAACGTGCTGCTGGTGTGATGGTACGTGGAACGGAGCTGAAGACTGCTGCTGAGAAGTTCGCCAGGCTTCACGACGCCCTAGACTTCAAGGCATCCGAGGGTTGGCTCTTCGCGTTCAAGTTGCGACATGGCCTTACTAACCGTAAAGCACATGGCGAAGCATTGGGCGCTAACGAGGATGGAGTTGACAAGTTTCGGCACAAGGTGAAAGGCTTGATCGACAGGGAGGGCCAAACTCTTGGTCAAGTCTACAACGCTGACAAAACTGGCCTATTCTATCGCTCGCTGCCAACAAACACTCTAGCCGATGAGACGGAGAAGCGTGTACCTGGCTGCAAGCTTTCCAAGGAATGGATATCTGCTTTGTGTTGTGCCAGTGCTAAAGGCATGCACCGGCTTAAGCCCGTTGTTGTTGCCCGTGCAAAGCAGCCTCGGTGTCTTCGTGGGGTGATGGATGTCCTTCCTGTCGTCTGGTACCATTCTTTGAGGGCATGGTTCACAGCTGTGATCTTCAAAGACTGGTTTCACCGTCACTTCGTCAAGGAGGTCATCCATTACCAGACGAAGACACTGGGAATCCCGCGCGACCAGGTAAAGGCTCTCCTTCTACTCGACAATGCACCTGCCCACCCGTGCAACAAGGACTTGGTTGCTGAAAATGGCCGTATTAGGTGCATGTTTCTGCCACCTAATACGACTGCTCTCATTCAACCAATGGACCAAGGAGTGATCGTGGCAACAAAGCGCCTATACCGTCGGAAGTTCCTGGACGAGGTGATAGTTGTTCTCGAGGACAAGCGCAGGGAGGGACGGGACACACGAGGCAAGCGGACTTTGGAAAACCTTCGCCGCTACAACATCAAGTCTGCGCTGTACAACTGGGCTAGTGCATGGAAGGAAGTCCCTGTGAAAACTCTTGAAAATGGTTGGTCTTGTCTGCTTCTCGGAACGGATGTGGAGTACGATTTTCTAGGGTTTGACGTGGATGACTTCCATGCACGGCTACGTACGCACGGCGACGATGTAGATGTGGACGATATTCGTGAGTGGTTGGATGACGACGAGGGCGATCCTGGGTATCAGACGTTGTCTGATATCGAGATCGCGTCTTCGGTTTCTGGTGTCAGTACCGAACTTGAAGATTCCGACGAGGAAGGCGATGATGATGCGGACTCCTCTCAGCAGGACACTACTCCAGCCATCCCCAAGCTGAGCGCACTCCGGGAACATCTAGAGTTCATCCTAGACTACCTGGAACACCCGGACTGCGACAGGGAGATGGGGCCCTTGAGACTCGTGGAGGAAGTGCGTGCCTTCAGGCAGCGCATCATCAATCGTCAGAATCGTTGGTCATTGCGTCAGTCAACCACTGACAGTTTTTTCAGGCCCGTGACCCCCGCTGTGCCCAGCCCTGGCTCCACTCCGTTGCCTCCCCAAGACAGGCCCTCATGCTCCAAGCCACAGCCCAGCACATTAGCCACCGTGGAGTCACTGCTCGACATGAGTTTGCGGCTTTCTTCAGAGTCCTCTGCAGTGGGTACGCCATCACCACGACCCAGCGATGCACCACTAGGTCGCCTGCCAGTGATACTCTCGGACTCTGACAGTGAATAAACAGCAAGAACTTCTCCACTAGACCACACGGGAATTTTGAGTGTTGTGCAGTGAAAAAAACAGTGTGTTGTGTTAAGGATTTAAAGTTGTGAGAGAAAAGACTCAATAGAAAAAAAATTTAACGTAAATAGACTTGTTTGTTTTGGCTTTGGAAAATTAAAAAAAAATTGGGAAAAGTTAAAGTGCAACACTAAGTTACAATGGAGCATTATTTGGACAAAAGTGAACACTGTGAAGAGAACGGACTTGTGTGTGTTATTGACTAAGTTCAGTGCAAGACTTCAGGAAGAGTGTACTGCAAGTGCTTCAGGAAATCGTTCTTACTGTCAGAGTCCGAGAGGAGGCGGTTATTCATCGAGGTGGCCAGGGACTTGCTGTAAGTAGCCAGAATGTTTCATACTGTACTTTTTTCCCTACTATACTTGCCTCATTTCACTTTTTAATGTCTTTTATTGGTGTGAATAGGATGTTAGTAGCTATGCATGTGCAGAAGGAATGTGTTTTCCTGAGTTAGGCTAGGTTAGGGTCCATAAGTACCAGAATGTTTATTAATGTATGAACATACTTCTAAACCCTAATTTTATGTTTCTTTTGCATTTATTTCAGTCATTTATGTGCCTTATTGGTGTGATTTGGGTCTTAAATAGGTGCTATGCATGTCCAGAGGGAGTTGTATAGGTGTTTCTCTGAGTTAGGGTCCATAAGTACAAGTCCATATGCTGGGGCCCAATATCCGGACAAAACCAACAACCGGACCTAACTATGGCTCTATTACGTCGGATATTGGAGTGATTACTGTATATCCATCCATCCATCATCCAATCCTATTTCGCCCCATGAGGAATGTAGGAGCCCGGGGCTAGGCAAGATGGTCGTGACATTTAGGATGAGAGCGACCAGCCTCACTCATTACTGAATGGCATCACATGAGCAATAAACCCGAACCACCCCTTGGATATAAACCTTCACCGGCTCAATCCGATTGGAGCGCCTTAATTACCCACTAAACCACCAGGCGTCATAATTTGGTTATATGGTTACCACCCAGCGCAGTAAATGGTTTCCTGTTGTACAGGAAACTATTTGGCTTGTTACTCAGTGTAGAGTCACCCACAGGCAGAAGGAAGAGGAAAGAATGAAGGAACGAAAGACAAAAGAGGATGGAAGGAAAGAAGGACGGAGGAGAGGAAAGGGCAGACACCTGAGAGCAGCACTACATCAAGTGAGTGGATGGTGAGCGCCTCCACCTGCCACATATATATATGTATATATATATATATATATATATATATATATATATATATATATATATATATACAGTACAATCCCAGCTATCCGGTATCCAGACAAACGGAATACTCAGAAAAACGGGAAAATTCAAGGGCTGGTAAAAAGGTCAGTAAGTTATAACTGTGCGCCATTTTGAATGGACCGCCAAACCGCCGTTTTATCGTGTCACGCGAGGCTGGGTGAAGTCGGACTAAGCGAGGTGAAGGCATTTCTGGCTAATGTAAATCCCTAGTAAATCCTCTTAACCAGCCCTCCTCCTCCCTCTTTCCCCTACTTGAATTCAGTCATCCTCCACACCCTCCACAATTTCCACAAATCACCAGTCTGCTTTTTACCACCAGACAGTTTACAAGCTCTCTTGCTGTTATGTTGCTCTGATGGACGGTAATTTCAACATTCCAAAATGCCTTAAGAGCAAACTAAACATAAGCGTGTCGTGCCTACCTTGAAACAAGAAGCTGGACATATGCCATAGACTTGAAAAAGGCAAACATTATAAAACACTGATGACCGAATATAATGTAGGAAATCCAACGATTTATATAAAGACCCAGCATCCAAGCTCAATGAATTTTTTATGAAAAGCGAGACAAGTAAGTCCATTGAAAAAAGGCAGACTCTTCATCGTTCAAGTGGTTTTGCTTAGAAAGATCAAGGGGAGCACCTATTTCTGGTCCTCTTATCGAAGAAAAAGCAAGACAGTTTCACAATAAAATGAATACAGAAGTCGAATGTGATTTGAGTGTTGGATGGTTAAATCGTTTCAAAGACAGGCATGGAATTTGTAAAGCCAGACATCTCGGGAGAGAGCAAATCAGCAAATGCCGGTGTTTTTCTTCCTAACAGACCGAGTCTAACTTGCACCACATAAATTCATCTTAGAACGCATGTGTGCTGGCAGAGATGAAAAAAAAAAATGTTAATAGGAATGAAGGTTTACTTTGTTAGAAGAAAAAAAAATATATATGCTTGCACTTCATAAGTACATCATGTATTTTATTTTGTGCAAAACAGCTGATTGGCGGCAGGTGAAGGGTGGAATGATGGAGGTCAGTTGGGGCCGGGACCGTAAGCAAAGCTTTGTGTGGGGGCACAGGTGTGATAATTCTATAGTGCAGTCTTAACATCAGTTCACCAATAAATGTTCAAGATTTCATTTCTTTATTTTTCCACTTTTATGAGTACAGTACATACAATGAATACTTCGGTAGTTAACAATGGTGCAAAACAATGGCGGAATGGTGGCGGTCAGTTGGGGCCGGGATCGTAAACAAAGCTGATGTGGGGGTACAGGTGTCGTGATAATTTACCAATAAATATTCAGGATTTTATTTCTTTAGTTTTCCACATGAGTATAGTACATACAAGAAATTATTCGGTAGTTAACAGAATGGACTTGTGCATTTTGCAGTACCGGTACTGCAAGGCATTGCATGCACGTCCACTATGACCATGGTGTGTGTTTGCGAGGCAATTTTTCAGGTGGAATCTCTTAGTGTGCCCCCTGATGTGTGTGGTGAGTACCTGAATTGTATGTACAGCTGTGATAATGATCGCCTTTGTATTGATTTGAATATCAGAACTGCGGGAAAAATCTGTAACCAGGAAGGTGAATTCCCCAAGCCGCCCAGTAACTGGGATTGTACTGTATATATATATATATATTATTGTTAGGTTTGCTTAATATATGCCAGTGGGATACAGTCATGCTGCTGACTTATCAAGTTACAAAACGGGTACAACCTTCATCATGTGTATTTCCATACATACTGTGCTTCATACTACCATTTTTATCCATTGTCAATTCTTTTGTTTCCTTAACTTCTATATTATGCTTTCTCACATAGTCATTAACCACATCCAGCTATCTACTAATAGGCCATTCAAGACTCCCAGAAACACACTCACCTAAGTCCTTTTCACAGCCTTATTCACATCCATTCTCTCTACATGACTTTTTATTGATGCACAGTCTCATCTACCCTCTAATTTTACACCATATCTTTCATGGATCTCCATGTTAATATTCTTATCTCATTCATCTTACTATCTATCTATCTATTGCCAGACGCCTCAATCCCGTTCGGGGTGGCCACAAACAAATCGCCTCCACGTCACCCTGTACCCCACCATTTCACTGACCTGCTCCCAACTCACACCCCCCTCTCTCATATACCTCTCCACCCCATCCCTCCATCTCATCCTCGGCCTCCCCCTCCCTCTCCCCCCCTCCACCTCACTCACATACACTCTCTTCATCAGTCTTTCACCCTCCATCCTCTCTACATGGCCAAACCACCTCAGTATATTCCTCCTAACGCTTCCTATCACATCCACATCCACACCACAATGCTCCTTTATATCCTCATTTGTCAGCCTGTCTCTCCATGTGACTCCACAGGCTCCTCTTAAATAACTCATTTCCACTGCTCTCACTCTTGACTTGTGTTCTTCCAGCAACGTCCAAGCTTCACTTCCATACGTTAGAGTTGGTATCCAAATACTGCTTCACTTCCATACATTAGAGTTGGTATCCAAATACTGTCAAGTAGTAACTTTTTTACTTCCATGCTCACTTCCCTGTTTCTTATCACTGCTTTCAAGGAACCAGCAACCTTTCTTCCCTGCTGTACCCTTTCAAGCACTTCACCCTCCAAACCTCCATCCTTACTCATCACACTACCCAAGTACTTAAACATAATCACATTTTCCAATTCCTCACCATCCAACCTCGCTGTACATTCACTGACTTCACCTCTCTCAAAGACCATCACTTTACTCTTCCCTACATTCACCTTTAGATTCCGTTTCTTACACACTCTCCTAAACTCATCCACCAAGCCTTGCAGCTCCCCTTCATCTTCACTAAACAACACAGTATCATCTGCAAACAACAGTACAGGGAGTTTCCAAACACTACCCTCTCTCACCAGGGCCACTCCAACATCCACTACCCTACCTTGTACCTCTTTTATTACCCCATCCATGTACAGATTGAACAACCATGGAGACATGACACATCCCTGCTTCAACCCAACCTTCAAAAAGAAAAATTCACTCAGTTCACCATCCACACGCACTGCAGCCTTCGCACCATCATACATACTCTTCACAGCATTCAACAACTTTTCATCTACTCCATATATTCTTAATACTTTCCACAATCCTTGTCTATCCACCCTGTCATATGCTTTCTCCAAATCCATGAAAGCTGTGTACAACTTCTCTCTCTTCTCTAGAAACTTTTCCACTAAAGATCTAAGAATGAATATCTGATCTACACAACCTCTTCCCTTCCTAAAGACTCCTTGTTCTTCTCCAACTAATTCCTCTGTTCTTTAACTCTGTCAATATGTATCCTAGCATACACTTTTCCTATTCTACTGAGAAGACAAATGCCTCTATGATTACCACACACTTCTTTTTCCCGATTTCCTTTGTACAAAGGAATAATTATACCTGACTTCCAATCCTCCGGGACTCTACCTCCCTTCCAGGCCAATCTGCACTTCTTCCACATCCATTCTACTACTATCTCTCCCCCAAGCTTCAGCATTTCACCACACACTCCATCAATTCCTGGGGCTTTCCCCAATTTAACTTTCTTCATTGCTTCCACAACTTCTATCCTACTGATTTCTTCCTGTCTTCTCACCTCTCTCCTTCTCCCAACCATTCCCCAGCCACTTATACTCGCTTTACTTCCATCCTCTATGTTCAAAAATTCCTTAAAGTGTTCTCTCCATCTACTGTACTCACTTTTTCTCCTTTCTCCACTAGTAATCTACCATTTTTATCTTTCACTCCCCTGCTAACTTCACTTCCACCCTGTCTTACTCTCTTCACCTCTTTCCAGAACATTTTCTTACAGTCCCTCCACTTTACACTCAAATTCCTTCCAAAGTCCTCATCCACTCTCTTCTTTCTCTTACTAATCTTTTGACTTCTCTCTTTCTTTCTACATATAACTCTCTCTTCCGCCTCTCAACTTCCTCCACGCCCCTATTTCTCATCCATTCATTGTATGCTTTCCTCTTTTGTGCCACAGCCTGTCTCACCTCTTCATTCCATCGTGCTGTTCCTTGCACCCCCTTCCATCTTCTCTTCATCCCACACACCTCATCACATGCTGCACATATTTCTTCTGTGAATGTCCTGCACACACCTTCCACATCCCTCATCTGCTCTAATTCATTTTTGCCCAATCGTTCCTCCACTTCTCTCTTATATTCTGCCTTTTTCTCATCCTCTTGTAACCTTTCCACTCTCCTTGCAAATACTCCTTCTTCCTGTCCTTCCCTTCTTCTATTTCTCCATCTTATTTGGATTTTGATTCTGGCCACCATCAAGTAGTGGTCAGAAAGTCCACTCCCCCAACCTCTATAAGCTCTTGCATCCATTACACATCTTCGCATCCTTTCATCCACACACACATAATCAATCATTGCCTTCCTTTCATTCAGTTCACCACCAACCCTTCTAATCACTCACCATGTACAGTATAGCTGTGGATCATTTTGTACCTGAAGAGGGTATTGGCCATCACCAACCCACTCCCAGCACAAATGTCCACTAACGCACTGCCATTCTCATCTATCTGAACAGGCACACCCCACTCACCAACTATCCCATCCACCTTCACATTCCCTACTTTACCATTCATATCACCGATCAAAAACACTCTCTCATTCCTTCCAAACTTTTCCATGCACACATTCACATTTGTCCAGAACTCTTCTCTCACTCTGCTTGCATGATCTTGCGTTGGCACATACACGCACACAATTTGTATGCCAACTTTCAATCTTACCCACACAATCCTTGACCCAACTGATCCATACTCTCTTATGTTCTTCTTCCATCTTTTACTCACAACTATACATACTCCTTCTTTTGCCCTCTCATTCTCACCTACTCCTGCACATATACCTCATCCATACTCCCATTCTCTCACACTCTCACCTCACCATTTAGTTTCAGTTATTCCACATACATCAACTTTCGCACCCTCAGGCACCTGGACACTCTCTCTCTCTTTCACCTCATCATTCGCACCTCTTACATTCCATGTTGCGATTACTATGTCCTTTGTCCGGTCCTTGGTCGTCATCTTTTGGTCAGTCCTTGTCTGAGGCTTCTTGTTCATCTTTTTAGTTAGTTATTTTCCGGGGAGGGGCATTAACCCTCCGCCAATCCTTTTAGTTGCCTTGTACAACAAGCAGGGATACTGAGGGAGTATTCTTAAAACCCCCCTACCCCATTTCCATTTCCACTGCTCACATTACTGAAATTTCAAACTCATATCACATCAAAGTCTCACAACTTTACATTAATCTGGGCTACCTTCATGTAGTCTGCGTGCAGCTTCCATACACCGACCTCTATTTTAAGACCTTTATGGTTTTAGTCACTTTTCCTGGAGCCACTCTCTCAACACATTTACCAGTTTTTTCTAACACTGCAGTGAGGTACTGTACTCAGAATCTTCCACCAATTCTAGTCTCTCTCCAATCATAAGCAAGTTACAATGCAAGTCATCTCTCTCAACACCTACAATTTTTCTGCAGTAAATTCAGACCTAACCACTGAAAGACCATTTACAACATTCTGAACCACTCTGCCAAGTTCCTGTTCACCATTAACATGCAGCACAACACCATCTGCATACACCATACTTGAAATACTCCCTCCCTCACCATTTATCACTGGCTTTACTACTCCTTCCCTAACTCTTTATTCTGAAATCTCATGTCCCTATCCAGTTACAGTACTGCCATTATGTTAACCAACTGTTGTTTCACTCTACCAGTGATACTCAGACATCCATCTATCTCTACATAGGCTTTGACTACCATCTAATTACATCACACATGTACCATAACATTTTCCAAACCCCTCTCAGTTTAACTCGAGGCGTCCCGACAACGTATGGATACGTTCCCACATTTTGTCATGGTGACATGGAGTTATTTAAGAGGAGCCTGTGGAGTCACATGGAGAGATAGGCTCACAAATGAGGATATAAAGGAGCGTTGTGGTGTGGATGTGGATGTGATAGGAAGCGTTATGAGGAACACATTGAGGTGGTTTGGCCATGTGGAGAGGATGGAGGGTGAAAGACTGACGAAGAGAGTGTATGTGAGTGAGGTGGAGGGGGAAAGAGGGAGGGGGAGGCCGAGGATGAGATGGAGAGATGGGGTGGAGAGGTATATGAGAGAGGGGGGTGTGAGTTGGGAGCAGGGGAGTGAAATGGCGGGGGACAGGGCGACTTGGAGGCGATTTGTTTGTGGCCACCCCAAACGGGATTGAGGCGTCTGGCAATAGATAGATAGATAGACACCCTACAAGGTATCCATATGTTTTGCAACTGCGAGGTCCGTCATTTGCACATTTTTCAAGTTTCGTGGGTGATTTTTGGTAGGCATATGTGGGAGACCTTCCTCTACCCCTCGTCAGGCAAGGATATTGCCTGACCCCCCTTACCTCCCCCCACACGCCATTTTCTCAGCAACTCATCAGTTAGCAGTAACCTGGCTAGTAAAGACATGTCGCGCCACGGTCTCTCGAATGACGAAATTCAAAGCGAAAGTTATACCCGAGTTGGAGGACAAAGGAAGAAAGAAGCAGAAGTGATTAGGTGGTAACATCGTAAAGGAAGGTGAGGTATGCTGACGTGTCTGGTGAGTGAAACAATGCTTATATCGCCTATATTACTGTCTGATAACCGATATACTCTTGTACTACATATAAATTCGTACCAAATAAATAAATATTTGACCTTTTATGGGTGGTTTGGAATAGTTGCTCCTCCCAGAGAAACTGTTTCTCTGGAGCACGGCCCACAGAAGACGGTACCAGGTATTCAGAGGGACACCTGTATAATGCAATTATAAGCTCAACTGAGGACTTTTATGGGCATTTTCCAATGTTTCTCATAAAAAGTGGAGGTTTAAGCCCCCCCCCCAAAAAAAACTTAGAAAATCTGCCGGGATTGGGGGGAGGGGGGGTCAGTGGTGAAAAATCGGTTGGGATGCGGTGGGTTAACTTGCCTATACTTGATCCACAGCCATTACAGTGCAGTACAGTACTCTATAAAATTTTATATCCCTAGATTCAAGTCACTTAGAAACTACTGTGTCCCTGGTTACTTGAAACTTGTATACCATCATTATCCATATCATTGTGATCATCTTAGCTCAGTTTCCTGTTACAGTAAGCCTTTGTTACAGGTCATGTTTCTAAGTGGCCATGTTTGCTAACAATCCCAAACTGAAGTAAAAAAAAAAAAATCTAACTACACTATAAACTGATTTGCTTGAGTCTCCAAGGTAAAGTACCCACTGTAAGAATGAGGACTGCCTGTATCACAAAAGGGTGGGTAGGAAACAGAAGCAGAAACAAGAAGAGAAAAACACAGAAGTTAAGTTTTCAACAGAAAGCCAAATGAGAATGGACCACATATCCATCTGGTATTCAGGTAAATCTTTGAAAGTCTTGGTTCCATTCCACAGGCTATAGCATATAACACAGCCTAATCTGTCACCTCCATGATGTAAGTGGGGTGTGGCCAATCTGTTGACTATAAAAGCAAAGACATACAACTTCTCTCTCTCTCTCTGCAATTTGTTATTAACTACATTTTTGCTTTGTCCAGCCAATTTTATTTTGCATAAGAGATTTTTCAAACTGGAGTTACTAAATGCAGCCTCCATTAACACCTTCAACACAAGATACCCTTCCTAAGTTGAATACAATCATCTGGAGGTAATGAGAATATATTAAACTAATACTATCATCAAGATGGGGTTAATCATTTAATTCCATTTTTATTATTTCTCTTGCTTTCAGATCATCTTATCTCGCTTTTTGCCACTACTTATCACATTAAGCCTTTTCCTAGGTCTTCCACATACAGGTATTAGCCAGCTCCATGCTGCCCTTACTGTTAGTCACGTTTCTTTCTTTCTTGTTTAATTCTGACAGGCACTTCTACCCTTCAGAATTAACTGATTGCGACCAGACCTGGACACAATGACCAGCCTATGACTTAGTTGTGTCCGCAAGGCTTTGGTTGCTAGGCAAATACTCATTGCCTAGGAACGGCCGAAAAAAACGTTTTTCATACTTTTCACATTTTGAGCTGTAGAAGCATTAATAATGGGTGCAGAAAGCTCTGACTTCTCTACATGTAATCTTGAGGTCATCCCCCATCAGAAGTGTGCCTCACTGACTAGCAATGGCCTGCTTAGCCCCTCTGTGGCTACTGGGACAGAAATAGTTACATTTTTTCATATATCATTTTTTTTTTTTTTTACCAAAATGAAGAGAAATGTCTGGCAAACCTGGCAATGCAATTTTTGCTTCATAAACCCATCTTCTCCTTTTTAATGCAGTGCAAAAAAATTTCGCAAAATTACAGCATACATCATGGTGAGAAAAAAAGAAAAAAAAGAAAAAAAAAGAAAAAAAAAAAAAACAAACATCGCATTAAGAAATATCCACATTTTCACCCCCAAAAGATTTCAATGGTGCTGCAATGGTTTGAAATGACGAGATATGTGTATTACGAACAAAATCAGTACATAGTATGGGAGGTTTCCTTAAAAAAAATTATATTTAATTTTTTCACAATTTTTGATGTTTATTGTGTTTATGCAAGTATCAAGTTACTTCTGTTGTCTGAATGATTTAGTTTGTGTCCAAAAGAGAGATGAGAGATGGAATTTTTTTACTCTAACCAGATGAGGGTCCTCCTACTGTATGTGTGCACAGGTTGAACTACAACAGCCTGCTTACAGGTGGCCATCATTGCCTACCAGCTTGTTCTGTGTTTTACCTTGATTTACATGGTAGCTATGCTAGTAGCTACTGTTTCATTATCTTAGTAAAATTTCATTCTCCCTGTGTAGCCATACCATCTAAATAGGCTACACCCTCTTCCACTTATGAATTAGCATATTTTACATATCTTTCATGTTGCATGCACAGAGTATCTAATTATAATTCACATACTTTACCCTTACATGTAACAATAAAATATATCTGAAGTTGTACTTAATCAGGGTCAAAGATAAGCCCACATAAATTATTTAATTCAAAATTATTATTCTGTGGTTGACTATATTGTATATACTATTATCTTTTCTTATAACTAAGGTCAGTTCTAATGTTTCACCTGCCTCTTAATTCATAAGATAAAAGAGTGTTCCTACATCCATGATGTGGCTGACCTGCTCTGAGTTGAGAATGTCCATGTTAAGGTGAGACACGGCATCAGGAGGGGCTGGAAAGTTGTGTCTTGATTCCTGCTTCTTGATAAAGTTGTACATTTGCCTCATCTGCTCCCGCCATCCTGCTTCCAGCTTTGCATCTGGTCTAGGGGAAAATATCAAGTCAGGACACACATGCCAGTGCCACAGCATACTAACACTCAGTGCTGCCCTTAACTGAAGGCTTAAGTTGATAACAGTTTTGTGCTTCAATAATGGGAAGGTCTGCGTCATTGGTGGTAGCAGCTGGGACAAGGACCTTCCCATTATGGAAGCGATTTACCAGAATCACCTTACACCATCAATCAGTGACATGGCCTCCTGTAATCTGTTTTGCTCCCTGCTCTGTGGTGTATTTTATTATTTTATAACAATGAGATACTGGTGTATCATTACCTCATGATTGTAACAAGGCATGTTTCAATCAGGTAAATGTCCTTAGCCAAAGTGGTTGAGAACAGGCTATGATAATGAAGTAGCAGTATCATAATGTTACAAGGAAATTTGGTGGACCTCCTCTTGATAAAAATATATACATTTACCATACAGTACTTAGACTGATCTTAAATCTCCTTGATGCCTCCAGGAGATATCCCCATGGCCAGGTAATCTTCCTCATTCCGAACTCTGGCACATAAACTGTTCCAATCTCATCTCTCATCTCACCATAGTTAGATATCTTCCACTTCTCAGATTACCAGGTACCATACACAAGTCCTCCTTATGTTAACTTTTTTTTTTTTTAATCTAACTTTCTGATGTAAACAGTAAACAACAACAACAACAACAACCCTGCCTATTAAAGAGTCAGTGTTACCTAAAAAACTGATGTCACCTTCCTTAATCTGCAGTACCAACTCTATGAAAAACATGGTGATATTCTGGAATATACAGCAGACATAAAGAGGACTGCATCTACAACTGTACAAAAAAGTATCGCTACGACGTTGTGCTAAACAATATGACAAACAACGATGGTTTAAGAAAAATAGGCAGGGGGTTAGGAAACTGTTGGTACCCCTGCATATCCAACAATATTGGTTATGCATGGGATACAAGAGGCATTTCCTGTGTTTGAGGTAATAAATGCATCGATGTGAATGTATCAACCCTCCGGAAACAGCAGACATCGTAGTGTTCATTACGTATCCATTGGACCCCTGAGTAATGATAATTTTTTGTACACCTGTACCTCACTTTAACCCGCCCCGTCCCGGAGACGTGAATTCATGTCCTCATATGATGAGCACTCATATCCCAGAGAAGTAAAGTAACGCGGCAACATTGCAAGGTCCCTAATTTGCACAATTTTCAATTTTCGCGAGTGATTTTTGGCATGTATACACAGGACACCTTCCTCTATTCCTCTACAAGATGCCAAGCAGGGACAATGCCTTACACAGCATAACCTCTCCCCCCCCCCCTGCACGCCATTGTCTCGGCAATTCACCTGTTACCAATGACCTGGCCAATAAAGACATTCAGGGCCAGAGTGATCCCCCAATCGATGACAATGTGGAGGACAAAGTTTACATAGCAGTAGAGGAAGAAACAGTCAGAAATGATGATCAGGTAATGTGGCAAAAAAAAGGTCAGGAATGGTGATGAGTTAGCGAGTGAAACAATGCTTATAATGCCTATATTACCGTTTGAAAACCAATATACTCTCGTACTACATATAAATTCGTACCAAATAAATAAATAAACACCGTTTATGAGTGGTGTGGAACAGTTATCCTCCCACAGAACTCGTCTTCTTTGCAGCCAGCCTGATAGAAAACCCTGTAAGGTAAGGAGGTACTCCTACCTAGATCGAGTATTTTAAACCTCAGGTGAGCAATTTCTCTATGAATTTTCGATGTTTCTCACCAAAAGCAGATGTTTGAGCCCCCCAAAAAAAAGGTCCAAAAATGTCGGGACTGGGGCGTACCACTGCCCAGAAAACGTCGGGTTGGGGGGGGGGGGTAAGACATTCACCTCAATCTATTTTCCACCAATCTGTCCACATGTCCATACCAATACAATGTGTTACTCTTTGCCCACTCCATCAACTGATACAATGGAGGTACTGTACAGTATTGTGATCTTCCCTAAATAGGTTCCTCGAGAAAGAAATCCCAGGGTTAACTAAGAGATGTTGAAGGGCTGAGCTGTGTACTGTTGAATATTACTTAAGGATACTGTACAGTACCGGGTATTCCTCTGAAAATTTTGGTGGACTGAAAGATGAATGAATTGAGTCACTTGTGCCTTTTTAAAAACAGGTTTCCTTTATTCTAATCACAAATACTAAACTTGTCAGAACCTAGAGGAGCCACAGCTTCATGTCATGATTCCAGAAATAAATGTTGTGATGAATACTGCCAGCACACGGAAATGTACAGTAACCGCAGTCTGTCTGGCCAAGCAGACCCATCTACCACAGGCACACAACAGCCCCTCTAAGGTTGTCCCGTGCTGTGCATCCAATGCTCCCTTGCAGCAGACATCACCTTGCCACAGTGTGACACGGGGAGTGTGGAGGTTTGGTTGCTGAATGGATGCCACATTTGTGTCTCTCCACCCAGTTAACAGGGGCACCAGAGTAGGATCCACATCACCACTATACAGCAAATGGTTTCCTGGGTTACAGGATGTCATAAGTTTGCACACTCAGTATAGTGACTCTAAGTGTAAAGAAGAGTAATAAATGGTGTCAGGAATGATAGATGAAAATAGGAAAGCAGACACAGCAAACGTTGCTAAAGGCGAAGGAAGAAGTAGGCAGCACTACGGCAAGTGAGTGGATGAAACCCTCATCTACCACCAACATGGAAATGTGATGGGTATAAGTGAACAGAATTAGATATGTAGCTCAAAATATCACTGATGATTTGAAAGAATAGCACTAGTGACTTGACTGAATGGAGAGGAATCCCACTGCTGACAGCTGTGGAACAGAGACTGTCTACATCAGCAGGTACAAAATTATCTGAAAGAAAGCTAGAGATGAAGGCACAGATAAAAAGATATAGCTGATAAAGGACCAGTTTGGAAATTAATGATTCGTGTTGGACTAAGCTAAAAGTCATTGAAATGTCTAGTGAAATGACAAAGGTTTCACCAATATAATGAAATATGGGTGTGGCTGTCTTGAATTGTAATTCCTTCTCTGGTGGACAGTGCTGGATTGGGATCTAGAATTTCAAGTAGCTATGTCCAGGTGGTGCTGTATATTGCAAAATCTGTCTCTTCTTTGCAAAAAGACACTAAATCACTGTACATTAAGTTAGTATGGGTAATCTAGTACCATTAGCTCAAGTTTCACTGTGAAAACTTGCTGTATTTGTTCCAGCTCTTGAATTTCTCTGAATTTATGTAGAGACCACAGGTGACATAGATACTTGTAGTTCAAGTTTAACTGAAATAGCGACTTCCAAAGAGGTTACAGGTGATCATGTTCTCCTGTCCTGGGTATTCTGGAACAACCTTGTCATCCTGTTTGCTGTGCTTGTTATTTTGTCAGTATAGTCTGTGAAAATCTAAGCTGCTGTTTAGCTGTAGTCTAAGATCTCTTAAGGATTCCTTTTCTTCTATTTTTCAGTTCTGTCATTGTACTGTGCAGTTTTTAGTTTGCTGTCTCTTCCATATCATATACATTCAAACTTTTCACTGTGCTCTTCATGCCATTTTCAGAGGCCCAGCTACAAATTTTGTCAAGGTCAGCTTTAAGGCTTTCTGTGTCCTGCAAAACTGTTACTACACTGTTTCCATGAGTTGTCATCTGTCGCTGATGAAATTTTGCATCTACCACCTTTCTTGTGTCTATTTGTAGGTGACACACTCCTGGCCCAAGCAAAGAACCCCAAGGAACTCTGGTCATAACCACTGAACTGTTTGACTTTATTTCTTCAGCACATGCCATATCCATAGGTCCTAATCTAGCCTATAAACATACCAGTTAAGCCATGATCTAAAGGAGACATTTTCTTTCATTAGTATTCAGAAGGGCAATGGCATGAGCAACTAAATACTTCCAAAGGTAGACACAAGAGCCGTTCTGTCCAAGCAGGATAACACAGGTGAATGTCGCCACGTAGTTGAGTACAGCAATAAAAAGCAGTGAAGAAAAATGCTGACATGGATCCTGCTATCGAACCAATGTATATATACAATATACATATATATACAGGGTGTAACGTGACGTATGACAAAAACTTACACCAGTGATCTATCATGCAATTTTGAGTGTATTTTTTCTATAACATATACTCTCTGTGACCCCAGTTCAGTACCCAGCATTTGGCTGTTTGGGTGTAAAAGTTTAGAGGCTGCATAGGTGCCATTGTGTGAGAGCTTCGCAGGGAGACGGGAGACGAGTATTATTAGCTTATACTGTACTGTACATAAAAATCCCATATCCTATCAGTACAAATGAGTTTTAAGAAGAAACTTGACGAAGTCTATTGATTCTTTAACATCGTCATGCTTTCCTGCAATTCCTTTGCACAAATCGACTGTAAATTATAAGGATTAAATTCAAATTTTATGGCTTGCGAGAGAGTAGGGAGGGAGGAGAGGGGTGGTGTGCTGTTGCCAGTTTTGTAATGTTTAGTTTGTAGGATATTGCTACGAGCATTATCATAACACCCACAGCTCATTCAATGGAAAAATATTACTTTAATGAGTGACTTGCATTCCTTTAAGTCAGGAGTAATATTATTATTCATTACAATTTTTCTGCTGCAAGTAAACGTGGCACCAATGCTTCATATGATGAAGTGAGAACAGTGACACAGGACTGCCAATGTAACGACCATGCAGCTAGACCTATTTTTTGCTTCTACCTAGCGGCACAATTCAACATCTCACAACATGATATCTAGCTACATTCTGGATATTTTTGCCATTTTTAGGTGATATTCTAGAGATTTAATCGTATTTTCTGGCGATGTTTTGCAGTGTTTACTATCTAGCGACATTCTAGCAAGTTTTCAGGACTAAACTAGCAAGATCGATTATAAGGACTTGACAACCCTGCGTCCACTGTCATTTGAACAGGAAAATTTGCAGGCGTGGCACACTCTTCAGATACTGTTCTCCGCATTCAGGTGTTCACTGGGTTCAGCTTGTTCATGAAACAGCATGCCACATACGTACAGCAATGAAGAATATGCAGATATTGTCTATTTTTACGGATTCTGCGATGGTAATGCAAGTGATGCAGAGAGGAATACAGGTGGAGATACCCAATCACGTCACGTTTGCTTGCAGCGGAAAAATTGTTATAAATATTATTCTTCCTGACTTAAAGTGAGGCTAATCTCCCTTTACAATAACGTTTTTCCATTGAATGAGCTGTGGGTGTTATGATAATGCTCGTAGCAATATCCTACAAACTAAACGTTACATAACTGGCAACAACACACCACCCCTCTCCTCCCTCCCTACTCTCTCGCAAGCCATAAAATTTGAATTTAATCCTTAATTTATAGTCGATTTGTGCAAACGAATTGCAGGAATGCATGACGATGTTAAAGAATCAATAGACTTCGTCAAGTTTCTTCTTAAAACTCGTTTGTACTGATAGGATATGGGATTTTTATGTATAGTACAGTATAACCTAATAATACTCGTCTCCCGTCTCCCTGGAAGCTCTCACACAATGGCACCTATGCAGCCACTAAACTTTTACACCCAAACAGCCGAATGCTGGGTACTGAACTAGGGTCACAGAGAGTATATGTTATAGAACAAAATATACTCAAAATTGCATGATAGATCACTGGTGTAAATTTTTAAATTTTTGTCATACGTCGCATTACACCCTGTGTGTGTGTATATATATATATATATATGAATACAGTGGGCTCGCACAGTGCGCGAGAGATTGGGCGGTGCACGAGCTCGCGCACTGGGAATTCGCATACTAGGAATACATAATCTTATGGGAATAATTACATATGGGCGGTACCCCCTCATACCTGGACATTTTTTGGCCCTTAGAGACATAATAAAGGTCATACGTTTCAGACATTGTACTAAAGCTATAACTACAATAACAAAAATATGGGTAGTCACCTTAACAACAGTAGACAAAAGGCCTGATGACCTTAAATAACAGGGGTTCTGAGGCGCAGCAACACTTAGAGCGCCGCACTCCCCACCGCACCAACACTTCCCTCCGCAGACTCCTCTTGATCACCTTCCCCAGGAGCATCAAAGTCACTCACTTCGGCCATAAACCCTTCAAAGTCCAATGCTGACACTTCTGATATTGCATCCTCTTCATCCTCAACAGGAACAAGAGCAGACGATGTCGATGGTTCCGCTATTTCACCAACTTGAGCCTGCTGTGTGTAGCTTGTTATGAGCGCGTGTCTACTCCTGTTTATTTCTTTCCTGTGCCTGTCTGTGTAGAAACAGAAGAGTTTGTCGAAACCACCCAGAAGTTCCTCCGTTCTTAGGCTGCTCACTTCCTGTTCCTTCATCTCTTCCTTGAGCTTATCCACGGCAGCAAGGATCTTGCTAATGTTTGACATACACAGCTCAGTCCTGCCTTCCATCACGCTAGGCTGCTCAACTTGACTCTGTCTGGCGCATCAACATGACGACACGTGACACGCTCTGTGAGGGGTGGTCGCGCACTAGTAGAAAATGGCATTTTTGAGCCACTCCTTGCCTCTGCCTCGCGTTCTGTGTGGTAAACTCGCGCATTAAAGAGTATTTGGTTATGATTTTTGGTCACTCGTGCACAAGGCAAATCGCGCACTGCGGTGACGCGCACTGTGCGAGCCCACTGTATATGAGAAAAAGGCAGAGTATAACAGAGAAGTGGAGGAACAATGGGGCAAATATGAACTGGAGCAGATGAGGGACGTGGAAGGTGTGTGCAGGATATTTACAGAAGAAATATGTGCAGCATGTGATGTGGTGTGTGGAAGGATGAGAAGACGGAGGGGTGTGCAAGGAACAGCGTGGTGGAATGAAGAGGTGAGACAGGCTGTGGCACAAAAGAAGAAAGCACACAATGAATGGATCAGAAATAGGGGCGTGGAAGAAGTTGAGAGGCGGAAGAGAGAGTTATATGCAGAAAGAAAGAGAGAGGTGAAAAGATTAGTAAGAGAGAGTAAGAAGAGAGCGGATGAGGAATTTGGAAGGAATTTGAGTATAAAGTGGAGGGACTGTAAGAAAATGTTCTGGAAAGAGGTGAAAAGAGTAAGACAGGGTGGAAGTGAAGTTAGCAGGGGAGTGAAAGATAAAAATGGTAGATTACTAGAGGAGAAGGGAGAAAAAGTGAGCAGATAGAAAGAACACTTTAACCCTTAAACCCCGGGCTTGTTTTGCTCTGTCTTGCGTGTCCCGCGGGCATATTCAGGCTCCGACAGACTCGTTTTCGTTTTCGTTTTTAAAGGCTCCAACATGCTTGCATGTGTCGGCCTTGGTCACCTAATGGCGGCTCTCCACGCTGCACGATCCATTGCAGCCTCCCTGTTCAGTCCCTTAACCCTAAGGTCACACTTAATGACCTCGTCCCATGTCTTTCTCGGTCTACCCCTCATAACCTCACCTCCAATATTAACATTTCTCACCTTCCTCACCCAATTATCATCCCCCATCCTCTCCACATGTCCAAACCACCTCAATCTACCTCTCCTCATCACAACACCAATACACTCCAGTCCCATCCTACCTCTCAACTCTTCCATTGTAAACCCAGCCCCTCCAGGCCTTGGACGCAGGGACGCACTGCACATCCACCTAATCATTGTCATTTCTGTACGTCTGAGCCGGCGAATGTCTTCCTCCTTCACTGCCCAGGTCTCACTGTCATACAGCATTACACTCCTAACACATGCTGCATACAAAGACCCCTTAGCATGTAGGGAGAGCCTTCTCAATGTCAGGAGAGGCAAGAGCTCCCTGAACTTCTTCCAACCACTTCTCACCCTAGCCACAGAGCTAGCTCCAGCCCCACCTCCAGCACACAACATGTCTCCCAAATAACAAAACTCTTCCACACACTCAAGAGATTCACCAGCAAGTTCAATCCTTTCACGTCTGACGATCTCCACCTGCTCACCCCGGCACACGGTGCACATAAAATCAGCATTATCTCGCAGTCTACCTCTGATACCACTACATCTCTTATGCACCCATTTATCACAAGCACCATACAAGATGGAATTACTTCCCATGCCCTTGTGGCAAACTGCACATGGCCACTCTCCCTCGTCTTTGACAGTACCGCCACCAACCCTAGATATTATCATTTTTGTTTTATCTGCATTTACCCTTAAACCCTTTTGCCCCATACCATATCTCCACTTCCTAAACCTTTCCTCCGCCTCCCTTTCATTCTCTGCAATCAACACCAAATCATCAGTATACAACAACTCCCACGGGAGTCCGTTTCTAAAGTCACGTGAAAGGGCTTCAAGTACCATGATAAACAACATGGGACTCAAGACTGACCCCTGATGCACACCAACATTCACGGAAAACTCATCACTCAAATCTCCATTCACTCTCACCTGGGTGTGAGCACCCACATACATGGCCATAACCACCCTAACTAGCCACTCCTCCAAGCCAAGCTTTCTCATTGCCCACTTCACCACCTCTCTAGGGACTCTCAAAAAATATTTACCAAAAATCAGTTATTAGTCCT
The DNA here is from genome assembly GCF_032717465.1 of Coenobita brevimanus. NCBI lineage: Eukaryota > Metazoa > Arthropoda > Malacostraca > Decapoda > Coenobitidae > Coenobita > Coenobita brevimanus. The sequence goes on from NC_137018.1 coordinate 25,823,246, forward strand.
AGAATATTAAAATTACATATATGCATATGGCACATACCTTCAGCTTTCTCCTGGGATATTTGTTGAGCCTTCGTCGAGTACCATAGGACTTGTGGAGACCTCTGAAGTTGGGTAACAAAGTCTCCACTTTACGCTTCCCGACAAGCCGTAATATGATTACAACAGCCAGATACTATCAATAGAAACACTATTCTATGATCATCAAGTAGTTTGGAATCCATACTCCAAAAAAAAAACACTATGAAAGCAATGAAAATTACGAGTGCGTATGACCTTCCCACTTGCGCTAGTTCACCGCTGGTATTCTGTCATTTATTATTCAAACAAACACTCACCCTTTATATTCCTATTATATATATATATATATATATATATATCTGCAGTGTTTATCCATAAGTTTCCTTCAGTAGTATTAGCTTATTGTCACTGAAGTCTTTCAACTTTTCATTCAGTAAAATATGTAGAGAGCCACGGATTCACTTTCACTGTTATAACCTCAAGTATTTGTACTCATATTCTTATATTACTAATTATTTACATTTCTATTTACATTTTCTATTGTATTTTCAATATTTACAATCCTATTTTACTTACACTATGTTATTCACTGTCACTTGCAGTAACATAAAACTATATTACACTGTTCATTCATATGTACATCCATTGCTTTCACTTGCTATTTACACATTATTTTCATTTCCCACTTGCACTTTTAGAACTGCTTCTGGCTGTGGTAATCAAAGAAGCAGGTAACACAGAGGGGAACCTGGCACTCAGCGCACTGCCAAGAGGTGCATTTGTGCTCAGGTTTGCGTCGGGTGGTAGGTGTACACACCTGGCACCTGCGGATCACAGCCTTCCTCTTCCATGTGGCAGGCATTTGCACCAGTCTGTGCCGATCCATGTATGTCCTCTGCTCAAGTCTGTCGGGAAGTCTTACTGCATGGCGCCTTGGAGCTGCTGCTGTCACCTTATCATATCTTTCAAGCAGCTGCTGAATACAAGTCCTGGCGAACAACCTCAGGGAGAAGGACTTGGGTGGCTTGACCATCATCTTGTACAGGGTGAAGGCATTCAGCATCATCATGTCTATGAGATGCAGAAAAACTTTCCTGTACCACCTAGTATTCTTCCTGAGGCAGTCGATCTCTCCAATCATCATGTCGGACTTGTCCACCAGCCGCATGTTGATATTGTTGTGTATGACAGCATCAGGTTTCCTCACAGGTTTGCCTGTCCTACGGTCGACCTTCCCACTGTCTTTCAGTTCCCCCTTGTGTATGGTGGTGAGCATGTGCACGACCCTCTTGTCATGCCACCATATTGCCAGCACCACACTTGTGTAGGTTCACGTCTCCTCGCTGCGAGGTTCCTGCCTCTGGGAATTTAAGGAAGTGGGCACGATTACTCTTCACAGTGCCGCAGGAGCCGATGCCGTGCTCTGAAAGGTATTTGGCAAGTTTCGGTGCTGTTTAACATTTGTCTGTATACAGCACATGATTCCCACCAAAATACCTTTCAAGGAGCACTTTCACTACACAGCTTGAGAAGCCAAGGGGGTGTGTTTTATCAAGATCGACAGTGCTGGCTGAATAAATGACGAAGTCAAGGATGTACCCCGTCTCACAGTCGCACAGTACAAAGAACTTGATTCGAAAGCGATGGCGTTTGCTTCGAATGTACTGCACAAACCTAAGACATCCTCTGAACAAAACCAAGGATTCGTCAATGACAACCTTCTAAAAGGGGTGGAAGAATGTCATAAACTTATCCTTCATTCTGCTCAGAATCTCCCGGATCTTCCAGAGTGGGTCGGTTTGGGAAGGTACATCGTTGTCGGCAAAGTGCAGGTTTCCCATGATGTTCCGGAAGCGATCTCTGGCCATGTACTTATTGAAGGTGGGTGAAGGTAGTAAGGGGTCCATGGACCAGTATTCTTCCAACTCATGCTTCTTTGAGTGTGGCATGAGAAGCATGAGGGCGAAGAACACATACAGCTCCTGCACTCCCAGCATGGATCACTGTTGCATCTTGGCTGCAAATGTACCACTTGCAGCACGTTGTGATTCATACCTGTTGGTCTCATCACATATGTGCTGCATGACTTCATCATCGAGGAAGGCCAAAAGGAAGTCAACACACTCAGCACCCTCGCCAAGATTGCAGGCAGTCTGTATCCCTGAGGAACTCTCGTTGAAATCAAGATGTTTTGGGACAAAATCGGACCCTTCCGTCCACGTGAAGGTGTTCAGAATTCCCTGTCGTGGCAGTGTAGAGTGGGTGAGGGTGGAGCGTGGCTGTGAGGCAGATTTATCTGGTTCAAGGTCACTCGCACTGACCCTGGGTTGCCGTACAGCACTAGCAGCCCTTACTCTACTGGCAACTCTACTTTTACGGGTCAGGGATTTACCTCTTCCTCTACGGCCTGCCTTCACTGTTGATGCTGGTGGCGACTCCGACGACGAAGACTCCGGAGAAAATGCAGCAGAAGAAGAGGAAGAAATGAGTGAAGTGGGGCTTCGGGAACGGGGAGTGATTCACCTCGGGACTCATGGCGGGCTGGGTCACACGGGGTCATTGTTCCGGAGCTAACCCGCCGCCTTTTCACTCTCTTCCCAAATTCCTTCCCTTGCTGCACTACGGGCTCCTTTCCCTTGGAGCTTGGGATAACTTGGGACACTGAAGCACTCGTAATAGGAGTTTCTGGCACAATTTCCTCACCCGGCTCATCACACGAATCACCCGAAGGATCATGGTCAATATCCATCATTATCATTGATAATTCGGCTAGTTCAAGTTCCACTGCAGAGTCACTTAGTCCTTTCCTGCTTCCCCCACGAGTTTTGCTGGGGGTAGAGGTCACGGGGCCCTTTGCAATGGACGCAGAAGCGGTGGAATTGGCGTGGCGCGAGTGCGACATGCTTTTACCACAGAGGAGGACAAGGAACTGAATGGCGCAGCTTATCTGAGAAGGCAAGGGTTGACAGTGACAATGGGGCTGACAGCTATCTTACATGCTAAGAAATTATTGGTAGGAAATCTCGGCAATACATAAAGAAATAGGTAGCTCCAGGTGAATGTAAATGTCACTTAGGCTTCTCCCTTCCTTTCTTATATATATTTTTATTACGGAAATACATTACAAGGCATAATTCAAAGGGGAAATTACCATGGGAATTTAGCGAACGAATGCATGTGAGGTGTTGTCAGGTGATAATTAGCCAATTCCAGGTGTATACCACTATCACTTACCTTATTTCTTTTTGGTATATATTATTTTGTAAAAGCATAGGGCATAGGGCTTATTTCAATGGATGAAATCAGTGGAAAAATCCGGGGAAGATTTGCTTTAGCGCAGCGCGACAGAGCAGGCGATAGGAAAGGGTAAAGGAGGTGAAGTAGGGAGGGGGGAGAGGGTACTGGAGGGGAGGTAGGGAGGGGAGTCAAGAACGGGGGAAAATGGTTAAATTGTCAACAATGGATGGGAGTACAGATGAGATTAGGAGTGCTGACCATTGGTGGACAGTAGCAACACATGCTAAAAAATGATTATAGTAGGACGCGCCTCCGTTTGCGGCTGTGGTGTGGCCCGCACCTGTGTACAATGGTGCCACGTTTCCCCAACTTGCGATGTGAAACGGAAGCTATTTATGTACAAGGCAACACAAATACGATAAGTTCAGATGAATAAAACTTACACTTGTGTATTTTGATGGATGAATCAACAGTAATCTTATTATGCCTATAATATTTATACAGTAACACAGAAACATGGCATACATATTGTACAGTGTTGCTAAAAGAAATTGTAGTCACTTTTAATCTTTTTTAGCGTAGTTTTAGGGTGGGTAATAATATTACAGTTATGCATATAAGAGAATGAGCCTGAAAAAAGAAGAAATATGCCAATATCTAAAGTAAAAGAAATAATTCATATAATTCTTGTGAGTGGCAGCACTGACACACCCAGCTGGCCTAAGGTAAAGTACGTACCTCCGTAGACACAAGGATAGCTTGTACAGGTGTTGCTAGGGAAAAATGCTCACATTTACTGGCTTTTATCATAATTTTAAGGGCAAGGAATAATCACATTTATAATCATAAGCTAATATGTAGGACAAAATAGTAGGCATATGTCAATACTGAAGTAAAAAAAAAAAAAAAAAAAACATTCACTCGCGAGCAGCAACACTTCCACACCCAGTCGGTGGCCTTGACCTCAGGGGTGGTGTGGAAAGAGAGATGGAGGAAGGGGAAAGAGAATGAATGAATGAAAATCAATCATGGTACTGCAATAACGGGTCATCTGTCGCCGTATACAAAATGATAAATATCACTAAATATAACAAAACCAAAATAACAAATGAAAGCACAATTATAAACAACTTAAAAAAGAATCAAAAGTACTCAGGGTGGCTCACATCTCCCGCCAGGAGAGAGAGAGAGAGAGAGAGAGAGAGAGAGAGAGAGAGGGAGAGAGAGAGAACGGTATAGAAAACGTGGCAACACTGTACACAGGTGCGGGCCACACCACAGCCGCAAACGTAGACGAGTCCTACTATAGTAGGAAATCTCGAAAATACAGAAAAAAGTAGGTAGTTCCAGATGAATGTAAATGTCACTTTGGCTTCTCCCTTCCTTTCTTATATAAATTTTTTTTACGAGAATAGATTATATGGCATATTACAAAGGGGAAATTTACGTGGGAAATTAGCTAACGAGTGCACGTGAGGTGTTGTCAGGTGATAATTAGCCAAATCAAGGTGTATAGCACTATCACTTACCTTATTTCTTCTTGGTATATATTATTTTGTATAAGAATAGGGCATAGGGCTTATGACAATGGATGAAGTCGGTGGATAATTCCGGGGGAAATTTGCTTTAGCACAGCGTGGTCGGGGAGGTGAGAGGACAGGGTAATGGAGGGGAGGTAGAGAGGGGAGTCAGGAATGGGGAAAAATGGCTAAATTGTCAACAATGGATGGGAGTACAGATGAGATTTGGAGTGCTGACTAGTGTTGGACATTGGCAGTACTGACAGATGGCACAAGCCACCACTTGTAAGCCCGGGAGAATTCAAAATAACACTGAATCACAATAGTGACACCCCGCGGTATGATCCACTGCGCCTGAGCGTCACGAAAGTGAGGCCCCGCGGTTAAGGGGTTAAGGAATTGTTGAACATAGAGGATGGAAGTAATGCGAGTATAAGTGGCTGGGGAACGGCTGGGAGAAGAAGGGAGGTGAGAAAACAGGAAGAAATCAGTAGGATAGAAGTTGTGGAAGCAATGAAAAACGTTAAATTGGGGAAAGCCCCAGGAATTGATGGAGTGTGTGGTGAAATGCTGAAATATGGGGGAGAGATAGTACAGTAGTAGAATGGATGTGGAAAATGTGGAGATTGGCCTGGGAGGAAGGTAGAGTCCCGGAGGATTGGAAGTCAGGTACTGTATAATTATTCCCTTGTACAAAGGAAATCGGGAAAAAGAAGCATGGTAAGCATAGGGACATCTGTCTTCCTAGTATAATAGGAAAAGTGTATGGTAGGATACTTATTGACAGAGTTAGAGAAAGAACAGAGGAATTAGTTGGAGAAGAATAGGGAGGCTTTACGAAGGGAAGAGGTTGTGTAGATCAGATATTCATTCTTAGATCCTTAGTGGAAAAGTATCTAGAGAAGGGAATGAAGTTGTATGCAGCTTTCACGGATTTGGAGAAAGCATATGACAGGGTGGATATACAAGGATTGTGGAAAGTATTAAGAATATATGGAGCAGATGGGAAGTTGTTGACTGCTGTGAGTATGATGGTGCTAAGGCTGCAGTGCGTGTGGATGGTGAACTGAGTGACTTTTTCTCTTTGAAGGTTGGGTTAAAAAACAGGGATGTGTCATGCCTCCATGGTTGTTCAATCTGTACATGGATGGGGTAATAAAAGAGGTACAAGGCAGGGTAGTGGATGCTGGAATGGCCCTGGTGAGAGAGGGTAGTGTTTGGAAACTCCCTGTACTGTTGTTTGCAGATGATACTGTGCTGTTGAGTGAAGACGAAGCAGAGCTGCAAGGCTTGGTGGATGAGTTTAGGAGTGTGTGTAAGAAACGGAATCCAAAGGTGAATGTAGGGAAGCGTAAAGTGATGGTCTTTGAGAGAGGTGAAGTCAGTGAATGTACAGCGAGGTTGGATGGTGAGGAATTGGAAAATGTGAGTACGTTTAAGTACTTGGGTAGTGTCATGAGTTAGGATGGAGGTTTTGGGTGGTGAAGTGCTTGAAAGGGTACAGCAGGGAAGAAAGGTTGCTGGTTCCTTGAAAGCAGTGATAAGAAGCAGGGAAGAGAGCATGGAAGTGAAAAAATTACTACATGACAGTACTGTGATACCAACTCTAACGTATGGAAGTGAAGCTTGGACGTTGTTGGAAGGACAGAAGTCAAGAGTGAGAGCAGTGGAAACGAGTTATTTAAAAGGAGCCTGTGGAGTCACATGGAGAGATAGGCTCACAAATGAGGATATAAAGAAGCGTTGTGGTGTGGATGTGGATGTGATAGGAAGCGTTAGGAGGAACACACTGAGGTGGTTTGGCCATGTGGAGAGGATGGAGGGTGAAAGACTGATGAAGAGAGTGTATGTGAGTGAGATGGAGAGGGGAAGAGGGAGGGGGAGGCCGAGGATGAGATGAAGGGATGGGGTGGAGAGGTATATGAGAGAGGAGGGTGTGAGTTGGGAGCGGGGCAGTGAAATGGCGGGGGACAGGGCAACGTGGAGGCGATTTGTTTGTGGCAACCCCGAACGGGATTGAGGCGTCTGGCAATGTATACATATATATACGTATATATATATATATATATATATATATACACCTACTGCAAATTGACTTATGACCTTCACATAGAACTGCTATGGGAGAATTGTCTGTCTCTGCTTGCGTTTCCACCTCTAGCAACTGATTTTTAGAGGTAATAAGCAACTGGCAACTCCTCTGGTGTTGGCGGAAGGTGGTGAAACACTCAGCACGTCAGTGCTTGCCCAGAAACGAAAGTGGGAGTATAGGTTGCCGTCGCACTGAGCTTGCACCTTCCTCTTTTTTCGTAGATCAGCTGTCTTTCTTCTTCATTCCTTGTCAGACCACTGTTGTAGTCCACTGCCAGTTTGACTGCCTGCTCAGCAGCATCAATGACCACTCTGAGGTGGGACATGACATCAGGAATGGAGCAGAGGACATTGATGCTTGTTGGAGTATCCAGCTTCAAACACTGGAAGAGGTTTCTCGACTTCTGGGTGACAAACTTAGAGATTCGCAGATCTGATGCCTTATCCATCATCTTCATGTTCAAACAGTGCAGACCCTTCTTCTTCAGCAGTGCTGCAGTCATATTTTTCATCATTTCCTGCTTTTCCTCAGCAAAGACTTTGTCAGAATACATGGCTAATGGAGCCAGGTCCTCACTGAGATACCAGAGGTGGCTTTTGACTTTGTCCAGTGCTACAACAGGATCCACCTCTTTGAATTCTTCAGTCTTCTTCAGGAGATTGAGGTCACTGATTGAAGCGTCGACAGCATTTGGGGCTTCAAACCAGTGCATCACATAAATGGTGACGAGGAAGACACAGATGCATTTAATGGGCTCCTTTGATGCCATGTGAAGGGGAAGGAGGTGAATCCTTCTGCTGATTTCTCAAAAGGAAGATCTTGAGGCAGTAAAGGCCTTTGGCCATCCAACGTGCTCTGTGATAGGCACCTGGACGAAGAAAGATCATCCGTGGTAGCTTCTTGCCGAGGAAAGCCAAAGACAGCTGGAGGAGCTCAAGGTAGTCATCATGGGATTGCAAACGATCCATGTGGCTGAGTACGAAGTGTTCAATGTCCTCAGCCCTGTCTGAGATTTTTCATCTAGGTCATCATCGTAGGGATCGAAGGAATCAGTGTCAATTTTGTTCCAGAACTCTTTGAATCGACTGAAGAGAGGAATTTCAGGACCAGAAGATGAGAAAATGAGGTCAAAGATCCCTGCCACTATGAGTTCACACATGTGCTGCCTGCATGCAAAGAACAACAGTGGGACTTGGAGACCTCTTTCAGTGACTAAGTAAGCTCCGCTGTGAACCCCAGTGTAAGACGCTGTAGTATCAAAACAGAGCCCTGCAATCCAGGGCTTCACTTCCAGCCATTCATCTAGAGTCCTTAGCAATGCCGCTCCCATTGTTTCGCCCGTTCCAGCAGGGATCTCAGGGATAGCCAGGATCTTCTCCGTACCAATCCCCGTAACAACAATCGCCAGGTGATCACTGCAGCCGCTACCATCGATGTTGGGCAAGAGCTTTCCATCAAAATGGAGAATCATGGGTGTTTGCGCATGGTATTTTTTGTTGATCTTTTCAGCAATCTCAGTCCTTGATTCCTTCTGAACAGAGTGGAGAGATCCGACAGACAACGTGAGTTCCCCCATGTCAAGCTCTGGTGCGATCAAGGCAGGAGTTACCACGTACATTGCAACTCACATTGAAATGAGGCATGGGTTTGAGAAGGCCAAAGAAAAATTACAGAGTATGGTCTAGATCCCACCAGTAGTGGAACTGAATATGCACTTTGCCCTTCAAGTTCCTGAAGGTTCAATTTTTCTGAACACCCTAATACAGTATATACATACAGTCAAGTCTCCTTAGATGCAGGTAATTGGTTCTGGACCACACCCGTGCCATAGAAAACCATGCCATAGAAATAACTAAACCTACGGGAAAAATGGTACTTGGTTCTGGACGTTTGCTTTTCACCCTACTTTTCCCCATTTTTCCCCACTTTACACAATCAAGCCATCAGTCAATGCATGTATTACATGTAACACAATAGGTACAAAAAATGGGAGGGTGATCAGCCTTGTGTCTATTTGGGCAATACCACACGCTGCAGTCTATCTATCTATCTATAGCCCTACACCCTAATCCTGCAAAGGGTGACCGCAGACAAAACGCCTCCAAGTCGCTCTGTCACCCACCATTTGACTACCCTCCCCCCAACTCACCCCCCCCCTTCTTCATATACCTCTCAACTCCCTCCCTCCACCTCATCCTCAGTCTACCCCTCCCTCTCCCTCCCTCCACCTCACCTACATACACCCTCTTAGTCAGTCTTTCATTCTCCATTCTCTCCACATGCAGACTGAACGAAAAAAAGCTCCACTAAGTAGACACAGATCAGGTCACCGACCAAAACACTGAAGCTGGTGGAAGCTGCCTGGTCAAGTACTGATTGAAGAAGTTTATTTGATAAAGTTTGTATGCTCAAGTGTCAACAAAACTCACATTTAACACATTAATAATCATTCTTATATATGTGATGATGATGATGATGGGAGGCATTATACTTCGTCTTAGCTTGCTTCGTCCCTAACCCGATCACAGCGGTTTTACGAACAAACCTATAAACTAGTCACAATACCCAAAGAATCTTTAATGTTTCATTACTTAACACAATGAATTTGGTGACGTTTAACCTCTTCATAAGAAAGAAAAAGTCCACAGTTAGAGCACTTGTAGTACAGAGCTGAAGTGGTCAGCATCTTCTTTGTTTACAAACAGGGGAGAGTGCCGACCACCAGGGGAATTTGCCCGCGCGTTTCAAACCTTGCCACGCCCGTGCCATAGAAAACCACGCCATAGGTGTCTTGACTGTATATATAGTATATATATATATATATATATATATATATATATATATATAGTGAATGTACAGCGAGGTTGGATGGTGAGGAATTAGAAAATGTGAGTACGTTTAAGTACTTGGGTAGTGTGATGAGTAAGGATGGAGGTTTGGAGGGTGAAGTGCTTGAAAGGGTACAGCAGGGAAGAAAGGTTGCTGGTTCTTTGAAAGCAGTGATAAGAAACAGGGAAGTGAGCATGGAAGTGAAAAAGTTACTACTTGACAGTATTGTGATACCAACTCTAACGTACGGAAGTGAAGCTTGGACATTGTTGGAAGGACACAAGTCAAGAGTGAGAGCAGTGGAAATGAGTTATTTAAGAGGAGCCTGTGGAGTGACGTGGAGAGACAGGCTGACGAATGAGGATATAAAGGAGCGTTGTGGTGTTGATGTGGATGTGATAGGAAGTGTTATGAGGAACACACTGAGGTGGTTTGGTCATGTGGAGAGGATGGAGGGTGAATGACTGACGAAGAGAGTGTATGTGAGTGAGGTGGAGGGGGGAAGAGGGAGGGGGAGGACGAGGATGAGATGAAGGGATGGGGTGGAGAGGTATATGAGAGAGGGGGGTGTGAGTTGGGAGCAGGGCAGTGAAATGGCGGGGGACAGGGCGACTTGGAGGCGATTTGTTTGTGGCCACCCTAACCGGGATTGAGGCGTCTGTCAATAGATATATATACGTGTATATATATATATATATATATATATATATATATATATGTATATATATATACATTATATATATATATATATATATATATATATATATATATATAGATATATATATATATATATATATATATATATATATATATATATATGTATATATATATATATATATAATATATATATATATATATATATATATATATATATATATATATATACATTATATATATATATATATATATATATATATATATACATTATATATATATATATATATATATATATATATATATATATATATATATATATATATGACAGGGAGAGCTGGAGCTCCCGTTTCACCAGCCCTCAGTACTTGATCCTGACCATCTCCCTTTGCTGAACATTTTCAGTGCATTCATTTACACAGAGAGTAGGCCAGCATGATCTCATAATACCTCTACCTTCAACTGTCTACACTACACTACATGCGCATAACATATCACACCTTCTATTCACGTCTTTAGTAATGGCCGCTGCAATCTTACTATCAAATGAGGTGGTACCTCGGTTTGCCACCACCGGCAGGGTAGGGCTGGCAGCACAGGGTCCTCCCAGTCGCCATCAAGCGACTGTGCCGGCAGCGACTGTTGCTATTTCCGGGAATGCTTGTCAGTGAAGAAGTGACAGTGTGGCCTTATTCTTTACCAACATCCGCGGCCTTACCACAAATTTAAACTCAGATCATTTTTTCCTTCAGTCCATATCCCCTTTGGCCCTTTTCCTCACAGAACCACAAATCTCACCCTCAACCGATATATCTCCATTTTGTTTTCCCGGTTATCATCTCCTTACAAACTTCCGTAATAAGGGCGGCACCTTTTCTTATATCAAATCCCAATATGCAGTTGACACTATTTTAAACTTCACTTCATCCACTTTTCATTACTCATTATATAAAATAAATTGTCAAACATTACCAAATATATTTGTGTAGTTTATCGTTCCCCCAATGCTTCTTCAGAACCCAGTGTATTTGATTCCATATCCACACAGTTGAGTAACCTTAACCTTGCCCTTGGCACTGAAAATACCATTTTGGGTGATTTTAACATACATAATGTTGAATGGTTACTGCATTCTGCCCGGACTGGCGACCCTGGTCTACAGTGCGAGCTGTTTGCGGAATCGTTTAATCTCACCCAGTTGGTAAAGCAACCAACCAGAATACCTGATAATCCTGACCATAATGCCCATCTCTTGGATTTATTCTTGACAAATAATCCAGATCAATACAAAATAGAGGTACTGTCACCATTTGGATCCTCTGACCACAATCTCATCAAAGCCTCATTAGTTAACCCTTCCACACCTCCCATTCTGAACCTGTCAGGGTGACCCGATGGCACTTTGATAGGGCAAACTGGGATGGATTTAAAAATTATCTTGCTGACATTCCATGGCAGTCTTTCTTCTCTAGTGATCCCAATTCTACCCAGTTCCACATTTGTGACTAATACTTGCTGGTATGGATTTATTCATACCAAGTCAACAGTTAACTAAAAGATCGAACTCACCAAAATGGTTTGATGGCAACTGTGCCAGAGCAACAGCCCAAAAGTCATTAGCATATAACTCTTACTTAAAATCAAAAACATCTGAATCACTCTTCCAATTTAAAATTGCTAGAAATCATGCAAAAGCTGTATTAAATCTATCTAAATCAAACTTTCTTCAAAAGCAAGCATCAAAACTACTTAACAACCCTAATGACAATAGAATATTCTGGTCAACTCTTAATTCTTTCAATAATAACTTTAACAAGTCATCTTCCATTCCCCCACTAAAATCTTCAGATGGCAACATTACAAATGACCCATGTGGGAAAGCAGATATCTTTGCCAGTACCTTTGCCAGAAACTCTACCATAGACGATACCAGCCAGAATGTCCCAGTACTGGAACTTGATTCTCTCGAAATTGCCCCACTTAAAATACAGACAAGATACGTAAAATCCATCCTAGACAATTTACCTACCAACAAAGCTTCAGGCCCAGATGGAATGCCGCCAATTGTTTTGAAAAAGTGTTCCCCTGAACTTGCCTCTGTCCTAGCTAAATTATTCAGGCTATGCATACGTACTTCTTTATTCCCAAATTCATGGAAAGAAGCCAATATCCACCCAGTTCCGAAGAAAGGAAGTTCGTCTGACCCCTCCAATTACAGACCAATAGCTGTCACATCTTCTCTTGGTAAGGTATTTGAAACTTTAATTAATAAGCACATTCTTTAACATCTTGAATCCAACAACTTAATTAGTGATAGACAATATGGTTTTCACCACAAAAAATCCACCATTGGCATACTCAATCTCTTAACTCATACCATCCATCAATCAACTGATCTTTTTGGAGAAACTCATGCAGTAGCTCTTGATATCTCTAAAGCTTTCGACAGAGTATAGCACCGTTCCCTGCTGTCCAAACTCCCTTGCTATGGACTAACGTCTTTTGTTCCTTTGATTTCTTCATATCTTAGTGACAGGAAAATAAGAGTTAAAGTAGATGATGTATATTCCAATTTCCTCTCAATTAACGCCGGTGTGCCGCAAGGATAAGTTCTGGCGCCAACCCTATTTCTGGTTCATATTAATGATATCTTATCTGTCACCCACAATCCCATTCACTCATATGCAGATAACTCAACACTACATAGTTCATTCACACTCAGACACCCATTTACAAAGTCTAATATCTCTACCTCTTAACTCAGTACAGCCATCTCCATAAATCAAGACCTATCTACGATCAGTGAACGGGGACAAAACAACCTTGTCTCTTAGTAAAACTAAATATATACAGTTTACTAATAGACAGATATTGCCAGATTCGTACTTTACCTTCAGTGCTACTAATATTCCCATCTCCAAAAGTATTGAAATACTTGGCGTCTCACTTAACAGTGCCCTCAGCTGGACCTCTCATGTCAGATCACTTGCTGAAACCACCTCAAAGAAACTTGGATTATTGTACAGAGTCCGTAACTTCATCGCCGATGAGTAGTTAGCTATAATTTATAAGAGTCATGCGCGCTCTCAGCTTGAATATTGCTCACCCTTGTGGAATGGTTGTGGAGAAGTTGCACTAAGACAACTAGACAAAATTCAGAACAAAGCTGTTGGAATCATTAACAACCCTGTCATTACATATAAACTACCTCCCCTGCAAGTAAAAAGAATGTTGCCTCCCTTGCATTATTTTACAGATTTTTTTTAGCAAATGCTCAGACGAAGTTGTGTCCATGGTGCCACCTCTTAATGCCTTCCCTCGTGCTACATGGGAATCTGGTAGCGCTCATGACTGGAATGTCACTCAGTCATATTGTAGAACTTCTGCCTATCAGAATTCTTTCATTCCCCGAACTGCAACTCTCTGGAATTCGTTTCCCCAGAGTTGTTTCCCTCTAAATTTCAACCCACAGCTGTTCAAGTCTAACTGTTACAGATATTTTATTAACAGAAGATGCCAGTAACCTGGTGTATGGATTGTTTTTTTTTTACTCATTTGTTTTTCCTTCCTCCGTTCTGTTATTCAAAAATATATATATATATATATATATATATATATATATATATATATATATATATACACACACACATGTATATACAGCTACTGCAAACTGTCTTAGGACCTCCACGCTCAAGGTATTAAAAACACAGAAATCATAGTATATCACAATGTTTGTTTATGAAATGCCATGCATTAATATGAAGTCATGTTTCCTTTGTTTTTCAGGACCAGTTGGATGGGTTTTGGCATGGAATCATTTAGATCTATAACATTATTTTTAATTCATTGCCAGACGCCATGTATCCCAAACGGGGTGGCCAAGGGCTTAGAGTTAATTGTTTTACAGGGAGGGGCACTAATCCTCCACCAACCCCACTTGACACATACGGAGAACGTTATGCCAACAGCATCTGGTGTTCCCAGGCGGTCACCCATCCAAGTACTAACCAGACCCAACGTTGCTTAATATAAGGATATTCCTTTGCACCAAACAATTGACAGTTCAGTCTTAAGGATGTCCAGATTGGGTGTCTTCTTCTCTACCATGATGCCATGATTTTCTTCATCTTTCCCCAGCAGTTTTCTATTGGATTTAGATCCGGACTGTTGCCAGGCCAGTCGAGGACCTCAATCCGATTAGCCTGAAGCCATTTTGTCACCATTCTTGACTTGTGACATGGACCTGAATTGTGCATGAAAAAGTGACACCCATGAATAACAAAAAAGTTTAACAAATGATCTTTCAGAACTTGAATGTACCAGCCACCATTCATCATCAAGTTCTTAGGAAGAAAGTTGAGACCTCCCCTTTCCATTTCACCTGAGAAACACCCCCATACCATTACTGATTGTGGGTGCTTAACAGTGGGCACTGTGTAAGCGGGGTCATATCGACTACGGGAGGCAGGGCGATGAACCTTGGCAGAACGCACTTTCATCGGAAAACATAACTTTTCTCCACACATCCGATGTCCAGTGTGCATACTTCTTGGCAAAATGAATGCGCTGCTTCTTCATGCGGTCAGTGAGAAGCAGTTTCTTGCCTGTAGTGCAGCTTGGCAAACCCAGCTCCTTTTGCAAGCGGAGTTCGATAGTTCGAACAGAGACGTCTTGCAACAGCTGGCGATGCATTCTCTTCAATTCTGCTACTGTCAGTTGAGAAGTCTTGATTACTTTCCTCTTCAGAAGTGTATCTGTACCTCTGGATGTCGTCCTCTTCTTTCCACCACCATGCTTGTGTTCTGGTACGACATCAGGTGGCAAGCCAAGCGCTGCAGCAAGAATCTTCATGACGGTCGAATTTGCGCATCCAGTACGTTCACAAATAGTGTTGATAGGGGACATTTTCCTGCCTCCATGCAATGATACGGACCCTCTCATCCCTTGAGCAGTACTTTCCAGGCATGACAAGTCGACTCTAGGAAAATAACAGGGCAAACAGTAATGCATACAAAAAAAGAGGGAAGTGCAAGCTTGGAGTGACGGGAACATATACTCCCACTCTCGCTTCTGGGCAACCACTGATGTGCTGAGTGTTTCACCACCTCACGCCAACATCAGAGGAGTTGCCAGTTACTTCTTGCCCAAAAAATTCAGTTGGTAGAGGTGGAAACACAAAGCAAAGACAGACAACTCTCCCATAGCAATTCTGTGTGTAGGTCCTAAGTCAATTTGCGGTCGTTGTATATATATATATATATATATATATATATATATATATAAAGTAATCCCTCTAATATCCGAACGCCCAATATCTGAACATCCCCACTAACCGAACATAATCGTCCCGGGATCCAATATTGCCAATTTTTTTTTTTTTTTTTTTTTTTTTTTTTTTTTTTTGGGTGGGAGAAGGAACCAAAGGCCATGGCCCGCAGTAACAGTTCCCTCCAAGAGAAAAACAAAATACAATAGAGAGCCAAATTCAAGATCCGATCATTTTGAGATGCCTGGACACACTGCGTTTGAAAGACTGGAGATCATAGGCAGCTGGAAATACAGACAGAGGGAGACAGTTCCAGAGTTGACCTGTTGCATAAATGAAAGACTGGGAGTAACGGTTAACTCTTGCATTAGAGAGTTGGACAGAAAAGGGATGAGAGTTTGCTGCCAGACGGGTGCTACGCGCCCGTCGTAGAGGTGGAGGAATGCAAGCAGACAGTTCAGAGGAGCAGTGACCATTAAAGTAGCGATAGAAAAGAGATAAAGATGCAACAGTGCGGCGAAGGGACAGAGGTTGAAGGGAGTCAGTAAGAGGAGGAGAGTTAATGAGACGAAAAGCCTTTGACTCCACCCTATTGAGAAGAGCTGTATGTGGGGAGCCTCCCCACACATGAGAGTTGTACTCCACACAGGGGCGGATAAAACCTCTGTATAGAGTCAACAATTGTGCAGGGGTAAAGAAAGAGCGGAGTCGGCTTAGCACACCCAATCTCTTAGAAGCAGATTTTACAAGAGATGTAATATGATCTTTCCAAGATAAGTTCCGAGTAAATGAAACCCCAAGCATGTTCAAGGATGATGCAGGATTAAGCTGAATATTATTAAACATTAATGGGTATACCTGTGGAAGATTTTGTCGGGTTGATAGGTGTAAGAACTGAGTCTTAGATGCATTAAAGACAACCATATTATTTTTACCCCAGTCAGCGATACGAGTCAAGTCAGACATTAGGTGTGCCATAGCCTCATCCCTTGTTTCTTGAAGCAACTGTTGAGATGGGCGTTGCGGGAACCGAATGGAAAGGTGAAGGGTGGAGTCATCAGCGTATGAGTGGATAGGATTAGATGTACAGCTTAGAAGATCATTGATGAATAAAAGGAAGAGAGTTGGTGATAGGACAGAGCCCTGAAGAACACCACTGTTGATAGATCTAGGAGAAGAACGATGGCCGTCTACAACAGCGGCTATAGAACGACCAGAAAGGAAGCTAGCGATGAAGGCACAGATAGAAGGATAGAAACCGTAGGAGGGCAGTTTGGAAATTAAAGATTTATGCCAGACTCGATCGAAAGCCTTTGAGATGTCAAGTGCAATGGCAAAGCTTTCGCCAAAGTCCCGAAAGGAGGATGACCAGGAGTCTGAAAGGTCGGCAACAAGATCGCCAGTGGAGCGTCCCTGACGGAACCCGTACTGATGATCAGAAAGGAGGTTATGATAGGAAAGATGCCTTAAAATTTTTCTATTAAGAATTGACTCGAAAACTTTTGAAATACAGGACGTTAAAGCAATTGGACGATAGTTGGAGGGTTGGGAGTGGTCACCCTTCTTTGGGACTGGCTGAATGAGAGCAAACTTCCAGCAAGAAGGAAAGGTACAAGTTGACAGACAAAGGCGAAAGAGTTTGCCTAGGCAGGGTGTAAGCACAGAAGCACAGTTCTTGAGAACAACAGGAGGGACCCCATCAGGCCCATATGCCTTGTTAGTACTGAGGCCAGTGATGGCAGAAAATACATCAACTGAAGAAATTTTAATGTCAGCCATGAGGAAGTCAGAGGGGAGAAGTGATGGAGGAACAGCACCGGAATCGTCTAAGGTGGAATTGGAGGAGAAAGTCTGTGCGAAGAGATCTGCTTTATCAGTAGAAGAAATAGCTACAGAACCATCAGAGTAGAAAAGAGGAGGGAAGGATGATGAGGTAAAGTTGTTAGAAAGATTTTTGGCAAGGTGCCAGAAGGAGCAGGAAGAATTCAAGTTGGAGAGTTGAGAGCATTTAGTATGGATGAAATTATTTTTAGTAGAGCGAAGAACAGACTTAGCACGATTCCGGGCAGAAACGTAAAGATGATGTGATTCAGGTGTGGGTTGGCTCCGGTACCTTTTGTAGGCCCTCTCCTTGTTGCGGACAGCATTAGAACAAGCGTGATTAAACCAAGGCTTTCTTGCGTTAGTCAAAGGATATGAGAAAGGAATGTAATGCTTCCATGCCCGAGAGAATAACCTCCGTAATGCGCGAGGCACACTCAGATGGCTCCCGGCCATGGAAGCAATAATCATTCCAGGGAAAATCAAGAAGTACTGCCTGAGGGCCTCCCAGTTCGCGGCTCCAAAGTGCCACAGACGACGTTTCCCTGGAGGGTCCACAGGCCGTACCGGAGTGATAGGACAGGTTAAGGTAATAAGGTTGTGATCGGAGGAGCCCAACGGAGAGAAAAGATTAACAGAGTAAGCAGAAGGATTAGTTGTGAGGAAGAGGTCAAGTATGTTGGAGCTCTCTCCAAGGCGGTCAGGGATACGGGTAGGGTGCTGTACAAGCTGCTCTAGGTCATTAAGGATAGAAAAGATGTAGGCTTGTTCACCAGGTGGATCCGTGAAAGGAGAGGAGAGCCAAAGGTGGTGGTGAACATTGAAATCTCCAAGAATGGAGATTTCAGAGAAAGGAGAAATGGACAGAATGTGTTCCATCGTAGAAGTAAGATAGTCAAAGAATTTTTGATAGTCAGTAGAATTAGGGGATAAGTAAACAGCACAGATATATTTAGTCAGAGAATGACAGGAAAGCTGAAGCCAGAGTGTGGAGAATTCAGAAGAATCAAGTTCAGGAACACGAGAGCAAGATAAGTCGTTGCGTATGTATACACAACAGCCACCTTTGGCTTTGAAATGAGTATAGAGAAAGTAGGAGGATACAGAAAAGGGTTTGCTGTCGGTTGCCTCAGACAGCTGAGTCTCCGTCAGAAAAAGAAGGTGAGGTTTAGAGGAGGAGAGGTGGTGCTCAACAGAGCGAAAGTTAGATGAAAGGCCGCGAATGTTGCAGAAATGAAGAAGAAGAGAGTCAGACAGTGGTTCCAGGCACCTCGAGTCGTCACCGGGAGAGGGGCAGATGGCGGGGGCATTTATGGTCCCCCCCCCTGGGGACTCCGAGGCTTGATTAATAGACGCCATTTGTATTGATTTTTGAAAAGGAAGTGTAGCGTGTACTGTGCATGTAGTTTGGTGAAGATAGTTAGAGAAATTTGTACTGGAGAGCATGCTGGCCTACTCTCTGTGTAACTGAGACACTGAAAAAATGGGCCAAAACCCGCAAAAAATTAAAAAAAAAATCTAACTTTTTCCCACCCGTAATTTGAAATTGCCGCGTGGCACCGAACAGCTGTTACACCATGGTCCCTTCACCCCTTCCTTCCTCCCTCCTCCCCCTCCCCCCTCCCCTGTCAGGGTTGCCATTTGGTATTTTTCATTACCAAGTGTGGGCCAATTTGGTAATGAAAAATTCATTTGGTAATGAATCAGAATAATGCATTACCAAATGGATTTTTCACATGTATGAGGATACACAGGATGGAGATGGTGGATTGTTTGCTCTCTCTGATTAATTTGGTAGCCTATATAGCGTGATAATAATCAACATGCTGTTAATTATAAGAAGAGTGATTACATGTATTTCCACTTGTGTATAAAATTAGTGAAGAATAGATGCTAGCTTTATGAATTTGGTAATGAAAATTAAAAATGGTAATGAAAATTGAGGAGTTTGGTAATGTGGCCATTGCGATCTGGCAACTCTGTTACCCCACCATCATCAACAGTCACAGCCTATCTCCAATCGAGAGCAGATGCTTATAGGAGTGCAAGCCACAGGTGCTTGTTTTTTTGTGAATAAACAGTGAATAAACTGCAATACCTCGCCACTAGAACACACAGGAATTTACAGTGTTGCGCAGTGTTAAGAAATTAGAATTTAGAGTGCAGAGGATTAACTGTGGACTGCAAACTGGCGGTTCAAACCACTCCAGAAGCCAGGGACTTGTAAGTACCCAGAATGTTTAATATTGTACAAACTCACCTCCAAAACCTCATTTTATGGTTCTTTTGCATTTATTTAAGTCTTTTATGTCCCTTATTGGTGTGATTTGGGCCTTAAATAGGTGCAGTGCATGTCCAGAGGGAGTTGTATAGGTGTTTTTCAGAGTTAGGGTCCATAAGTACAAGTCCAGGAGGCTGGGGCCCAATATCTGGACAGGATCACTATCCGGACATGCCTTTGGCTCTATTACATCGGATATTGGAGGGATTACTATATATATATATATATATATATATCTATATACATATATATATATATATATATATATATATATATAAATATATATATAATATATATATATAAATATATATATATATATATATATATATATATATATATATGGATATATATATACAGGTTATCCCTTAATTCACACGAACTTTCACGCGATTTCGGTTATCCACGAATTTTTCGTACAATAATTAAAACAAAATTATAGTATTCAAATAAGTAATTTCAATATACAAGAGAAATAAATAAAATATAAAAAATGCCTACCTGCTGCCCGTGTGCATACATATATGTATGTGTGTGTGTGTATGTGTGTGTGGGAGCCTGGGAGATCGGTCTACCACGCACCACACAGTTTGAATCCGACGGTCGAAAGATGCATGACTTGCAAATCGTTATTTGTGGCTTATTTTCTGCCTTCCAGTAATTGCTTGCCTTGTCTGTCAACATGGGGCATAAGCGTAGTGCTAGTGATGCATGTGGTAACACACCAAAACTGACTTGTAAAGTGATGTTGCTGACAGAGAAAGTTAAAGTGTTGGACAAACTTCAGGGAGGAATGTCGGCGACAATTCTCCGTCAGGACGATTCCCCGTCATTTATTTACAAACCAGTTTATTTAGCAAGTACAGTACACTAGTTTTTTACATATATGAGTTATAAAATCCCCCTGAAAATTAGTTATTAAAGTATTAAGTAATCAATAATAAGTATATTAACAGAATTACAGAGAATTGTCCATGTTTTGACGGTGAATTGACTTGATGGTGAATTGTCTCAGAACCGTATGTTTGGGGTGACTCAACTGTTCATACAATAAAGAAGGAGAACGTAGCATACGGAAGACAGTGAGGGCTAGTGCACCAGACTGCTAAAGTGTCTCCACCTACGCCTGTGAACTGTCTTGTAACCGCATGTTTGGGGTGAATGAGTCAACTGTTCATACAATAAAGAAGGCAGAATGTAGCATACAGGAGGCAGTGAGGGCTACTGCACCAGACTGCTGAAGAGTCTCCACCTATGCCTGTGCTTGTCAGGTTTCAGTTTTAAATTTGTAACATTTTTGTTGTTTTTAATACTTAATGCTAGTTTATAAGGTGTATGTAGTGCATAAACAGTATTATTCAGATGTAATATACGTATAGACATGCGTAATTATGTGCACACAAGGGCAGATAATATACACGAATTTACCACATACGCGAAGGGTCTGGGAACCTAACCCTCGCGTGAATTGAGGGCTTACCTGTACATACATATACAGTAATCCCTCCACTATCCAACGTAACAGAGCCAAAGGCATGTCCGGAAAGTGGTCCTGTCCGGATATTGGGCAATAGCCTCCTGGACTTGTACTTATGGACCCTAACTCAGAAAAACACTTATACAACTCTCTCTGGACATGCATAACACCTATTTAAGACCCAAATCACACCAATAAGGGACATAAAGACTGAAATAAATGCAAAAGAACCATAAAATGAGGTTTTTGAGGTAGGTTTATACAATATTAAACATTTTGGGTACTTACAAGTCCCTGGCTCCTGGACTGGTAGTTATGGACCCTAACCTAGCCTAACTTAGAAAAACACCTCCTTACTGCACATGCATAGCACCTAAGACACTACATATTCATATCAATAAGGGACATAAAAGAGTGAAATGAGGTGTTTGAGGTAAGTACCGTATGGAAAATACACCACAGTACAGTACGAAACATTCTGCCTACTTACAGCAAGTCCATGGCCATCTCGATGAATAGACTCCTCTCAGACTCTGACAGTAAGAAGGATTTCCTGAAGCACTTGCAGTACACTGTTCATGAAGTCTTGCACTTAGCTTAGTCATTCACACTCAGAAGTCCATTCTCTTCGCACTGTGCACTCTTGTCTTACTTATTTTCCATTGTAACTTAATAAGTGTTGCACTCTGCACTTTAAGTCTTTCCACTCATAAAACCAATTTCAAAACAAATCACACAAGTTTATTTACATTAAATTTTGTCCAAAATTTTTTTGTCTTTTCACTCAAATTTCTAATTTCTTAACAATACTGTATGCACTGTTTTTCTTTCACTGCACAACACTAAATTCCCGTGTGGTCTAGTGCAGAAGTTCTTGCTGTTTAATCACTGTCAGAGTCTGAGATTATCACTGGGAGGTGACCTAGGGGTGTGTCGCTGGGTTGTGGTGATGGCATACCCACTGCAGACGACTCAAAAGATAGACGCAAACTCACGTCGAGCAGTGACTCCACCGTGGCTGATGTGCTGGGCTGTGGCTCGGAGCATGAGGGCCTGTCTTGGGGAGGTAATGGAGTGGAGCCAGGGCTGGGCACAGCGGGGGTCACGGGCCTGAAAAAACTGTCAATCGTTAATTGACGCAAGGAACGACAATTCTGACGATTTATGATGCGCTGCCTGAAAGCACGCACTTCCTCCACAAGTCCCAAGGGCCCCATCTCCCTGTCGCAGTCCGGGTGTTCCAGGTAGTCCAGAAGGAATTCTAGGTGTTCCCGGAGTGTGCTCAGCTTGGGGATGGCTGGAGTTGTGTAATGCTGAGAGGAGTCCGCATCATCGTCGCCGTCCTCGTTGGAATCTTCAAGCTGGGTACTGACACCTGCAACTGAAGATGCAAACTCGATATCAGACAGGGTCTGATACCCAGGATCGCCCTCGTCGTCATCCAACCACTCATGCACTTCGTCCACATCAACATCGTCGCCGTGCGCACGTAGACATGCATGGAAGTCATCCACGTCGAAACCTAGGAAATCATGCTCCACATCCATTCCAAGAAGCAGACGAGACCAACCATTTTCTGGAGTCTTGACAGGGATTTCCTTCCATGCACTGGCCCAGTTGTAAATGGCAGAATTGATGTTGTAGCGGTGAAGGTTTTCCAAAGTCAGCTGGCCTCGCGTGTCCCGTCCCTCCCTGCGCTCGTCCTCGTCTTCGAGAACAACCATCACCTTGTCCAGGAACTTCCGTCGGTATAGGCGCTTCGTTGCCACGATCACTCCTTGGTCCATTGGTTGGATGAGAGCAGTCGTATTAGGTGGCAGAAACATGCACCTAGTGCGACCATTCTCAGCCACCAAGTCCTTGTCACACGGGTGGGCAGGTGCACTGTCGAGGAGGAGGGCCTTTACCTGGTCACGTGGGATTTCCAGTTTCTCCATCTGGTAATGTATGACCTCCTTGACGAAATGGCGGTGGAACCAGTCTTTGAAGATCTGGGCTGTGAACCATGCCTTCAAGGAATGGTACCAGACGACAGGGAGGACATCCATCACACCACGAAGACACCGAGGCTGCTTTGCACAGCCAACAATAACGGGCTTAAGCCGGTGCATGCAGTTAGCACTGGCACAACACAAAGCAGATATCCGTTGCTTGCAGAGCTTGCGGCCAGGTACACGCTTCTCCGTCTCCTCGGCTAGAGTGTTCGTAGGCAAAGAGCGATAGAATAAACCAATTTCGTCAGCGTTGTAGACTTGACCAAGAGTGAGGCCCTCCCTATCGATCAAGCCCTTCACCTTGTGCCAAAACTCCTCTCCTCCATCCTCGTTGCATCCAAAGCTTCGCCATGAGACTTACGGTTGGTAAGACCATGTCGTAACTTGAACGCGAAGAGCCAACCATCAGATCCCTTGAAGTCTAGGGCGTCATGAAGCCTTGTGAACTTCTCAGCAGCAGCCTTCAGCTCCGTACCAAGTACCATCACACCAGCAGCACGTTGCTGTTGATACCAAATCAACGTGGAGCAGTCAACTTCAGCAAACTTGGGAGTAAACATCATCTTCCTCTCCACATTGCGTTTGCTTTTCGACGAGAAGTCAGCCGTGTACTGCATGAGTTTTTCTCGGGATCTCTTAATATCAAACAAAGTAGATCGGGCCAGGTTGAACTCACGGAGGATGCGTGAGGAAGACCATCCCGCATCTACTTTCTCCAATATCTCCTGCTTCTTCTCCAGAGTCAGAACCACTCTCTTCCTCTTCTCAGGTGGCAGGGCCATCATCACACACACGAAGGAGAGGCACGAGAGCAGCAGGAGTGCCTGCAGCAGGTAAGGCACCACCACAAAAGTGAGCACCTGGGCAGCCATGACGACGAGCGCTCACTCACAACAAGAGACAGGCGGAAAGTGGGGAGGATGCAGGGGCGCTCTAGTGGACGTCGGAGGAATGACGCACCACAACAAAGCTGTCCCGCGCTGCGTGCACCAAGTTCAAATTACGGGCGGGATTTTTTGGGGGGGGGGATTGGATCCTGGGACGATTATGTCCGGTAAATGGGGATGTCCAGAAAGTGGGTGTCCGGAGAGTACAGAGATTACTGTTAGAGATATTATAACAAAGCTTCTTGCCTTCTCTCCAGAAAAATGACTTTCCTTTTACTTGGCACATCTTTTTCGTTAATGACAGATGTCTCATCCATACGACTGGTGTAGCTCAGCAATGGTTTACCGATCATCGTAACCTACAGCTGCTTGATTGGCCCGGTAAGTGTTGTGATTCAAACCTAACTGAGGGTTTGAGGGCTAACGTGGTGAACTCGTGGAAGCCAGCACAAGAGAGGACAACCCAACAACTTGTGCAGCACATGCAGGAGCAGTGGCGATTATTTCAGGCCAATCCTCGTTTTGTATATACAGGAAACTCACCCGGAACACGTTCTCGCCGAACGCGCTCGCAATTATACACGGTTAGTGCTGGGATGTGTATAAGACAAAGTATGATTAAAGAACCATTACGAAAACTATATATTTACGCAAGAGAGGCCTTTGATAGGCCAAATCCTCGAACATCAGCTCAGCACGCACGGTTTGTTTTGATCACGTGATGTGATTCGCTGTACTGCTTTTCCTCAGTGCTGTATTTGTAAGTTAAATATTTACAGTACTGTTCTGGTAAGTTTATGTGCAAGTTAAAGTATTATTAAATAACGTTCAAGCAAGAAATAAAGTCTTATAACCAGTTTTCTGATAGGCGTCAGAATATTACCTTTTTTATTCGTTCGTTAAATATTTGCTGTACTGCTTTTCCACAGTACTGTATTTGTAAGTTAAATATTTACTATTCTGGTATAGCACTTAAAAGAAAGTTAAAGTATTAAATAAAGCCTTGTAACCAGTTATAGATTACACACAATCGGTAGGTTCCAAGACAATTCGCCATCATGTCAATTCCCCGTCAAAACATGAACGATTCCCCATCAGGAAAATTCGCACCCTGTATGATTCCCCGTCATTCTATAGATATATTAATTAATCAATATTTTTATAAATATACAGTACTTATTATTAATTAATCAATACTTTAATAACTATATTTCAGGGGGATCCATCAAAGTCTATGTTGTCTTGTTATTGTTGTGACGGCGAACTGGCTTGACAGCAAATAGCCCAGAAACCATTTTGCTCCCTAGACTCTCTAAACGTGTTTTTTTTTTTGCTGTTATCTGCCATTGGTAATCAATATCAAGCACTTTAAGTGGTTAGATGGTTTATTTAATGTTATAACTTACAAATACAGTACTGCACAGCAAAACTTCGACATATGAATACATAAACACAAGGCAACATTCCGACGCCGACTGGTTTCAGCATCGGAATGTTGCCTTGTGTTTAGGTATTTCTATGTTGAAGTTTTGCTGTGCAGTACTGTATTTGCAAGTTATAACATTAAATAAACCTTCTAACCACTTAAAGTGCTTCATATTGATTACCAATGGCAGATAGCAGCAAAAGACCACGTTTAGGAGATCTAGGGAGCAAAATAAGGAGTAGTTAAAACTTCGCGCTGAACGCGCCATGTTAGGAATGAAACCCACGCGTTGGGGGTGAGCTTGCTGTACCATATTTCTAGTACGCGTAAAAGGTTACAGGCTGTTATTGACAACGATGGAGGCTGGACTGGATATTAGCATTAGAATATGAACTGGTCATTATGCTTTCCAATATTTGATTTTATATACAGTGTATACTATTGTCACAGATATTACATCCTTCATGTTACCTTTCTATATTTCACTATGCATTTAGTGATATTTTATGTGGAAATAAACTATTTATATATTTTGTGAGAATTTTATATTCACGCTCAGATCAACATGTAGTCCATACTGATAGACATAATGCTTAGTTGGAAAACTAAGTAAAGTACAGCTTCCTCAATTTTGAGTTTTTCATTGCCTATTAATGAGCATTATGAACTGCTAAGAACATATGGTATTTATTTTTAGGGAAACATGAAACATGTTTCAATTGTATTTTTATGAATCACAAAGACCACTACTTTCCACGGCAAAAGCATGGTAATACTGATATTCCAGCATTGTCAGTGTTAAACAGATTTACGCCAAAGATTAACTCAAGGGTCACTAGGTCAGATAACCACAAAGGACTTGAAGTGGAAAAGGGCAGTATTCTCTGACACCCACCTTATTCTTTCCAGTGTGTAAACGGGAATACATTTCAATCATCTATCTATCTATCTATCTATTGCCAGACACCTTAACCCATTAACTGCTCTATACAGCCTGGGCTGTTCCGAGTGCGACTGCTCAATACAGCCCTGACTGAACAGGTGAATTTTGAATATAGTGCCATGGTGACCAAGACCGAACCATGCAAGCATGTCTGAGCCTTCAAAACCGAAACTGAAAAAGAAAACGAAGACCATGCATTCCAATAGGGAATCAGACACTTCGATGTTCATCCATGGCTTTACCAAGGTAAATATTGAGCTAACATTTCGTTACTATATACTTTGGCATGTGTTCTCTCAATTCCTAAGAAAAAATTTGGCCTTTGGGAAATTTAATTTTTACCCTTATGTCTGCGCACCACTGACACCTCCAAAAAACTGCCATGCGCAGTTAACGGGTTAATCCTGTAAGGGGTTGCCATTAACAAATCGCCTCCATGTCGCCCTGTCTCCCACCATTTGACTGCCCCGCTCCCAGCCCACACCCCCCTCTTTCATATATCTCCACTCCATCCCTCCATCTCATTCTTGGCCTCCCCCTCCCTCTCCCCCCTTCCACCTCACTCACATACACTCTCCTCAGCATTCTCACACTCTCCATCCTCTCCACATGGCCAAAACACCTCAATATGTTTCTTCTAACACTTCCTATCACATCCACATCCACACTACAATGCTCCTTCACTTCCTCATTTGTCAGTCTGTCTCTCCATGTGACTCCACAGGCTCCTCTCAAATAACTCATTTCCACTGCTCTCACTCTTGACTTCTGTCCCTTCAAAAAGGTCCAAGCTTCACCTCCATAAGTTTGAGTTGGTATCACAGTATTGTCACATAGTAATTTTTTCACTTCCATGCTCACTTCCCTGTTTCTTATCACTGCTTTCAGGGAACCAGCAACCTTTCTTCCCTGCTGCACCTTTTCAAGCACTTCACCCGCCAAAATTCCATCCTTATTTATCACACTACCCAAATACTTAAACGCACTCACATTTTCCATTTCCTCATCATCGAACCGCACTGTACATTCACTGACTTTGCTTCTCTCGAAGACCATAACTTTACTCTTCCCAACACTCTCCTTTAAATTCTGTTTCTTACACACACTCCCACACTCATCCACCAAGCCTCGCAGCTCCCTTTCTTCTTCACTTAACAACACACTATCATTTGCAAACAAAAGTACAGGGAGTTTCCAAACACTGCCCTCTCTCTTTAGGGCCACGCCGACATCCACTGCCCTACCTTGTATCTCTTTTATAACCCCATTCATATACAGACTGAATAACCATGAAGACATGACACACCCCTGTTTCAATCCATCCTTCAAGTGGAAAAATTCACTCAGTTCACTATCCACAAGCACTGCAGCCTTAGCACCCTCATACATACTCTTCACAGCATTCAACAATTTCCCATCTACTCCATATATTCTTAATACTTCCCACAATCCTTGTCTATACATCCTGTCATATTCTTTCTCCAAATTCATGAAGGCCGCATACAATTTCTTTCCCTTCTCTATAAACTTTTCCACTAAAGATCTAAGAAGGAATATCTGATCTACACAACCTCTTCCCTTCCTAAAACTTCCCTGTTCTTTTCCAACTAATTCCTCTGTTATTTCCTTAACTCTGTCAATAAGTATCCTACCATATACTTTTCCTTGTACACTATGAAGACAAATGCCCCTATGATTACCTCACACTTCTTTTTCCACTTTTCCATTGTACAAGGGAATAATTATATCTGACTTCCAATCCTCCAAGACTCTACCTTCCTCCCAGGCCAATCTGCACACTTCCACATCCATTCTACTACTATCTCTCCCCCATGCGTCAGCACTGCACCACACACTCCGTCAATTCCTGGGGCTTTCCCCATTTTGACTTTCTTCACTGCTTCCACAAATTCCATCCTACTGATTTCTTCCTCTCTTCTCACATCCCTCCTTCTCTCAGCCATTCCCTAGCCACTTATACTTGCATTATTTTCATTCTCTATGTTCAAAAATTCCTTAAAGTGTTCTCTCCATCTGCTCACTTTTTCTCCCTTCTCCACTAGTAATCTACCATTTTTATCTTTCACTCCCCGACTAACTTGATTGCCACCTTGTCTAACTCTCTTTACTCTTTCCAAAACATTTTCTTACAGTCCCTCCACTTTACACTCAAATTCCTTCCAAAGTCCTCATCCACTCTCTTCTTACTCTCTCTTACTAATCTTTTCACCTCTCTCTTCCTCTCTATACATAACTCTCTTTCATCTTTCAATTTCTTCCACGCCCCTGTTTCTCATTCACTTATTATATGCTTCCTTCTTTTGAGCCATGGCCTGTCTCAACTCTTCATTCCACCATGCACTTGCACCCCCTTTCGTCTTCTCTTCACCCCACACACCATCTCACATGCTGCACAGATTTCTTTTGTGAATACCTAGTACACACCTTCCACGTCCCCCATCTGCTCCAAATCATATTTACCCAATCATTCCTCCACTTCTCTCTTATATTCTGCCTCTTTCTCATCCTCTTGTAACCTTACCACTCTCCTTGCATATACTACTTCCTCCCCTTTCCTACTTCTATTTCTCCATGTCAGTTGTACCTTGATTCTAAAAACCACCACGTGGTGATCAGAAAGTCCACCTCTCCCAACCTCTATGCACTCTTGCATCCATTACACACCTTCGCATCCTTTCATCTACACACACATAATCAATCACTACCTCCCGTTCATTCAGTTCACCACTCACCCTTCTCAACACTCGTCACGTATGCCTATGGATCGTTTTGTGCCTGAAGAGGGTATTGGCTATTACCAACCCCCTCCTGGCACAAATGTCCACTAAAGCACTGCCATTCTTATCTATCTCAGCAGCCACACCCCACTCACCAACTATTCCATCCACTTTTACATTCCCTACTTTACCATTCATATTGCCAATCAAAAACACTCTCTCAGTCCTTTCAAACTTTTCCATGAACGCTTCCACATTTGTCCAAAACTCTTCTCTCACTCTGCTTGCACAATCTTGTATTGGCACATACATGCACACAATCGCCCACATTTGTAGTTCAACTTTCAATCTTACCCACACAATCCTTGAGCCAACCAATCCATACTCTCTTATATTCTCCTTCCATTTGTTACTCGCCGTAATACACACTCCTTCTTTTGCCCTATCATTCTCACCTACCCCTGCACTTACACCCCATCCATACTCCCATTCTCTCACACTCTCACCTTGCCATTTAGTTTCAGTTAACCCACATACATCCACTTTCACATCCTCAAGCACCTGGATAATCTCTCTCACCTCATCATTTGCACCCCTTACATTCCAAATCGCCATCCGTATCATGTCCTTTGTTCGGTCCTTAGACGTCACCTTTTGGTCAGTCCTGGTCCAGGGCTTCTTGTTTGTATTTTTAGTTAGTTGTTTTCCAGAGAGGGGCACTAACCCTCTGCCAACCCCCCTGCTGTCACACAGGGAACACATGTTGGTTGGTTATAAGGTTACCATCCAGTGTTGTAAATGCTTTCCTGGTTTACAGGAAATCATTTGGCTTGCCACTCAGTGTAGAGCTACCCTAAAACCAGGGTACCACTACACTAAGTGGGTGGATGATGAGTGCCCCTACCCATGTCTCAATCAAACAACCATAAATTCTGAGAGTACTGTACTGTGATTTTGTACAGAGAGGTAATATTAACGCAAAGCCAGTCAACCTACTTAAACTGTTAGTCCTTTTCTAACAACTATGACAGTGTACAGATTATCCCTTGGCACTGTAAAAATACTCCATAGCAACTTGCTACCAAGCAATATTCAGTTCCACAATATTGCTAGGAGACGTAGCAGCATTTCTTTACATTTGAGCATTACACCTTAATACTCTCTGGATTTATGTTTTATATAACATGTCATAATGCACAAATGCATCATATATTTATAGCTTATCATGATACATATATGACGAAAATCAGTCTGGGTTAAAAGCTGAACCCATAAATGTAGATCCAGGACTCGGCTATACCACAGTTGCCAGGTGAGATGTGCATCCCAGCACAGCTAGATAGTGGAACAGGTGGCCTCACGTCATCTGTCCGCAATTGTACATTTGGCCCAAGTACTGTACAAGCACATTGATTTTTTTTTTAATCCCAACTCCAAGTACTCATGATTTTGTACTTGTACAAGAACTTGTACTTGGACTCATGTCTGCTATGAATAAAACTTTGTCTGAGCATTTGCCATAAAAGTATCCATAAAATAATGAATGGGAGGCAACATTCCTTCTTACTTGTAGGGGAAGTACAGTAGCTAGTTCATTTGTAATGGCAGGGTTATTAATAGTTCTAACAGCTTTGAACTTAATTTTGTCTGGTTGTTTTAGTGGAACTTCTCCACATCCATTTCACAAGGGTGAGCAATTCAGCTAAGAGCGCACATGACTTGTAAATTATAGCCAATTGTTCGTTAGTGAAGAAGTTACAGACTCTGTATAATAATCCAAGTTTCTTTGAAGCAGTTGTAGCAAGTAATCTAACATGAGAGGTCCAGCTGAGGGCACTGTTAAGTGAAACACTAAGAATTTCAAAACTTTTAGAGAAAGGAATATTTGTAGCACTGAAGGTACTGTAGTACAGGAATCTGGCATATCTGTCTATTCATAAACCGTATACTGTATACGGTATCTGGTTCTCCTAGCATTAAATGAGACAATGTTAATTTGTCCTTATTCAATGATCTTAGATAAGCACTGATTTATGGAGATCACTGAAATGAATTATGAGCAGAGATATTACACTTTGTGAGTGGATGTTTAAGTGTGAATGACCTGTTAAGTGCTGAGTCATCTGCATATGAATGGATGGGATTATGGGTGACAGATCTATCTATCTATCTATTGCCAGACGCCTCAATCCCGTTCGGGGAGGCCACAAATAAATCGCCTCCACGTCGCCCTGTCCTCCGCCATTTCCCTGCCCCACTCCCAACTCACACCCACCCCCTCTCATATACCTCTCCATCCCATCCCTCCAGCTCATCCTCGGCCTCCCCCTCCTTCTTCCCCCCTCCACCTCACTCACATACACTCTCTTCGTCAGTCTTTCACCCTCCATCCTCTCCACATGACAGATAAGAGATCATTAATATGAATTAGGAATACGGTTGGAGCCAGAACTGATCTTTGCAACACGCTAGCATTAACTTGAGTGGAAATAGGAACAAACATCATCTTTTAGCTTTCTGTCACTAAGACATGAGGAATTCAGAGGAACAAAAGATGATAAACCATAGCAAGGGAGTTTGGATAGCAGGGAACAGTGCCACACTCTGTTAAAGGCATTAGAAGTATCAAGGGCTACTGCATGAGTTTCTCCATGTTGGTCGATTGACTGATGGATGGTATGAATGAGGAGACAGTACCGGTATATTAACAGTGGATCTTTCAGGGCAAAAACCACACTATCACTAATTTAGTTGTTGGATTCAAGATGTTTACTATGTGCTTATTAATTACAATCTCAAATACTTTACCAAGAGCAGATGTGTTAGCAATTGTCTATAAGCAGAGGTGTCTGAGGAACTTCCTTTCTTTGGAACTAGGTGGATATTGGTTTCCTTCAAAAAATTTGGGAATAAAGAAATACGTATGCATAGTCTGAATAGTTACAACACGAGCAAGTTCTGAGGAACACTTTTTCAAAACAACTGGGGGAAATCCATCTGGACCTGGAGCTTTGTTTGTTGGTAAATTGTCTAGGATGGATTTTACATTCCTAATCAGCATCTCAAGTGGAGCAATGTCAGACGAGTCAAGTTCTGGTAAACGGATGTTCTGGCTGACTTCCGCTAGGGTAGAATTTCTGGCAAATGTGCTGGCAAGGATGTTCGTTTTACCAAACGGGTCATTTAGCTATAGTGTTACAATCCGAAGATTTTAGTGGGGGCATGGGTGATGACTTGTTAAAAGTTATTATTGAAAGAACTGAGAGTTGACCTGAATATTCTGTTGTCATTAGGATTACTTAATAGTCTGGATGCTTGGTTGCCAACAAAGTTTGATTTAGCAAGATTGATTACTACTTTTGCATGGTTTCCAGCAATTTTAAATTAGGTGAGTGATTTACATTTTTTTTTTTTTTTTTTTTTTTTTTTTTTAAGAGGAAAATGTGCAAAAGAAGTGGAAAGCAGACTGACACAAGGAAGGAAAGTAGCTGGTACTATGAAGGCCTTGATAAGAAACAGAGGCTTGAGTGTTCCAGCTGCATGAGGCTTACATGAAGAAGTGTCTGTGCCAGCTTTAACATGTGGATGTGAGACTATGGTGGGGAATGAAAATGAAAAATCAAGAGTGACAGCAGTGGAGATAGGACTGCTGAGTAATGTATGTCGAGTACAGAGAACGGATAGGATGTGAAATAATGTGATTCATGAATGATGGGGAGCGAGGAAATCTATGGACACCAGAATCGAAGAGAGTGTACCGATATGATTTGGTCATGTGGAGAGAATGGATAACAATAGAGTCATGAAAAAGGTGTATCTGAGTGAATTTGAAGGAGTGAGGAGGGAAGGTAGGCCAAGGTGATGGTGGAGGGATATGGTGAATGGGTGTGTGAGGAAGAGAGGTTTGGAAGTCGGTGAGGCTAGGGGACTGATAAGAGATCAAGCTGGCTGGATGTA
This sequence comes from Coenobita brevimanus, assembly GCF_032717465.1. Lineage (NCBI taxonomy): Eukaryota > Metazoa > Arthropoda > Malacostraca > Decapoda > Coenobitidae > Coenobita > Coenobita brevimanus. The sequence continues at coordinate 25,856,383 of NC_137018.1, forward strand.
TGTTGTGAGAAGTGCATGATCAGAGATTCGGCATTCCTCTTTAACATGACAGTGACCGGGATGACTCTATCAGATACGTTTATGTGAAGCTACAGAATGTGGAGAATGTTACTGGCATATCAGATACAGCCAGAATTCCAGGGGCTTGAATGATGAATGAAAGGAAGCGTGGCCCACTGGACTGGGCAAACTTGGACTGTCTGGACGTTGCTACTCCTTACCCTGCCCTAGGGTGGGAAAGGAAGTCCAGATGATGATGAAGATGATGATGAATAGTTAAATGCTTTAGACTTTTGGGTCACTGACACAATTGCTGTCAAGCCATTTTGGGGAGTCCGATCTTTTAGTGAACTGTTGGCTGGGTATGAACAATTCCATTCCAGCTTGTATTGTCATTAATGTGGGACTGGGTAGAACAGACATCACTGAAGAAGAAAGACTGCCATGGAATATCAGCAAGATAATTTCTAATCCATTCCTGTCCACCCTAACAAAGTGCCACCTGGTCACTCGGACATGGTTCTGAGAAGCAAGCCATAAAAGACCTGGAGGAGGTCGCAGAGTGTGACCTCAGGGATAAGGGACTGAATAGGGAGACTGCATGAGACCTGGCACTGTGGAGAGCTGCCATTAGGTGACCAAGGCCAACATATGAAGGCATGTTGGTGTAAACTGGAGGGAATGTAAGAAAATGTTCTTGAAGGAGGGGGTAGGAGAGTAAAACAGGGTGATAAGGTAGTGAGGGGGCAAAAGATAAAAATGTCAGACAGCTGGTGTAGATGGAAGAAAAAGTGAGCAGGTGGAGAGAACAGTTTAACCCTTACTCGCCGGGGAACGGTTATATCCGACACAAAATCTGTGGATCAGTGACATCAGGTGTCGGACATAACTGCAAGTGTTTTTGCACCATAGATTGAAATGGCCACCACTTCATCTCATCACCAAAGGGCTGGGACAGAATCCTGCCACCATAGGTAAGCATACCTCGGTTGTTTCTGTGGCTCTGCCAGATGTAGGACAACGGTTTCTTAAACCTCCCGTCCGATTCCATTCCCGCCTCATGTGGACACCTCGCCTCATCCACCCCCACCAAGTAGCTTTCCAGGGATACTAGGAAAGGGCTCAGTGATGGTGTCATAAGACGTGTCTTGGATGTAATTGTGTCTAGTTTATCAAGTACTCTAATGGAGAAGTTATCATGTTGAGAATTAACCCAAAGTCAGGGCCGCACACACAGGCATGAATACATCCTGCCTCATGCACCGAAAGTTACTTATCTTCTTCACGTCCTTACTCATCAACGTGACCACCTACAGACCTGGGGTACTTTTATTCGGAAGAAGAATTGGTGAATAATGTGGTTTTTAACTTAATTCCCTAAGTACTATACTTTCTGAGATATTAAGGTTAAAAAACAAGTGATTTTGGGAAAATTGGCTGTACTGAGGGGATGTCCACAGTATAAATAGCCCGGTGTCTGGGGGTTAAGAAATTGTTAAATATAGGAGAATGAAAGTAGGCTAACACAAGTATAAGTTGCTGGGAAATGGCTACAAGAAGGGAGATGAGAATGGAGGAAGAAGTCAGAAGGACAGAAGCAATGAAGAATGTCAAAAAGGGAAAAGTCCCAGGAACTGATGGAGTGTGCGGTGAAATGCTAAGCACGGGGAAGAGATAGTAGTAGAATGAATATGGAAGATGTGCAGACTGGGCTGGGAGGAAGGCACAGTCCCAGAGGAGTGGAAGTCAGGTAGAATTATTCCCCTGTGCAAAGGAGAAGGGGAAAAAGAAGCGTCTGGTAATCACAGAGGCATTTTTTTGTAATGCAAAGGAGGAGGAATCAAAGGCCAGAAGCCCGCAAGATTGTTCCCTCCAAGAAAAAACAAAAAAAGATAACAGAGCCAAAGGCATGCTCTGTTCAAGATGCCTGGACACACTGCATTTGAATGACTGGTCATAACCAGTGGGAAATACAGACAGAGGAAGATAGTTTCAGAGTTGGACTGATGCATAGGCTACATGAATGACTAGGAGTAATGGTTAATTCTTGCATTAGAGAGTTTGACAGAAAAGGGATGAGAGTTTGGTGCTTGATGGGTGCTATGTGCCCGCTGTAGTGGTGGAGGGATGCATGCAGACAGCTCAGAGAAGCAATGACCACTGGAGTTGCGACAGACGAGATAAAAATGCAACAGTGCTGTGAAGAGACAGAGGTTGAAGGGGGCAAGTAAGTGGAGGAGAGTTACGGGTAATGAGACAAACAGCCTCTGACTCCACCTTGTTGAGAACAGCTGTATGTGGGGAGCCTCCCCACACGTGAAAGCTATACCAGAATTCTACATAGGGGCGAGTAAAACCATGTATAAAGTCAACAACTGTGCAAGGGTAAAGAAAGAATGTAGTTGGCTTAGCACACCTGATCTCTTAAAGGCACTTTTTACATGAGAGGTACCGGTAATATGATCTTTCCAAGATAAATCCCGAGAGAAAGAAACCCCAAGTATGTTTAAAGATGAAAAAGGACTGAGTTGGATATTGTTAAAAATTAGAGGATAATCCTGCGGAAGATTCTGATGGGCTGAAAGAATGTAAGAACTGAGTATATTTGAAGCATTAACAACAAGATTACTCTTACCCCACTCAGAGATATAAGCCAAGTCAGACATTAAGGGTACCAGAGCCTCAATTCTTATTTGCTGAAGTACGGTAAAGGTTGGGATGGATGCTGCAGGAAGCAAATGGAAAGGGGAAAAGTGGAATCATCAGCATACGAGTGAATAGTGTTAGATGTACAGCTTAGGAGGTCACTGATGAATAGAAGGAAGAGAGTTGGTGATAAGACAAAACCCTGAGGAACACCACTCCTGATAGGGCTCTTGCTAACTGCCGATGGTTGCGAGCCATTTGGCTCCTAAGGTTTCAGATTTATGAGCCAAATAAACTTTTAGGAGCCAAACTGACTATGAGCCGAAATATTTCACAAACAATAAATATATTTATTTACACATTATTTTTGCTGATTTGGAAAAGGCCTTTGACAGAGTCCCTAGAGAGGTGGTGAAGTTGGCTTGGAGGAGTGGCTGGTTAGGGTGGTTATGGCTATGTATGTGGGTGCTCACACCCAGGTAAGAGTGAATGGAGATTTGAGAGATGAGTTTTCCGTGAATGTTGGTGTGCATCAGGGGTCAGTCTTGAGTCCCATGTTGTTTATCATGGTACTTGAAGCCCTTTCACGTGACTTTAGAAACGGTTTCCTGTGGGAGTTGTTGTATGCTGATGATTTGATGTTGACTGCAGAGAACGAAAGGGAATCGGAAGAAAGGTTTAGGAAGTACAGAGATGATATGAGGCACAAAGGTTTAAGGGTAAATGCAGATAAAACAAGAGTGATGACATCTAGGGTTGGTGGCGGTACTGTCAAAGACGAGGGAGAGTGGCCATGTGCAGTTTGCCACAAGGGCATGGGAAGTAATTCCATCTTGTGCGGTGTGTGTGATAAATGGGTGCATAAGAGATGTAGTGGTATCAGAGGTAGACTGCGAGATAATGCTGATTTTATGTGTACGGCGTGTCAGGGTGAGCAGGTGGAGATTGTCAGACGTGAAAGGATTGTACTTGCTGGTGAATCTCTTGAGTGTGTGGATGAATTTTGTTATTTGGGAGACATGTTGTGTGCTGGAGGTGGGGCTGGAGCTAGCTCTGTGGCTAGGGTGAGAAGTGGTTGGAAGAAGTTAAGGAGCTCTTGCCTCTCCTGACATTGAGAGGACTCTCCCTACATGCTAAGGGGTCTTTGTATGCAGCATGTGTTAGGAGTGTAATGCTGTATGGTAGTGAGACCTGGGCAGTGAAGGAGGAAGATATTCGCCGGCTCAGACGTACAGAAATGACAATGATTAGGTGGATGTGCAGTGCGTCCCTGCGTCCAAGGCCTGGAGGGGCTGGGTTTACGATGGAAGAGTTGAGAGGTAGGATGGGACTGGAGTGTATTGGTGTTGTGATGAGGAGAGGTAGCTTGAGATGGTTTGGACATGTGGAGAGGATGGGGAATGATAATTGGGTGAGGAAGGTGAGAAGTGTTAATATTGGGGGTGGGGTTATGAGGGGTAGACCAAGAAAGACATGGGACGAGGTCATTAAGTGTGACCTCTGGGTTAAGGGACTGAACAGGGAGGTTGCAATGGATCATGCAGCGTGGAAAGCCGCCATTAGGTGACCAAAGGCCGACACATGCAAGCATGCTGGAGCCTTTAAAAAAAACGAAATTGTGATGATTAGAATCATATACAGTAATCCCTCTAATATCCGAACGCCCAACATCTGAACATCCCCACAAACAGGACATAATCGTCCCAGGATCCAATATTCCCAAAATGGTCCAGGGGAAAAAAAAAAAAAAAAAAAATCCCGCCCGTAATTTGAACTTGTCGCGTGCGGCGCAGGACAGCTTTGTTGCAGCGCGTCATTCCTCCAACGTCCGATAGAGCGCCCCTGCAAACTCCCCACTTTCCACCTGTCTCTCGCCGCGAGTGCACGCTTGTCGTCATGGCTGCCCACGTGCTCACTTTTGTGGTGGTTCCTTACGTGCTGCAGGCACTCCTGCTGCTCTCGTGCCTCTTATTAGTGTATGTGATGATGGCCCCGCCGCCTGAGAAGAGGAAGAGAGTGGTTCTGACTCTGGAGAAGAAATGGGAGATATTGGAGAAAGTAGATGCAGGGTGGTGGTCTTCCCGCATCCTCCGCTAGTTCAACCTGGCCCAATCTACTTTGTTTGATATCAAGAGATCCAGAGACAAACTCATACAATACACGGCTGACTTCTCATCGAGAAGCAAACGCAACGTGGAGAGGAAGGTGATGTTTACTCCCAAGTTTGTTGAAGTCGACCGCTCCACGTTGATTTGGTATCAACAGCAACGTGCTGCTGGTGTGATGGTACATGGTAAGGAGCTGAAGACTGCTGCTGGGAAGTTCGCAAGGCTTTATAACGCCCTAGACTTTAAAGCATCAGAGGGTTGGCTCTTCGCGTTCAAGTTACGGCATGGCCTTACCAACCGTAAAGCTCATGGCGAAGCTTTGGATGCTAACGAGGATGGAGTAGACGAGTTTCGGCACAAGGTGAAGGGCTTGATCGACAGGGAGGGCCTCACTCTCGGTCAAGTCTACAATGCCGACGAAACTGGTTTATTCTATTGCCCTTTGCCAACAAACACTCTAGCCAAGGAGACGGAGAAGCGTGTACCTGGCCGCAAGCTCTCCAAGGAACGGATATCTGCTTTGTGTTGTGCCAATGCTAACGGCATGCACCGGCTCAAGCCCGTTATTGTTGGCCGTGCAAAGCAGCCTCGGTGCCTTCGTGGGGCGATGGATGTCCTTCCTGTCGTCTGGTACCATTCCTTGAAGGCATGGTTTACAGCCCAAATCTTCAAAGACTGGTTCCACCGTCACTTCGTCAAGGAGGTCATACATTACCAGACGAAGAAACTGGGAATCCTGCGCGATCAGGTAAAGGCCTTCCTTCTCCTCGACAATGCACCTGCCCACCCGTGTGACAAGGACTTGGTGGCTGAGAATGGCCGTATTAGGTGCATGTTTCTGCCACCTAATACAACTGCTCTCATCCAACCAATGGACCAAGGAGTGATCGTGGCAACAAAGCGCCTATACCGAAGGAAGTTCCTGGACGAGGTGATGGTTGTTCTCGAGGACGAGGACGAGCGCAGGGAGGGACGGGACATGCGAGGCCAGAGGACTTTGGAAAACCTTCGCCGCTACAACATCAAGTCTGCAATCTACAACTGGGCCAGTGCATGGAAGGAAGTCCCTGTCAAGACTCTAGAAAATGGTTGGTCTCGTCTGCTTCTCGGAACGGATGTGGAATACGATTTCCTAGGTTTTGAAATGGATGATTTCCATGCATGTCTACGTACGCATGGCGAAGATGTTGATGTGGACGATGTGCGTGAGTGGTTGAATGACGACGAGGGCGATCCTGGGTATCAGACCCTGTCTGATATCAAGTTCGCATCTTCAGTTGCAGGTGTCAGCAACCAGCTTGAAGATTCCGACGAGGACGGTGACGATGATGCGGACTCCTCTCAGCATGACACTACTCCAGCCATCCCCAAGCTGAGCGCACTCCGGGAACACCTAGAGTTCGTTCTCGACTACCTGGAACACCTGGACTGCAAAAGGGAGATGGAGCCCTTGGGACTTGTGGAGGAAGTGCGTGCTTTCAGGCAGCGCATCATCAATCGTCAGAATCATCGTTCCTTGCGTCAATCAACGATTGACAGTTTTCTCAGGCCCGTGACCCCCGCTGTGCCCAGCCCTGGCTCCACTCTGTTGCCTCCCCAAGACAGGCCCTCATGCTCCAAGCCACAGCCCAGCACATCAGCCACGGAGGAGTCACCGCTCGACGTGAGTTTGAGTCTATCTTCAGAGTCGTCTGCAGTGGGTACGCCATCACCACGACCCAGCGACGCACCCCTAGGTCACCTCCCAGTGATACTCTCGGACTCTGACAGTGATTAAACAGCAAGAACTTCTCCACTAGATCACACGGGAATTTACAGTGTTGTGCAGTGAAAAAAACAGTGCGTTGTGTTAAGGATTTACAGTTGTGAGTGAAAAGACAATTTTTGAACTAAATTTAACGTAAATAGACTTGTTTGTTTTTGCTTTAGAAAATGGTTAGAAGAGTGGGAAAAGTTAAAGTGCAGAGTGCAACACTTAGTAAGTTACAATGGAGCATACGTTAGACAAGAGTGCGCACTGTGAAGAGAACGGACTTCTGAGTGCGATTGACTAAGTTCAGTGCAAGACTTCATGAACAGTGTACTGCAAGTGCTTCAGGAAATCCTTCCTACTGTCAGAGTCCGAGAGGAGGCGGTTATTCATCGAGATGGCCATGGACTTGCTGTAAGTAGGCAGAATGTTTCATACGGTACTGTACTTTTTTCCATACTATACTTACCTCAAACACCTCATTTCACTCTTTAATGTCCTATATTGGTGTGAATAGGGTGTTAGGAGCTATGCATGTGCAGTAGGAAGGTGTTTTTCTGAGTTAGGCTAGGTTAGGGTCCATAACTACCAGTCCAGGAGCCAGAAACCAGAATGTTGAATATTGTATGAACCTACCTCAGAAACCTCATTTTATGCTTCTTTTGCATTTATATCTTTTATGTGCTTTATTGGTGTGATTTGGGTCTTAAATAGGTGCTATGCATGTCCAGAGGGAGTTATATAGGTGTTTCTCTGAGTTAGGGCGCATAAGTACAAGTCCATAAGCTGGGGTCCAATATCCGGACAGGACCACTATCCAGACCTGCCTAAGGCTCTATTACGTCGGATATTGGAGGGATTACCGTAATGAGGTTCTAAACAGTCACAATGGTGAAAAGGAAAGACTTAATAATTGATCACATTGTGCTTTTTGTTCATTTAAGTGAGATTTACTTATTTTGTAGTTTACTGGGTTTTGAAGTGGATGTATTTTCTCATCGCCAAAAGGCGACTTGCATGTAAAGTACCTGTATGTTCGCTGAAGGGAAAAAATACTCACATTTGCGAGCTGTGGCTCGCCAAACAAGAGCCCTGACTGATGGTTCTAGGAGAAGAACAGTGGCCATCTACAACAGCAACTACAGAATGACCACAAAGGAAACTAGAGATGCAGGAGCAGGTAGAAGGAATGAAACCGTAATAGGGCAACATGGAAATAAAAAATTTATGCCAGACTCGATCGAAAGCTTTTGAGATGTTAAGTGCAATGAAACAGCTTTCATCAAAGTCCTGAAAGGAGGATTACCATGAGTCCGAAAGGTAGCTAGGTAAGAAGATCGCCAGTGGAACGTCCCTGGTGGAACCAGTACTGATGATCAGAAAAAAGGTTGTGATAGGATAGGTGCTTTAATTATTATTGTTATTTATTTATTTTTTATTTTTTTTAGAACAGATTAAAAAACTTTTGAAATACAGGGTATTACAGCAATTGGGCCATAGCTAGAGGGCTAGGAATGGTTACCTTTCTTTGGGACAGACTGAATGAAAGAAAACTTCCATCATGAAGGAAAGGTATGGTATAAGTTGACAGACAAAAGTGAAACAGTTTACCTATGCAGGATGTAAGCACATTCATCTTCTGAATGTCAAGGGAAAAGTATGTGGTAGGATAAACTGAAAGATTTAGGGAAATATCAGAGGAATTGCTGCAGTTGGAGAGGAACTGGGAGTCTTCAGGAAGGGAACAGGTTGTGAAGATCAGATATTCATCCTAAGGTCTTTGGTGCAATGTTTCCAGAGAAGGGAAAGAAGTTGTATAGATGTGGCATTCAAGGATTCAGAGAAAGCAGATGACAGAGTGGATACACATAAAAAAATGTGGAAAATATTAAAAGTTTGTGGAGTAAATTGGAAGCTGCTAAATGCCTTGAGAAATAGCTATGTGTGAGGGTGTTAGGGATCCTATGCGTGAGGATGGTGAAATGAGTGAATTTTTCTACCTGAATGTTGGACTGAAACAGGCATGTGTTACAACTACTGTAAACTGACTTAGGACCTCCCCCCACAAAGTATTAAAAAACACAGAAATCATAGTATTTCACAATGTCTGTCTATGGAATACAATTCATTAATATGAAATCATGTTTCCCATGTTTTTCAGGACCAGCTGGATGCATTTTGGCATGGAATCACTTTGATCTCTAAAGTAACCTAAGGACATTTCTTTGCACCAAACGTTTGTCAGGTCAGCCTTGAGGCTGTCCAGATTTGGTGTCTTCTCTGCCATGATTTTCTTCATCTTTGCCCAGCAGTTTTCCATCAGATTTAGATCCGGACTGTTGCCAGGCCAGTCAAGGATCTCAATCCAATTATCCTGAAGCCATTTTGTCACCTTTCTCGACTTGTGACATGAAGCTGAATCGTGCATGAAAAAGTCGCACCCATGAATAGCAAAAAAGTTTAACAAATGATCTTTCAGAACTTGAATGTACCGGCCATCACTCATCATCAAGTTCTTAGGAAGAAAGTAGAGGCCTCCCCTCCCCATTTTACCTGAGAAACATCCCCATACCATTACTGATTGTAGGTGCTTAACAGTCAGCACCGTATAAGCAAGGTCATATCGACTACGGAAGGTAAGGCGACGAACCTTGGCAGAACGCACCTGGAACGCTTGAAATGTGCTTTCATCAGAAAACATAACTTTTCTCCACCCTTCCGATGTCCAGTGTGCATACTTCTTGGCAAACTGAATTCACTGCTCCTTCATGCGGTCAGTGAGAAGCGGTTTCTTGGCTGCAGTGCAGCTTGGCAAACCCAGCTCCTTCTGCAAGCAGTGTTGGATAGTTCGAATTGAGACGTCTTGTAACAGCTGGGGATGCATTCTCTTCAATTCTGCTGCTGTCATTTGAGGATTCTTGATTACTTCCCTCTTCAGAAGTGTATCAATACCTCTGGAAGTCGTTCTCTTCTTTCCACCGCCATGCTTGTGCTCTGGTACGATATCATGTGGCAAGCCATGGGCTGCAGCAAGAATCTTCATGACGGTCGACTTTGCACATCCAGTACGTTCACAAATCATGTTGATGGGGACATTATCCTGCCTCCATGCAATGATACAGACCCTCTCATCCCTTGAGCAGTACTTTCCAGGCATGACAACTCGACTCTAGGAAAATAACAGGGCAAACAGTGATGCATACGAAAAAAGAGGGAGGTGTAAGCTCGAAGCAACGGGAACATATACTCTTTCTCTCGCTTCTGGGCAAGCACTGATGTGTTAAGTGTTTCACCACCTCCCGCCAACACTACAGAAGTTGCCAGTTACTTCTTGCCCAAAAAATTCAGTTGGTAGAGGTGGAAACACAAAGCAAAGACAGACAACTCTCCCACAGCAATTGTGTAGGTCCAAAGTCAATTTGCAGTGGCTGTATGTCTCCATGATTGTTCAACTTGTAAATAGATGGAATTAGGGAGGAGGGAGCATTTGGAGGCTTACTATTCTGTTGTTTGAAGATGATACCCGGTACTATATTGTTATGTGAAGATGAAGGGGAACTGCAAGGCTTGGTGAATGAGTCTGGGAATGTATGTAAGAGAGAATACAGAGGCGTAAGGTAGGGAAGAGTAAAGTTGTGGTCTTCGAGAGAAATGAAGTCACTGAATGCACATGGAGGATTGAAAATGTCAATGCCTTTATGTACCTGGGTAATGTGATGAGCATGGATGGAAGTTTAAAGGATGAAGGCTTGAAAGGGTAAAACAGGGAAGAAAGGTTGCTGGTTCATTGAAAGCAACGATGAGAAATAGAAAAGTGAACATAAAAATTAAAAAGTCACTGCACGACAGTACAGTTTTATGATATCCACTCTAACGTATGGAAGGAAAGTTTGAACCTTGTTGGAAGGACATAAGTCAAGAGTGAGAGCAGTGGAAATGAGTTATCTGAGAGCAACATGTGCAGTCACATAGAGAGACCGGTTGCCAAAGGAGGAATCGAAGGAGCATTGTGGAGTGGCTGTAACAGAAAGCATTAGGAGAAATACACTGAGGTGGTCTGACCATGTGGAGAGGATGGAGAGTTAGAGACTGATGAGGAAAGTATATGTCAGTGAGGTGGAGGGGGGGAGCAGGAGGGGTGACACAGAGGATGAGGTAAAGGGACGAAGTGGAGAGGTGGGCCATATGGCAGAAAGGGGTGTAAATTGATAGGAGGGCACTGAAACTGCAGAGGACAGTGTGACAGGGAGGCGATTTGTTTGTGGTCACCCCTTATAGGAGGGATTAAGGCATCTGGCTATGGATACAAATAGATATTTGATTTTGTTTGGTGAACTAACATCATGTCCTGCTGGTGAATTAGGAAATGAACACACTGTCAGGGGCGTTCAAGCAGTTTTCTTTAACATCGCAAAGTAGGTATATCTTGTTTATTCTCATCAATCTTTTCTGTATAAAAGCAAATGTTAATTACCGTACTTGTGATGTACATAATGCTAAATTTATTTTCCTTAAAAACATGAGTTTATATGAAAACAGCTTGATTGCTACATCACTGTCCTCATATTTTACATTTAATTGTACCACAAAGGGGAAAACTTTGATGCATTATACTTAGTAGGCCTATAACTATTAAATCCTACCTCAAGTGAGTGCATACTGGGTGCTATAACTACATTCTCAGGCAACTGATTCCAGTGTCCCACCATGCTGACTGAAGCTTGTTTTTATGAGGTTCAACCACCTAGGCTATGTGTCTTGAGTTTTAAGCTATGACCTCTAAGTTCAGAAAGAAAAATAAATAAATAAATCAATTGAAAAGTTCTGTCTGACAATGCCTTCAAAGTGGAATTTTAGTAGCAAAGATATCAGAGCTTCACCCAAAGGCTGGTATTTCTGATACTGTACCCAGTCTATCCAAGCAAGCAGACCCACTGGCCATAGATAAGCAACTACCCCTGCAGGGCCGTCCCAAGCTGTGAACTGATGTTCTCATGCAGCTAACAGCACCTTGCCACAGCGAAGTGTGCGGCTTAATGTGGAAGACTGGTTTTTCAGTGGATGTTGCATTTGTGATTCCACCAAATTAACAGTGGCACCAAAGTAAACTCCACGTCACCCCATTATTTGGCTATGATTACCACCCAGTTTTGGGTAACTCTTTACCAAATGGGTACAGCGATTCCAACAATGTTACAACAAATTTGCCCAAGGAAAATATTTTTTGATAAATGAACAACACAAACAGTTAAACGTTGAATTTGGACTGCAAGATGTGATTAGAAAAAAAACAAAAAAACATATACAGTGGTCCTTTCCATTTGGTGATTTAATTAGTCTGGTGAAGCCATCGCTAAATGCAAAGTGTACTTTACATGGGAAAAATATCAATTAGTCTACACTTGTCCTCCAAGTCACCCTTTTCACCCCCGATTTCCTACTTTAAGTGCTGAAAATGAAACAGTGTATTTGCCATAAGGTACATTAAACAGATACAGTACTGTACATCAACTCACCAGCAAAAAACGCCAGATGCTCAGCACTGAGAAAAAAAAGCACCCAAGGTCGCCAGACACTCACAACAATGATAATAATGGTGGTCTGGTGGCGGACGGGCAAGGCATTTCACCCCCCGACAACGCTAAACGCATAAGACAATCATTACATGCACAGGATTGGTACCTTTTTCTAACCTATCGCTAAACACGAAAATCGCTAACTTTAAACACGCTAAATGCGAGGGACCACTGTATGTAATTCTGGGTATTTAATGAAGCAGCCAGGTTGCCCATGGCAATGTTTACTGATGATATCTCCGACTGGCTGTGAAGTTTACCAACCAGCACTCTGACTGAATGCTTCTGTGGACTGTATCAAACATACTCAAATGTATACAAGGAATGAGCACACTAATAAGGCTGCGTTCACACCAAGCGATTTGATTCGATTCAATTCATGGAGAATCATTTGATTCGATTCATTTTGAATCAGCGCCGTTCATACCGACAAAATCAAACTGTCAGAATCAACAGGGAGTAGTGCAAAGGCTGACTTGAACGAGGATGGACGTAGACGCTCTTGCTGAAATAGAGGTGTTGCTGTGGCTGAGGCGGCGTAGGCGTAGGCGTCCAAGAAGAATATGGGTGCATGAAATTAATGCAAAAAGACCTGATTTTGGGAGTTTCGGACACTTGTTCCCAGATTTGATAAACAATTCAGACAAGTTTTATGATTATTTTAGGATGACCACTGAACAGTTTAAAATGCTAGTGGAGTTGACTGCACCCAACATAAGAAAACAGAATACTAATTACCGACGTGCAGTTGGAGTTGAAGAAAGGATTGCCATTTACCTTAGGTAAGAAGTGAACTGTTCAAAAGTCTGAAAGTTGGGAGAAGTAGTGTTTCATGCAGTATAAAAGACATCTTTTATTTCTGGTTATGAATACAGAATACATTAAGAAAACATATCTTTTATTCCTGGTTGTGCATAGAGTAAAAATAAGTATAAATTCTTTGTTTCTGGTTGTGAATACATTAAGAAAATAGACATCCTTTATTTATGGCTGTGAATACAGTAAAAAAATAGACATCCTTCATTTATGACTGAATAGAGTAAAAAAATAGACATAATATGTTTATCGTTGTGAATGCACCAAAATCATTGTTCCACTTTTTAGCATCATAAATAGCACGTCGCTCTCTCACTAAATTTATTAGGACGTCCGGTATCATGGTGCTCACTCCTCCACTGAATTGCCGTGACTGATGAAAAAATGGACCCTCGCGCATCAGTGATTCTGAATCGCCTTGAATCGCCATGATTTGAATTGAATTGATTCGCTTGGTGTGAACAGTTCCTATAGGAATTAACATGTCGCATCAAGACGAATCATGAATCGATATGATTCTCCATGAATTGAATCGCTTGGTGTGAGCGCAGCCTAACTGTCTCAAAGCCAAGAGAAACTTAATGACTTGACCAAGTCTTATCAGACCTAATCAAACTTAACCTAAACTACTCCAACCTTTGACAGCCAGCTTTCAAATTTCAAAATGTGTGTTAGGAATGTTAGATAAAGCCAGCCAACTGGCAGAAGTCAGCAAATATCTGTGTCTTCTAAATCCTCATTACAGATTTCAAAAGTAAGTTCACCAAAATGCCCAGTAGCTTGGTAATCCAGGAAAACTAAAACACGTAACCTGCAAAAGACTCATCTCTGCTGAAAACATGGAAAGGCCGAGCCCATCTGGTAAAGACTTACTCAGTTTCGTAAAGGTTCCCTGACTTACAGGAAACCATTTGGCTTGGTACTTGGTTTAGAGCCACCTGAAGTGGAAAGATGAGTATGTTAATTACTAAAAGGATGAACATAAGGCGTAAAAAAAAGAATGATACATGTGAAGGAAGAAGCAGGCATCACTACATCATGTGAGTGGATCATGAGTGCCCCTACCTATCATCCTACTCGAGTAAAAGCAATCACAACGGTACACAAACCAATGAAAACCATACCGTACCCTTCAGTTCTTTACATGAGCAACGGAAGGTCATACTCTTTTAAAGCTATAAATGGCGTTCTAAATCATCTTACCGCAAATAAGCCTCTGGCTTTTTAAGTAAATCGTTGATATTCGCACATATGTCGTCCATCCTGGTAGATGGGCGACACAAATCCTAAGAAATAGAAGTACTGCCCAACCACCACGCACGAACAACACGAGTTTGTTTTGATGTGACAATTTCAGTCAGGGTTGCCAGATTTTTTTGCTCGAGTTATCGTACTGATATTTCAAAATTATCGTTTTTCCACCCAAATTATCGTAAATATATATCAGATGCCTGTGAAAATTATCGTATATTATTACTGCTACTACTAAACTACGCTCTACAGTAATATGATTATAAAAAAATGGAGTTCTAACAACACGTCTTCAGTGGTATTTTAAATTTATATAAAGAGCATTAGTCTCATGTAATAAAAAAGAAAAAATGGAAATTCATAGAAGTTTCAATATATGTAATGGCTAATGTAAATACTGTATACAGCAGGTGTCATATAAGGGAGGTTTATATAACAATATTCAGTTTAGAAAAGTTAAGTTCATCAAAATTTATAATATTAATTAAACAATTCCTCTTCATTATTTACAAATCACTGATTACACAAGATACTTTATGTTATACGAGGCGTTTTTAGCTCGGCTTCTCGCGCCAGAAACGCTCGCGACTGAGCGGGGTCCTCTTTCCGGACCGGAAATAAAACACTAAGGAACAGGGCATAACAACTAGGCAGTACACCTTAACACATCTATCAGCTTATTTCAGTACACTGTGACAATACAAACAAAGAGTTACAAGATATGATAGGGACAGGGTTACAGAGTTAACTTCACAATAACATATAGCACACACAGCACAGGCAGCGGGTAGAGTTCTGTAATTATATCTCGCTGGTGGATCGTAAGTTCAATATACCCGTATTGTGTCTATAGGCAAAATGTGTATTTAATAATCTCGACCTGATGCACTATGGTTGGAGTGAGCCAAGGGTCGAGAGAGTGAGTATTACTATAATGGATTATAGCACGAGCCGCGACACTCGAGGAAGTTACTTAGTCGCGGGGACACTTCACCCACTGGCTGGGCTAATGTATGGCCCGGCCTGCATAATATGTGCCGGAAATCTTCGAACGAACGAGCGAACTGTTTATCGGCTTTTCTCTATGTTCAGGTTCTATGTCGGACTTCACTGGTCTTTCTTGTTCTGCCTGGGTATTTTAATTCACTGTGTTACTAATATTATTCTGGCCTCACTCTTTCACTGTCACTGTTCACTCCCGTCTCCGTAGTTTTTCTCTGTCACAGGAGATACACTTAAGTAACTACTGGCCCTTGTTTCCTGGGGCTTAACACAAGTGCCGGCCGGGCGTGAGAGGGGGGTCTACTGGGGAGCCCTCCTGCAGGAGACAATGGACTGCCCATAGGGGCGTCCCTGCCCGGAGTTCCTTCGTCAGGGGGGTGCAAGGAGGCTCTCCCGTTTGGGGGCCTCGACCTGAGAGGCCCTCGTGCCGGAACCTCGTCGGTGGGGTGCAGGGAGGCCCTCTGGACTCGGGGCCTCGACCTGGAGGGCGGTCCTCTGGACTGGGGCTGAACACCTGCAGGAGGTGGGCCTGTTGCCTCTTCTTCCGGGCAGAGAGTCTTGGGGGAGTAGAACTCGAGTGGCTGGACTCTGGGGCCTGCCGGCCCGGTCTGGGTGCTGCGGTTGCATTTAGTGAAGGGTGCCGTCAGGGGCAGACTGCAGCACCTCTTCTTTCCGGCGTCTGTCAGAGACCGGGACAGACCAGGGGTAGGCGGCAGGGCTGACACAGGGCCGCACCACCACTCCGGTAGTACCTCGGGGGAACCACACCTGGAGGGAGTAAGAGAGGGGCGTCCCACGCAGCCGAGAGGTGAAAGGCCGGCCGCGCAAGGGACCTCCTTCTCTGTGAAGACCTCAGAGATCACAGACGAAGGACGTACAGTGGCCGATCCTTCCCCCACACATACAGTGGCCGATGTGGCAGTTCCGTGATCTCCAGGGCCTACAGCTGAAGGACAAATGGTGGCCGATCCTTCCCCCACACGTACAGTGGCCGATGTGGCGGTGCTGCTCCCGAAGGAGGAAGAGGCAGATGAGGGGCGCACAATGGCTACACCCTCCCTGGCACGTACAGTGGCCGATACCGCGGTTCTGCCTGCCCCACAGAAAGTAACAGAAGGAGGCACAGTGGCCGATCCTTCCCCCACACGTACAGTGGCCGTTGTGGCAGTGTTATTCCAGTAGTAGGAAGAGGTAGTGGATGAGGGGGGTACAGTGGCCGAACCCTCCCCGACACGTACAGTGGCCGATATCGCGGTTCCACTCCTCTTCTCCCTGCCAGTCGGAGTGCGCTCAATAGCTGTCACTCCGTGGTCTTTGCTAATCGGAGTGCGCTTCATAGCTGACACTCCGAGGCCCTTGCCAATCGGAGTGCGCTCAATAGCTGACACTCCGAGGCTCTCTTTGCCAGTCGGAGTGCGCTCAATAGCTGACACTCCACTGCTCTTTCTGCCAGTCGGAGTGCGCTCAATAGCTGACACTCCGAGGCCTTCTCCAGAGGTGGCTGTAGCTGAAGGGCGTACAGTGGCCGAACCTTCCCCCACACGTACAGTGGCCGATGTGGCGGCCCTACAAGGGCACAACTGAGGGGTGTACAGTGACCGAACCCTCCCCGGTATGCACTGAGGCAATACCACGGTGTTGCTTGGGACTGACTCTGGATCAGTCCCACCCCTTACCTGGTGAGTGCTGTCCTGCCCGCAGGGTCATGTCTTCCGCCGGTGTAGTTTCCGTCGAGGCAGTTGAGGGTTAGAGGGACTCAGGACAGGGGGGCATCGATGTCCTTCTTGCCCCGGGTTGACCTCCCGGTGACCCGGCCCTCCGTGGTGTCCTCCTGGGGTGGTGGTGAGGCGGCGGTTTGGTGGTGGGGTGGGGGGTGGTGGGGTGGCCGGTCTGGCGGCGGCAGGTATTTCACCACCTTCCACGGTGGAGAAGTCACGGCCCCGTGACTGGAGGTGGTATGTTGTGGTAGTAGAGGTCTGGTGGGCCGGTGTGAGGTGGTTGAGGAGGCTGTTCCAATGGTGGGTGATGAGGTTCGGCTCCTGGTGGGGGCTGAGGGTGAGGTGTAGGGATGATGGCCTGGTGGTGTGCCGTAGGAGCCGGAGGAGCTGGTGTGTTGTGCGTATCCTGATGCTGGGGTGGTCGGGAGAGCACCATGTTACCCTTTCGATCTTCATTTCGGGTGGTGGTGTTTGGTGGAAGGGTAGAAGCTGTATGCTGGTGAGTGTGGAGATATTGGGGTTTATGTGGGGGATGGTTGGGTGGGAGGAGCATTTACCTTTGGGGAATTGGGATTTGGGGAGTTTCCATCTTGCCTGGTGGAGGGGTAGGGTGATGGGTGCGGTGTTTGGGGGAAGGTTAGCACGTGGTTGGGAATGGGGAGCATTATGGTGTGGAGATGTGGGTGTTGGGGTGTATCTAGGTGGTGGGCGGGACAGGCATCCTGATCTGGTAATTGTGGTGGTGAGGGTAGGTGTGGGTGGTGAGGGTGGTTGGACAGGTGGTGGTGTTGGGGTGTGATTTTGGGTGGCGGCGGGCGTGGATGAGGGTGTGGTGCGTTGTGTGTAATGGGAATGGTTGGTGGGTAAGGGTTGGGCGGGGGTGGTGGTGTGGGTGGTGCGAGTGAAAGGAGGTGTGGGTGCATGTGGTAGGCTGGAGGGTGGTATGGTGACAGGTGTAGTGCGCGGGGTAGGGTGAGGGGAGTTGGTGGTAGGATGCGGTGGTGCTGTGGTGGTGATTGGAAAATGTGCTGATTGGGCGGGTGAGTGCGGGGTGGCGGGTGCCATGGGTGGTGTAGGAGACGGGCATGGAGGTGTGAGTCTGGGAGAGGGATGTAGAATGGGTGGTGGTGGTGGATCGGGGTTTGGGGAAATGGGTGGTGCGTCGGTTGCTGGGGTGGGGGGCCACGGCGTGACCATTAGTGAGGTGGAGGGGGGTGGGGAGAAAGAGTAGGAGTAGGAGTCTGGGGGATAATTCTCAGAAGAGGATGCGGTGGCAGGTGTGCGGTGGGTGGTGTATGGCATGCGGTCGGGTGCAGGGTCATTGTTGGAGGGTGGGAAGGGACGCACGTGCCTGTTCCTGTAGGTGCGTGGTTGGCCCTCGTTGTTAACTGTGACTTGATAGGGGTTAGGGACTTTGATGATGGTGAAGGGCCCGTCAAAACGGGGGGAGGTCTTGGTGGGGGTAGGGAGGTGTGCTACGACGACCGAATCTCCTGGCTTGTAGGGGTTTGTGGGGTTAGTGTCGGGTTGCAAGTCTTGTTGAGCTTGGAGGTGCTGGAGGCGTTGTTTGAGGTGGTGTAGGGGGTCGGTGGTGGAGGGTGTGGTGGGAGGTTGTAGGTGGTGGCGGAGGAGTAGGAGGAGGGGGGATTCCCCGAAAACTCGCTCGTGGGGGGTGATGCCGTCCTCTCTGGAGCACGTGTTCAAGTCCCATTGCACGATTTTGACGTGCGCCGGCCAGTTGTCATTTCCAGTTTGTATGATTCTTGTCCTTACTTGATTTAGGAGGGATCTATGACTTCTCTCGCAAATGCTGTTTCCCTGTGGCCAGTATGGGGATGAATGGGAGACGCGATAGCCAAAAATTGATGTGAGTTCCTCCCAGATTTTACCTGTAAATTCCGGTGCGTCATCCAAATGTAAGGCCTGTGGGATTCCGAAATAGAGGAAGACGTGGTGGACTAGGGCATCGACAACTGAAACTGCAGTGTGTTCTTTAGTGGGGCAGGCGATGAGGAATTTAGAGTAAACGTCCACGAAGGTGATGATATATTTATACCTTGATTTAGGTGTGAGGGGACAGACGACATCGAGAGAGAGAGCAATTGCCAGGGTTTTTGTGCAATTATTTTTCCTGCTGGGCCAGGTATTCGGGTGATGTCTTTGCCCAAGGCGCAGGCACGGCATGCTTAGACAATGTTTTTGGCGATGGTGGAGGGGTTAGAGGTCCAATATATATCACTGAAAACTTGTAAAATTTCTTTGTTCCAAGGTGGATGCCGTTGTTGGTGTGGAGGTGCAGCATTGCAGCATGGGCGGCGGTCAGGTCGAGGATGATATGGCCGTCTGAGTTGAACAGGTGATCGCCGTGCTGGTGTAGTTTAGTGAATGTACGCTGAGGGATCCAGGCGGGGCATTGTTTATCCCACCACATTTGAATGAGGTCTGGTTTGGGGCATACAGCATTGACGGGTGTGCAGGAGAGGGCGTCAGCATTGGTGTGTAGTTTGCCAGGCCGATAGGATATTTTGAAATCGAACTCTTCTAACGCTTCTCACCACCGGATGAGTTGGGCGTTGCTCATATTGCACTGTCGTAGCCACAGTATGGATTGCTGGTCGGTGATGATGGCCATGTGGGTGCCGGAGATGTATGACCGGAAGTAGTCAAGCGCCCAGATGATTCCGAGGCATTCGCGTTTAGTGGCCGAGTAAATACTTTCGGCCTGATTCAAGGTGCGGCTGGCGCAGGCGATGATGTGTTTGCACCCGTCCTGCACTTGCACGAGAACAGCCCCTATGGCAATGAGGGAGCGTCGGTGTACAAACGAAAAGGGAGGTTGTAGTCTGGAAAGGCAATGATGAGGGCTGAGATGAGTTTTGACTTGAGGTTGTTAAATACGGCTTTCCTTTCCTCAGTCCATGTGAATGGTTCACCTTTCTTTGTCAGGTCATGGAGCGGCTTTGCGATATCGGCGAAGCATTTTACGAAACGCCTATAATATGAAGTCAGGCCTAGGAAGGCACGGGTTTCGTGAACGTCTTTCAGCAGGGGGATGTCTGCTACTGCGTGTAGTTTTTAGGATCAGGAGAGATGTCCTCGGCTCCGATCACGTGTCATAGGAAGGAGACGGATCGCTCAGCTAGGACACATTTGGAGGGTTTGAGTTTTAGTCCAGCCTGGCGTATACTTAGGAAAACTTGTTTGAGGCGGTGTAGATGGTCAGCCCAGGTGCGACTGAAAACAATGACGTCGTCGAGATACGCCAGGCAGATTTCCCAGGTTAGGCAACCTAGTACAGACTCCATGAGGTGGAGGAATGTAGCTGGGGCGTTGCAGAGTCTGAAGGGAAGGACGTTAAACTCATAATGCTTTCTGTTTGAGGTGGAGAAAGCGGTTTTCTGTTTGTCTCCTGGATGGACAGGGACTTGCCAGTAACCTGACTGTAGGTCTAGCGTGGAGAACCAGGTTGAGCCGTGCAGGGAGTCGAGGGAATCGTCGATTCTTGGGAGGGGCGTGGCGTCCTTGGTGGTGACATCGTTCAATTTGCGGTAATCCACACAGAACCGCATTGTTCTGTCTTTTTTTCTAACTAGTCCGACAGGGGAGGACCAGGGGCTATTTGAGTTGGAGATGACCCCGGCATCAAGCATGTCCTGGACCTGCCGGTCTTCCTCTGCCCGTTGTTTAGGGTTTTTGCGGCGTGATGGTTGGCGAATGGGCGGTCCGGTTGTGTGAATTTCATGACTGGGATAGGTTGTGTGGCCGATGTCTGCAGGGCCAGATGAGAAGAGGTCTTGGAAGTCCAGAAGTAATCGCTGGAGGCTGTTGGTCTAGGAGGTAGATAGATATGAAGGGAGAGGAGGTAGAGTGGGGTGGGTGGAGGTCGGTGTTGTGCAAGGGTCGGCTTCTTCCATATCGCCAATGATTAGTCCTCGAGGTAGGGTAAGGGGTGTGGCGGCGAGATTAGCGATATGGACAGTTCGGATGTGGGGGGGGGGGGAAGGATAGTCGGGGACACTAAATATGATGACAGGGGTCCGGTTGGTAGGGCGGGAGATAAAAGGACGGAGGTACCGGAAGGTCTGTATAGTTCTAGCCAAGCCTCGTGATGGGGTGGAATCGTGATAGCGGAGGCGATAGCGGCAGGGAAAGTCGGAGAGTGAGGTTGAGGTGGTTGGGTGGAAGGGAGGGATGGTGATTGAGGGGGCTGGGTGTGAGGTGGCCATGGAGTGGAGTTGCATGTGCAGATGGGTTGGGGAGGATGACTGTCAGGGGGGGGTGGTTTGTATGTGTTGTGTTGATGAGTGGTGATGTTGGGTGCTTGTTTTTTTTGTTTCACTGGGGGTGTGGGGGCTGGACTGAAGTGGAGTCGGTACTGGTGGCAGTCGATGGTGGTGTGTAGTTTTTGGAGGAGGTCCAGCCCCAGGTAGCCATCGTAGGCACGACAGGTGGAGTCGAAGATGATGAAGGGATGAGTGGTGGATGATTTCTGGTGTGTTTCAGTCTGCAGGGCCCGAGTTTCCCCACGGATAGGCAGGGGGCCATCCCCTACGTCTACGAGATTGGCTGAGGTGGGGAGAAGGGGGCCATAGGCTGAGCTGTGGCAGGAGTAGAAGTGCGAATATAGGCATGACCTGGCAGCTCCAGTGTCCACCAGTAATCTAGCCTTGACCCCGTTCAGGCGTATTTTGTCGTAGTCTGGGGGTCTCTACTTGTGTGAAGTGGCCCCCGCCACCGTGGGGAGGTGCGGGGGCGGACCTAAAGATCCATCAGCTGCGGGTTGTTATCCTCGTCGGGCTGCTCGTCGCCGGGTTCAGGGTAGATGATGGGTGAAGCGTCGTCCGGTGTAGTGTCGTCCTCTATGGATGAGACCTTTCTGTGCCCCTGGTTGAAGGTCCTGCATCGGTTCGCCTTAAGTTGTTCCCTGATGTCATGCAGGGGGCAGGTACGACTGCAGGCCGTAAATTCCCAGGGGTTAATAGATATGAGATTGGAATTTTCCCTGGGCTGGGGCGTTTTCTCTGTGGGTGAGCCCTGGGGATGGTGATGGATGGCTCCGTGGTGGGTTGGGTGGGCTGAATGGGTGGAGTCCTACCCTTGGGTGGTTGTGGTTTAGTGGTGGGGAATTTGCTCACCGCATGAATAGGTTGTGGCGTAGGACGGGCGGCGAGGAGCCGTTGGACGAGTTGCAGATCACAATCCATGACGCCTGAGCGATCGTAAATAGTGAAGTGTTCCCGTATTGAGCTCGGGAGGATCCTTAGCAGGGTGTTAAAAGTGTGTTGATCCCGTGTTGCAGTGGTAGCCTCGGGATAGGCGGCGCTGACGAGGCGCTTAGCCTGGACGAACTTGTCGTCAAGGCAGCCGTTGTACACTCACACAGCACATTAGGACACAATATGACTTTACCACGATTGATGACTTGTTTTCCGGTCGTTTTACACCCTAAGTAGAATGTAAAATAATTCATGACATTTTATCTGAATATGACTTGTAATAATTATAATGTAGGAGTGTAATACTTAAGTACTGAATATGAATAGCCAAACATATTGAGTATAAGACTGTTATCATGATTTTATGTGCATAAATAAGGGATAATTGTGTACACATAAGAATAGAAGAAGCCGAATGCTAGTGATACTTATATTTATGATTATCTTAGAATATGATACTTATATTGGACTGCAGTTTTTTTGTAAGAAAATTACTTATTTTATACTTTGTTCAAATGATTTTGTATACTATATGATTTTTGTAAAACAAACTCTGTAATTGCTGTGGTCAATAAACTATCTATCTATCTATCTATCTAGGTGAGGGCGTCGAGTAGTAAAAGGGCGACAACCCTGCCCAGTGAAGGCGTGACAGCCTGCTTTACAATATGCGAAAATTGGTCCCATGTCAATTCAGGGACGATTTTCGTGGCTATAGTAGCAATTATTTTGCCCAGGTTGGGTAGTGTGACAGCTATTTTATCTTTGTGTCAATCCCATTGTCTAGGAGGGGTTTTCCTATATCTAGGTAAACATCTATGTCATATTGTTCAGGATTGAACTTCGGCAATTGGATGTGAGGTTTGGCTGCCATTGTGCAGGTTTCCCTTTTGTGTTCCTCCGTGCTTTATTCGGATCCAGAACCACGCTGGCCACCAGTGTTATGCGAGGCGTTTTTAGCTCGACTTCTCGAGCCAGAAACGCTCGTGACTGAGCAGGGTCCTCTTTCCGGACCGGAAATAAAACACTCACAAAGGAACAGGGCATAAAAACTAGGCAGTACACCTTAACACATCTATTAGCTTATTTCAATACACTGTGACAATACAAACAAAGACTTACAAGATATGATTGGGACAGGGTTACAGAGTTAACTTCACAATAACATATAGCACACACACAGCACAGGCAGCGGGTAGAGGTCTGTAATTGTATCTCACTGGTGGATCGTAAGCTCAATATACCCGTATTGTGTCTATAGGCAAAATGTGTATTTAATAATCTCGACCTGATGCTTTATGGGTGGAGTGGGCCAAGGGTCGAGAGATTGAGTATTACTATAATGGATTATAGCACGAGCCGCGACACTCGAGGAAGTTACTTAGTCGCGGTGACACTTCACTGTCATTTGGCTTTTCTCTGTGCTCAGGTTCTATGTCAGAGTTCACTGGTCTTTCTTGTTCTGCCTGGGTATTTTAATTCACTGAGTTACTAATATTTTTGATTGGTGATATGAATGGTAAAGTTGGTAATGTGAAGGTGGATGGAATAGTTGGTGAGTGGGGTGTGCCTGCTGAGATAGATGAGAATGGGAGTGCGTTAGTGGACATTTGTGCTGGGAGGGGGTTGGTGATAGCCAATACCCTCTTCAGGCATAAAATGATCCACAGGTATACATGGCGAGTGATGAGAAGGGTGGGTGGTGAACTGAATGAAAGGAAGGCAATGATTGATTATGTGTGTGTGGATGAAAGGATGCGAAGATGTGTAAAGGATGCAAGAGTGTATAGAGGTTGGGGGAGTGGACTTTCTGACCACTACTTGGTGGTGGGCAGAATTAGGATCCAAGTAAGATGGAAGAATAGAAGAAGGGAAAGACGAGAGGAAGGAGTAGTTGCAAGGACAGTGGAAAGGTTACAAGAGGATGAGAAAAATGCAGAGTATAAGAGAGAAGTGGAGGAACGATTGGGCAAATATGAATTGGAGCAGATGGGAGACGTGGAAGGTGTGTGTAAGATATTTACAGAAGAAATATGTGCAGCATGTGATGTGGTGTGTGGAAGGAAGAGAAGACGGAGGGGGGATGCAAGGAACAGCGTGGTGGACTGAAGAGGTGAAACAGGCAGTGGCACAAAAGAAGAAAGCATACAATGAATGGATGAGAAATAGGGGCGTGGAAGAAGTTGAGAGGCGGAAGAGAGAGTTATATGTGGAAAGGAAGAGATAGGTGAAAAGATTAGTAAGAGAGAGTAAGAAGAGAGTGGATGAGGAATTTGGAAGGAATTTGAGTGTAAAGTGGAGGGACTGTAAGAAAATGTTCTGGAGAGAAGTGAAAAGAGTAAGACAGGGTGGAAGTGAAGTTAGCAGGGGAGTGAAAGATAAAAATGGTAGATTACTAGTGGAGAAGGGAGAAAAAGTGAGCAGATGGAGAGAACACTTTAAGGAATTGTTGAACGTAGAGGATGGAAGTAATGCGAGTATAAGTGGCTGGGGAATGGCTGGGAGAAGGAGGGAGGTGAGAAGACAGGAAGAAATCAGTAGGATGGAAGTTGTGGAAGCAATGAAGAATGTTAAATCGGGGAAAGCCCCAGGAATTGATGGAGTGTGTGGCAAAATGCTGAAGCATGGGGGAGAGATAGTAGTAGAATGGATATGGAAGATGTGCAGATTGGCCTGGGAGGAAGGTAGAGTCCCGGAGGATTGGAAGTCAGGTATAATTATTCCCTTGTACAAAGGAAAGGGGGAAAAAGAAGTGTGTGGTAATCATAGGGGCATTTGTCTTCTTAGTATAATAGGAAAAGTGTATGGTAGGATACTTATAGACAGAGTTAGAGAAAGAACAGAGAAATTAGTTGGAGAAGAACAGGGAGGCTTTAGGAAGGGAAGAGGTTGTGTAGATCAGATATTCATTCTTAGATCTTTAGTGGAAAAGTTTCTAGAGAAGGGAAAGAAGTTGTATGCGGCTTTCATGGATTTGGAGACAGCATATGACAGGGTGGATAGACAAGGATTGTGGAAAGTGTTAAGAATATATGGAGTAGATGGGAAGTTGTTGAATGCTGTGAAGAGTATGTACGATGGTGCGAAGGCTGTAGTGCGTGTGGATGGTGAACTAAGTGAATTTTTCTCTTTGAGAGTTGGTTTGAAACAGGGATGTGTCATGTCTCCATGGTTGTTCAATCTGTACATGGATGGGGTAATAAAAGAGGTACAAGGTAGGGTAGTGGATGTTGGAGTGGCCCTGGTGAGAGAGGATAGTGTTTGGAAACTCCCTGTACTGTTGTTTGCAGATGATACTGTGTTGTTGAGTGAAGACGAAGGGGAGCTGCAAGGTTTGGTGGATGAGTTTGAGAGAGTGTGTAAGAAACGGAACCTAAAGGTGAATGTAGGGAAGAGTAAAGTAATGGTCTTTGAGAGAGGTGAAGTTAGTGAATGTACAGTGAGGTTGGATGGTGAGGAATTGGAAAATGTGAGTACGTTTAAGTATTTGGGTAGTGTGATGAGTAAGGATGGAGGTTTGGAGGGTGAAGTGCTTGAAAGGGTACAGCAGGGAAGAAAGGTTGCTGGTTCCTTGAAAGCAGTGATAAGAAACAGGGAAGTGAGCATGGAAGTGAAAAAGTTACTACATGACAGTATTGTGATACCAACTCTAATGTACGGAGTGAAGCTTGGACATTGTTGGAAGGACACAAGTCAAGAGTGAGAGCAGTGGAAATGAGTTATTTAAGAGGAGCCTGTGGAGTCACGTGGAGAGACAGGCTGACGAATGAGGATATAAAGGAGCGTTGTGGTGTGGATGTGGATGTGATAGGAAGCGTTATGAGGAACACACTGAGGTGGTTTTGCAATGTGGAGAGGATGGAGAGTGAAAGACTGACGAAGAGAGTGTATGTGAGTGAGGTGGAGGGGGGAAGAGGGAGGGGGAGGCCGAGGATGAGATGGAGGGATGGGGTAGAGAGGTATATGAGAGAGAGAGGGGTGTGAGTTGGGAGCGGGGCAGTGAAATGGCGGGGGACAGGGCGACGTGGAGGCGATTTGTTTGTGGCCACCCCAAACGGGATTGAGGCGTCTGGCAATAGATAGATAGATAGAGACTAATATTATTCTGGCCTCACTGTTTCACTGTCACTGTTCACTCCCGTCTCCGTAGTTTTTCTCTGTCACAGGAGATACACTTAAGTCACTACTGGCCCTTGTTTCCTGGGGCTTAACACAAGTGGCGCCCGGGCGTGGGAGGGGGCTCTACTGGGGAGCCCTCCTGAAGGAAACAGTGGACTGCCCGTAGGGGAGTCCTTGCCCGGGGTTCCTTCATCAGGGGGTTGCAGGGAAGCTCTCCCGTTTGGGGGCCTCGACCTGAGAGGCCCTCGTGGCAGAGCCTAGTCGGTGGGGAGCAGGGAGGCCCTCTGGACTCGGGGCCTCAACCTGGAGGGCGACCCTTTGGACTGGGGCCAAACACCTGCAGGAGGCGGGCCTGTTGCCTCTTCTTCCGGGCAGAGAGTCTTGGGGGAGTAGAACTCAAGTGGCTGGACTTTGGGGCCTATCGGCCCGGTCTGGGAGCCTGGGTGTTGCGGTCGCCTTTAGTGAAGGACGCCATCAGGGGCAGACTGTGGCACCTTTCCTTTCCAGCATCCGTCAGAGACCGGGACCGACCAGGGGTAGGCAGCAGGGCCGACACAGGGCCGCGCCACCTCTCCGGTAGTACCTCGGGGGAACCACACCTGGAGGGAGTAAGAGAGGGGTGTCCCACGCAGCCGAGAGGTGAAAGGCTGGCTGCGCAAGGGACCTCCATCTCCGGGAAGACCTCAGAGATCACAGACGAAGGACATACAGTGGCCGATCCTTCCCCCACACGTACAGCGGTCGATGTGGCCGTTCCGTGATCTCCAGGGCCTACAGCTGAAGGACGTATGGTGGCCGACCCTTCCCCCACACGTACAGTGGCCGATGTGGCGGTGCTGCTCCCGAAGGAGGAAGAGGCAGATGAGGGGCCACAATGGCTACACCCTCCCCGGCATGTACAGTGGTCGATACCGCGGTTCTGCCTGCCCCACGGAAAGTAACAGAAGGACCCACAGTGGCCAATCCTTCCCCCACACGTACGGTGGCCGTTGTGGCAGTGTTATTCTCGTAGTAGGAAGAGGTAGTGGATGAGGGGGGTACAGTGGCCGAACCCTCCCCAACACGTACAGTGGCCAATATCGCGGATCCAATCCTCTTCTCTCTGCCAATCGGAGTGCGCTCAATAGCTGTCACTCCGTAGTCTTTGCCAATCGGAGTGCGCTCCATAGCTGACACTCGGAGGCCCTTGCCAATCGGAGTGCGCTCAATAGCTGACACTCCGAGGCTCTCTTTGCCAGTCAGAGTGCGCTCAATAGCTGACACTCCGCTGCTCTTTCTGTCAGTCGGAGTGCGCTCAATAGCTTACACTCCGAGGCCTTCTCCAGAGGTGGCTGTAGCTGAAGGGCGTACAGTGGCCGAACCTTCCCCCACATGTACAGTGGCCGATTTGGCGGCGGTACAGGGGAAAAACAACTGAGGGGCGTACAGTGGCCGAACCCTACCCGGTACGTACTGAGGCCGTACCACGGTGTTGCTTGGGACTGACTCTGGATCAGTCCCACCCCAAACCTGGTGAGTGCTGCCCCGCCCGCAGGGTCGTGTTTTCCGCTGGCGTAGTTTCCGTCGGGGCGGTTGAGGGGTAGAGGGGCTCAGGACAGGGGGGCACCGATGTCCTTCTTGCCCCGGGTTGACCTCTCTGACACCCGGCCCTCCGTGGTGTCCTCCTGGGGTTGTGGTGAGGCGGTGGCTTGGTGGTAGGGTGGGGGGTGGTGGGGTCACCGGTCCGGCAGCGGCAAGTATTTCACCACCTTCCACGGTGGAGAAGTCACGGCCCCGTGACTGGAGGTGGTATGTTGTGGTAGTAGAGGTCTGGTGGGCCAGTGTGAGATGGTTGAGGAGGCTGGTCCAATGGTGGGTGGTGAGTTTCTGCTCCTGATGGGGGCTGAGGGTGAGGTGTAGGGATGAAGGTCAGGTGGTGTGCTGTAGGAGCCAGAGGAGCTGGTGTGTTGCCCGTATCCTGATGCAGGGGAGGTCGGGAGGGCACCATGTTACCCTTTCGATCGTCATTTCAGGCGGTGGTGTTTGGTGGTAGGGTAGAAGCTGTATGCTGGCGAGTGAGGAGATCTTGGGGTTTATATGGGGGATGGTTGGGTGGGAGGAGCATTTTCCTTTGGGGAACTGGGATTTGGGGAGTTTCCATCCTGCCTGGTGGAGGGGTAGGGTGAGGGGGGTGGTGTCTGGGGGGAGGTTAGCACATGGTGGGGAATGGGGAGCAGGGTGGGGTGGAGATTGGGGTATTGGGGTGTATCTAGATCGTGGGCGGGACAGGCGCTCTGATCTGGTGGTCGTGGTGGTGAGGGTGGGAGTGGGTGGTGAGGGTGATTGGATACATGGTGGTGTTGGGGTGTGATTCCAAGAGGCGGCGGGCTTGGGTGGGGGTGTGGTGCGTCGTGTGTAATGAGAATGGTCACTGGGTAAGGGGGGGGCAGGAGTGGTGGTGTGGGTGGTGCATGGGAGAGGTGGTGTGGGCGCACATGGTGGGCTGGAGGGTGGTGTGGCGATAGGTGTAGTACGTGGGGTAGGGCAAGGGGGGGTGGGACGCAGGATGTGGTGGTGGTGGTAGGAAAATGTGCTGGTTGGGTGGGAGTGGGCGGGGCTGGTGGTGCCGTGGGTGGTGTAGGAGACGGGCGTGGAGGAGATGGTGGAGTGGGCATAGGAGAGGAATGTAGGATGGGTGGTTGTGGGGGATCGGGGTCGGGGGAAGTGGATGGTGTGTCGGGGGCCGGGGTGGGGGGCGGTGGCGTGAGTGTAGGTGAGGTGGAAGGGGGTGGGGAGAAGGAGTAGGAGTAGGAGTCCGGGGGGTAATTCTCAGAAGACGCTGCGGTTCTAGGTGTGCAGCGTGTGGTGTTTGGCACGTGGGTGAGTGCGGGGTCATTGTTGGAGGGTGGGAAGGAGCGCACGTGTCTGTTTCTGTACGTCCGTGGTTGGCCCTCATGGTTAATCGTGACTTGATAGGGGTTAGGGACTTTGATGATGGTGAAGAGGCCGTCAAAACACGGGGAGGTCTTGGTGGGGGTAGGGAGGTGGGTTACGACGACAGGATCTCCCGGCTTGTAGGGATTGGTGGGGTTAGTGTCGGGTTGCAGGTCTTGATGTGCTTGGAGGTGCTGGAGGCGTCGTTCGAGGTGGTGTAGGGGGTCAGTGGTGGAGGGTGTGGTGGGAGGTTGTAGGTGGTGGCGGAGGGGTAGGAGGAGTGGGGATTCCCCGAAAACTCGCTCGTGGGGGGTGATGCCGCCCTCTCTGGGGCATGTGTTCAAGCCCCATTGCACGATTTTGAAATGCGCTGGCCAGTTGTCATTTCCAGTTTGTATGATTCTTGTCCTTACTTGATTTAGGAGGGATCTATGACTCCTCTCGCAAATGCTGTTTCCCTGAGGCCAGTATGGGGATGAATGGGAGATACGATGGCCAAATATTGACGCGAGCTCCTCCCAGATTTTTCCCGTAAATTCCAGTGCGTTGTCAGAATGTAAGGCCTGTGGGATTCCGAAATAGGGGAAGACGTGGCGGACTACGCCATAGGCAAGTGAAACGGCATTGTGTTCTTTAGCAGGGCAGGCGATGAGGAATTTAGAGTAAACGTCCACAAAGGTGATGATATATTTGTACCCCGATTTAGGTGAGAGGGGGCCGACAACATTGAGAGAGAGCAATTGCCATGGTTTTTGTGCGATTAGTTTTCCTGCTGGGCACGGCATGCTTGGACAATGCTTTTGGCGATGGTGGAGGGGTTAGAGGTCCAATATATATCACTGAAAACTTGCAAAAGTTTCTTTGTCCCGAGGTGGATGCCGTTCTTGGCGTGGAGGTGCAGTATTGCATCATGGGCGGCGGTCGGGTCGAGGATGATATGGCCGTCTGAGTTGAACAGGTGATCACCATGCTGGTGTAATTTGGTGAATGTGTGCTGGGGAATCCAGGTGGGGCATTGTTTATCCCGCCAAATTTGAATGAGGTCTGGTTTGGGGCGTACAGTATGGATGGGTAGGCGGGAAAGGGCGCCAGCATTGGTATGTAGTTTGCCAGGCCGATAGGATATTTCCAAATCGAACTCCTCTAATGCTTCTCGCCAACGAATGAGTTGGGCGTTATTAGTATCGGACTGGCGTAGCCACTGCAGGGATTGGTGGTCGGTGATGATGACTACGTGGGTGCCAGAGATGTATGACCAGAAATAGTCAAGTGCCCAGATGATTCCGAGGCATTCGCGTTTAGTGGCAGCGTAAGTACATTCGGCCTGATTCAGGGTGAGGCTGGTGCAGGCAATGATGTGTTTGTGCCCGTCCTGCACTTGCGCGAGAACAGCCACTATGGCAACGAGGGAGACGTCAGAGTACAGACGAAAAGGGAGGTTGTAGTCTGGAAAGACAACGATGGGGGCTGAGATGAGTTTTGACTTGAGGTTGTTAAATGCTGCTTTCCTTTCCTCAGTCCATGTGAATGGCTCAGCTTTCTTTGTCAGGTCATGGAGCGGCTTTGCAATATCAGTGAAGCCTTTTATGAAACACCTATAATATGAAGTCAGGCCTAAGAAGGCACGGGTTTCGTGGACGTCTTTCAGTAGGGGGATGTCTGCTATCGCGCATAGTTTTTCAGTGTCAGGCAAGATGCCATTGGCTCCGATCATGTGTCCTAGGAAGGAAATGGATCACTCAGCTAGGACACATTTGGAGGGTTTGAGTTTTAGTCCAGCCTGTCGTATACATAGGAAACTTGTTTGAGGCGGTGTAGATGGTCGGCCCAGGTGCGACTGAAAACAGTGATGTCGTCGAGACACGCCAGGCAGATTTCCCAGGTTAGGCCGCCTAGTACAGACTCCATGAGGCGGAGGAATGTAGCTGGGGCATTGCAGAGTCCGAAGGGAAGGATGTTGAACTCATAATGTTTTCTGTTTGAGGTGGAGAAAGCGGGTTTCTGTTTGTCCCCTGGATGGACACGGACTTGCCAGTAACCTGGCTGTAGGTCTAGCGTGGAGAACCAGGTTGAGCCGTGTAGGGAGTCGAGGGAATCGTCGATTCTTGGGAGGGGCGTGGCGTCCTTGGTGGTGACATCTTTGAGTTTGTGGTAATCCACACAGAACTGCATTGTTCCATCTTTCTTTCTAACTAGTACGACGGGGGAGGACCATGGGCTATTCGAGTTGGAAATGACCCCGGCATCAAGCATGTCCTGGAACTGCCGGTCTTCCTCTACCCGTTGTCTGGGGTTTTTGCGTCGTGATGGTTGGTGAATGAGCGGTCCGGTTGTGTGAATTTCATAACTGAGATAGGTCGTGTGGCCGATGTCTGCAGGGCCAGATGAGAAGAGGTCTTGCAAGTCCAGGAGTAATCGTTAAAGGCTGTTGGTCTGGGAAGTAGACAGATGGGAAGGGAGAGGAGGTAGAGTGGGGTGGGTGGGGTGTGGTGTTGTACAAGGCTCAGCTTCTTCCATATCGCCAACAATTAGTCCTCGAGGTAGGGTAAGGGGTGTGGCGGCGAGGTTAGTGACACGGATAGTTCGGATGTGGGGGAGGAGAAAAGTCAGGGACACTAAACACGATGACAGGGGTCCGGTTGGTAGGGCGGGAGAGAAGAGGACGGAGGTACCGGAGGGTCTGTTTAGTTCTAACCAAGTCTCGTGATGGGGTGGAATCATGATAGCGGAGGCGATAGCGGCAGGGAAAGTCGGAGAGTGAGGTTGAGTTGGTTGGGTGGAAGGAGGGGGTGGTGATTGAGGGGGTGGGGTGTGAGGTGACCATGGAGTGGAGTTGCATGTGCAGATGGGTTGGGGAGGATGACTGTCAAGGGGAGGTGGTTTGTATGTGTTGTGTTGATGAGTGGTGAGTCTTTTTTTTTTTTTTTTTCATTCACTGGGGGCATGGAGGCTGGACTGAAGTGGAGTCAGTGCTGGTGGCAGTCGATGGTGGTGTGTAGTTTTTGGAGGAGGTCCAGCCCCAGGTAGCCATCGTAGGCACGACAGGTGGAGTCGAAGATGATGAAGGGATGAGTGGTCGATGCTTTCTGGTGTGTTTCAGTCTGCAGGGCCCGAGTTTCCCCACGGATAGGCAGGGGGCCATCCCCTACGTCTACGAGATTGGCTGAGGTGGGGAGAAGGGGGCCAAAGGCAGAGCTGTGGCAGGAGTAGAAGAGCGAATACAGGCATGACCTGGCAGCTCCCGTGTCCACCAGTAATCTAGCCTTGACCCTGTTCAGGAGTATGTTGTCATAGACTGGGGGTCTGTACTTGTGTGAAGTGGCCCCCACCACCGTGGGGAGGTGCGGGGGTGGACCTAAAAATCCATCGGCTGCGGGTTGTCGTCCTCGTCGTGCTGCTTGTCGCCGGGTTCAGGGTAGATGATGGGTGGAGCGTCGTCCTCTAGGGATGAGACCTTCCTGTGCCCCTGGTTGAAGGTCCTGCGTCGGTTTACCTTAAGTTGTTCCCTGATTTCATGCAGGGGGCAGTTTTTTTTTTTTTTATGCGAGGAAGAAGGAACCATAGGCCATGAGCCCGCAGTAACAGTTCCCTCCAAGAGAAAAACAAAATACAATAGAGAGCCAAATTCAAGATCCGATCATTTCGAGATGCCTGGACACACTGCGTTTGAAAGAATGGAGATCATAGGCAGCAGGAAATACAGACAGAGGGAGACAGTTCCAGAGTTGACCTGTTGCATAAATGAAAGACTAGGAGTAACGGTTAACTCTTGCATTAGAGAGTTGGACAGAAAAGAGATGAGAGTTTGCTGCCAGACGGGTGCTACACGCCCGTCGTAGAGGTGGAGGAATGCAAGCAGACAGTTCAGAGGAGCAGTGACCATTAAAGTAGCGATAGAAAAGAGATAAAGATGCAACAGTGCGGCGAAGAGACAGAGGTTGAAGGGAGTCAGTAAGAGGAGGAGAGTTAATGAGACGAAAAGCCTTTGACTCCACCCTATTGAGAAGAGCTGTATGTGGGGAGCCTCCCCACACATGAGAGTTGTACTCCACACAGGGGCGGATAAAACCCCTGTATAGAGTCAACAATTGTGCAGGGGTAAAGAAAGAGCGGAGTCGGCTTAGCACACCCAATCTCTTGGAAGCAGATTTTACAAGAGATATAATATGATCTTTCCAAGATAAGTCCCGAGTAAATGAAACCCCAAGCATGTTCAAGGATGATGCAGGATTAAGCTGAATATTATTAAATATTAGTGGGTATACCTGTGGAAGATTTTCTCAGGTTGATAGGTGTAAGAACTGAGTCTTAGATGCATTAAAAACAACCATATTATTTTTACCCCAGTCAGAGATACGAGCCAAGTCAGACATTAGGTGTGCCATAGCCTCATCCCTTGTTTGTTGAAGTAACTGTTGAGATGGGCGTTGCGGGAAACGAATGGAAAGGTGAAGGGTGGAGTCATCAGCGTATGAGTGGATAGGGTTAGATGTACAGCTTAGAAGATCATTCATCAACAGAAGGAAGAGAGTTGGTGATAGGACAGAGCCCTGAGGAACACCACTGTTGATAGATCTAGGAGAAGAATGATGGCCGTCTACAACAGTGGCTATAGAACGACCAGAAAGGAAGCTAGTGATGAAGGCACAGATAGAAGGATAGAAACCGTAGGAGGGCAGTTTGGAAATTAAAGATTTATGCCAGACTCGATCGAAAGCCTTTGAGATGTCAAGTGCAATGGCATAGCTTTCGCCAAAGTCCCGAAAGGAGGATGACCAGGAGTCTGAAAGGTAGGTGAGAAGATCGCCAGTGGAGCGTCCCTGACGGAACCCGTAATGACGATCGGAAAGAAGGTTGTGATAGGAAAGATGCCTTAAAATTTTTCTATTGAGAATTGACTCGAAAACTTTTGAAATACAGGACGTTAAAGGAACTGGACGATAATTGGAGGGTTGGGAGTGGTCACCCTTCTTTGGGACTGGCTGAATGAGAGCAAACTTCCAGCAAGAAAGAAAGGTACAAGTTGACAGACAAAGGCGAAAGAGTTTGCCTAGGCAGGGTGTAAGCACAGAAGCACAGTTCTTGAGAACAACAGGAGGGACCCCATCAGGCCCATATGCCTTGTTAGTACTGAGGCCAGTGATGGCAGAAAATACATCAGCTGAAGAAATTTAAATGTCAGCCATGAGGAAGTCAGAGGGGGGAAGTGATGGAGGAACAGCACCGGAATCGTCTAAGGTGGAATTGGAGGAGAAAGTCTGTGCAAAGAGATCTGCTTTATCAGTAGAAGAAATAGCTACAGAACCATTAGAGTAGAAAAGAGGAGGGAAGGATGATGAGGTAAAGTTGTTAGAAAGGTTTTTGGCAAGGTGCCAGAAGGAGCGGGAGGAATTCGAGTTGGAGAGTTGAGAGCATTTAGTACGGATGAAATTATTTTTAGCAGAGCGAAGAACAGACCTAGCACGATTCCCGGCAGAAACGTAAAGATGATGTGATTCAGGGGTGGGTTGGCTCTGGTACCTTTTGTAGGCCCTCTCATTGTTGCGGACAGCATTAGAACAAGCGTGATTAAACCAAGGCATTCTTGCGTTAGTCAAAGGATATGACAAAGGAATGTATGCTTCCATGCCCGAGAGAATAACCTCCGTAATGCGCAAGGCACACTCAGATGGCTCACGGCCATGGAAGTAATAATCATTCCAGGGAAAATCAAAGAAGTACTGCCTGAGGGCCTCCCAGTCCGCTGCTCCAAAATGCCACAGACGATGTTTCCCTAGAGGGTCCACATGCCGTACCGGAGTGATAGGACAGGTTAAGGTGATAAGGTTGTGATTGGAGGAGCCCAACGGAGAGAAAAGATTAACAGAGTAAGCAGAAGGATTAGTTGTGAGGAAGAGGTCAAGTATGTTGGAGCTCTCTCCAAGGCGGTCAGGGATACGGGTAGGGTGCTGTACAAGCTGCTCTAGGTCATTAAGGATAGAAAAGATGTAGGCTTGTTCACCAGGTGGATCAGTGAAAGGAGAGGAGAGCCAAAGGTGGTGGTGAACATTGAAATCTCCTAGAATGGAGATTTCAGAGAAAGGAGAAATGGATAGAATGTGTTCCATCGTAGAAGTAAGATAGTTGAAGAATTTTTGATAGTCAATAGAATTAGGGGATAAGTAAACAACACAGATATATTTAGTCAGAGAATGACAGGAAAGCCGAAGCCAGAGTGTAGAGAATTCAGAAGAATCGAGTTCAGGAACACGAGAGCAACATAAGTCGTTGCGTATATATACACAACAGCCACCTTTGGCTTTGAAATGAGTATAGTGAAAGTAGGAGGATACAGAAAAGGGTTTGCTGTCAGTTGCCTCAGACAGCTGAGTCTCAGTTAGAAAAAGAAGGTGAGGTTCAGAGGAGGAGAGGTGGTGCTCAACAGAGCGAAAGTTAGAGGAAAGGCCGCATATATTGCAGAAATGAAGAAGAAGTGAGTCAGACAGTGGTTCCAGGCACCTCGAGTCATCACCGGGAGAGGAGCGGGTGGTGGGGGCATTTATGGTCCCCCCTCCTGGGGACTCCGAGGTACGACTGCAGGCTGTAAATTCCCAGGGGTTAATAGATATGAGGTTGGAATTTTCCCTGGGGTTGGGGCATTTTCTCCGTGGGTGAGCCCTGGGGATGGTGACGGATGGCTCCGTGGTGGGTTGGGTGGGCTGCATGGGTGGTGTCCTTGCCTTGGGTGGTTGTTGTTTGGTGGTGGGGAATTTGCTCACTGCGTGAATAGGTTGTGGCATAGGACGGGCGGCAAGGAGCCGTCGGACGAGTTGCAGGTCACGATCCTTGTCGCCTGAGGGATCGTAGATGGTGAAGTGTTCCCGTATTGAGCTCGGGAGGATCCTTAGCAGGGTGTTAAAAGTGTGTTGATCCCGTGTTGCAGTGGTAGGCTCGGGATAGGCGGCGCTGACGAGCGCCTAGCCTGTACATATGTGTCGTCAAGGCAGCCGTTGTAGGTGAGGGCGTCGAGTTGTGAGAGGGCGACAACTCTACCCAGTGAAGGCGTGACTGCTTGCTTTATAATGTGCGAAAATTGGTCCCATGTCAATTCAGGGACGATTTTCGTGGCTATAGTAGCAATTATTTTGCCCAGGTTGGGTAGTGTGACAGCTATTTTTTCTCTGTCTGTGTCAAACCCGATGCCTAGGAGGTGTTTTACCATATCTAGGTAAACATCTATGTCATATTGTTCAGGATTGAACTTTGGCAATTGGATGTGAGGTTTGGCTGCCATTGTGCAGGTTTCCCTTTTGTGTTCCTCCGTGCTTTATTCGGATCCAGAACCACTGCTGGCCACCAGTGTTATGCGTGTTGTTTTTGGTTCGACTTCTCGGTCCAAAAACCCTCGCAACTGAGCGGGGTCCTCTTTCTTGACCGAAAATAAAACACTCACAAAGGAACAGGGCATAAAAAATAGGTAGTACACCTTAACACATCTATTGCTTATTTCAAAACACTGTGACGATACAAAGAAAGAGTTACAAGATATGATGGGGACAGGTTTACAAAGTTAGCTTCACAATAATATAAAGCACACACAGTACAGGCAGAGGGTAGAGTTCGGTAATTGTATCTCGATGGTGGATTATAAGTTCTAGATACCCGTATTGTGTCTATAGGGAAAATGAGTATTTTTATAGTCTCGACCTGATGCATTGTAGGTGGAGTGAGCCAAGGGTCGAGAGGGTGAGTGTTACTATAATTGATTAGAGCGCGAGTCGCGACACTCGAGGAAGTTACTTAGTTGCGGGGACACTGTTCACTGTCTTTTGGCTTTTCCTCGCGCTCAGGTTCTATGTCTGGGTTCACTAGTCTTTTCTGTTCTGCCTGGGTATTTATTTCACAATGTGTTACTAATATTATTCTGGCCTCACTCTTTCACTGTCACTGTTCACTCCTGTCTCTGTGGTTTTCTCTGACACAGGAGATACACTTAAGTCACTACTGGCCCTTGTTTCCTGGGCTTAGCACAAGAGGCACCCGGGCATGGGAGGGGGCTCTCCTGGGGAGCCCTCCCGCAGGAGACAGCGGACTACCCGTAGGGGAGTCACTGCCTGGGGTTCCTTCGTTGGGGGGGTGCCGCAGTCTGCCGATTGGGGGCCTCGACCTGAGAGGCCCTCGTGTTAGAGCCTCGTCGGTGGGGTGCAGGGAGGCCCTCTGGACTGGGGGCCTCGATCTGAAGGGCGGCCCTTGGGACTGGGGCCGAACAGCTGCAGGAGGCGGGCCTATCGCCTCTTCTTCCGGGCAGAGAGTCATGGGGGAGTAGAGCCCAAGTGGCTTGACTCTGGGGCCCGGTCTGGGAGCCTGGGTGCTGCAGTCGCCTTTAGTGAAGGGCGCCATCAGGGGCAGACTGCGGCACCTCTTCTTTCCGGCGTTCGTCAGAGACTGGGACCAACCAGGTGTAGGCGGCAAGGCTGACACAGGGCCGCACCACCACTCCAGCAGTACCTCGGGGGAACCATACCTGAAGGGAGTAAGAGAGGGGCATCCCACGCAGCCGAGAGGTGAAAGGCCGGCCGCGCAAGGGACCTGCTTCTCAGGGAGGACCTTAGAGATCACAGACGAAGGACGTACAGTGGCCGATCCTTCCCCCACACGTACAGTGGCCGATGTGGCGGTTCCGTGATCTCTAGGGCCTACAGATGAAGGGCATACAGTGGCCGACCCTTCCCCCACACGTACAGTGGCCGATGTGGCGGTGCTGCTCCTGAAGGAGGAAGGGGCAGATGAGGGGCACACAATGGCCACACCCTCCCCAGCACGTACAGTGGCCGATACCGCGGCTCTGCCTTCCCCACGGAAAGTAACAGAAGGACGTACAATGGCCGATGTGGCGGTGTTACTCCCATACTAGGAAGAGGTAGTGGATGAGGGGCATCTATCTATCTATCTATTGCCAGACGCCTCAATCCCGTTTGGGGTGGCCACAAACAAATCGCCTCCAAGTCGCCCTGTCCCCCGCCATTTCACTCCCCTGCTCCCAACTCACACCCCTCTCTCCCATATACCTCTCCACCCCATCTCTCCATCTCATCCTCGGCCTCCCCCTCCCTCTTTCCCCCTCCACCTCACTCACATACACTCTCTTCGTCAGTCTTTCACCCTCCATCCTCTCCACATGGCCAAACCACCTCAATGTGTTCCTCATAACGCTTCCTATCACATCCACATCAACACCACAACGCTCCTTTATATCCTCATTCGTCAGCCTGTCTCTCCATGTGACTCCACAGGCTCCTCTTAAATAACTTATTTCCACGGCTCTCTCTCTTGACTTGTGTCCTTCCAACAACGTCCAAGCTTCACTTCCGTACGTTAGAGTTGGTATCACAATACTGTCATGTAGTAACTTTTTCACTTCCATGCTCACTTCCCTGTTTCTTATCACTGCTTTCAAAGAACCAGCAACCTTTCTTCCCTGCTGTACCCTTTCAAGCACTTCACCCTCCAAACCTCCAACCTTACTCATCACACTACCCAAGTACTTAAACGTACTCACATTTTCCAATTCCTCACCATCCAACCTCACTGTACATTCACTGACTTCACCTCTCTCAAAGACCATCACTTTACTCTTCCCTACATTCACCTTTAGATTCCGTTTCTTACACACTCTCTCAAACTCATCTACCAAGCCTTGCAGCTCCTCTTCGTCTTCACTCAACAACACAGTACCATCTGCAAACAATAGTACAGGGAGTTTCCAAACACTATCCTCTCTCACCAGGGCCACTCCAACATCCACTACCCTACCTTGTACCTCTTTTATTACCCCATCCATGTACAGATTGAACAACCATGGAGACATGACACATCCCTGTTTCAAACCAACTCTCAAAGAGAAAAATTCACGTAGTTCACCATCCACACGCACTGCAGCCTTCGCACCATCGTACATACTCTTCACAGCATTCAACAACTTCCCATCTACTCCATATATTTTTAACACTTTCCACAATCCTAGTCTATCCACCCTGTCATATGCTTTCTGCAAATCCATGAAAGCCGCATACAACTTCTTTCCCTTCTCTAGAAACTTTTCCACTAAAGATCTAAGAATGAATATCTGATCTACACAACCTCTTCCCTTCCTAAAGCCTCCCTGTTCTTCTCCAACTAATTTCTCTGTTCTTTCTCTAACTCTGTCAATAAGTATCCTACCATACACTTTTTCTATTATACTAAGAAGACAAATGCCCCTATGATTACCACACACTTCTTTTTCCCCTTTTCCTTTGTACAAGGGAATAATTATACCTGACTTCCAATCCTCCGGGACTCTACCTTCCTCCCAGGCCAATCTGCACATCTGAGGGTCATACGGTGGCCA
This sequence comes from Coenobita brevimanus, assembly GCF_032717465.1. Taxonomy (NCBI): domain Eukaryota; kingdom Metazoa; phylum Arthropoda; class Malacostraca; order Decapoda; family Coenobitidae; genus Coenobita; species Coenobita brevimanus. The sequence goes on from NC_137018.1 coordinate 25,895,867, forward strand.
AACCCTCCCCGACACGTACAGTGGCCGATATCGTGGTTGCACTCCTACTTCCTTTTCCAAGCGGAGTGTGCTCATTAGCTGACACTCTGTGGGTAGTACTCCCGTAGGAGGAGGAGGCAGTGGATGAGGAACATACAGTGGCCGAACCCTTCCTGACACGTACAGTGGCCAATATCACGTTTCCACTCCTCTCTCTGCCAGGCGGAGTGCACTCAATAGCTGTCACTCCATGGCCTTTGCCAGTCGGAGTGCGCTCAATAGCTGACACTCCGAGGCCTTTGTCACTCGGAGTGTGCTCAATAGCTGACACTCCGAGGTCTTGGCCAGTCGGAGTGCGCTCAGTAGCTGACACTCCGAGGCCTTCTCCAGAGGTGGCTGTAGCTGAAGGGCGTACAGTGGCCGAACCTTCCCCCACACGTACAGTGGCCGATAAGGTGGCTGTACAGGGGGAAAACAACTGAGGGGCGTACAGTGGCTGAACCCTCCCCGGTACGTACTGAGGCCGTACCACGGTGTTGCTTGGGACTGACTCTGGATCAGTCCCACCCCAAACCTGGTGAGTGCTGTCCCGCCCACAGGGTCGTGTCTTCCGCTGGCGTAGTTTCCGTCGGGGCGGTTGAGGGGTAGAGGGACTCAGGACAGGGGGGCACCGATGTCCTTCTTGCCCCAGGTTGACCTTTCGGCGACCCGACCCTCCGTGCTGTCCTCCTGGGGTGTTGGTGAGGCTACGGCTTGGTGGTGGGGTGGCCGGTCCGGCCAAAGTATGGTACTTCACATTATATACAAACAATTAATTACCTAATACATTAGCGGGAATATTTTAATTGGCAATAAATAGATCTCTCTTTGATACTTCACAGAAAAAGACAACAGATACAGTAACCGAAACATTCCTTAGTATTATGTTAACGGCTAACCGGAAGTGTAACTGGAAATGTGCCTGTACATTTCGTACAGTACAACAAGTCTAGCTATCTCACAGACACAATTACCCTACGTTCATTCATTCATTCATTTCCAGACGCCATGTATCCCAAACGGTGTGGCCAAGTGCTTAGAGTTAATTGTTTTACAGGAAGGGGCACTAATCCTCCACCAACCCCAATTGACACGTAGGGATGCCAACAGCATCTGGTGTTCCCAGGCGGTCTCCCATCCAGGTACTAACCAGACCCAACGTTGCATAACTTCGCTGATCGGACGGGAAGCGGTGTACTCAACGTGGTATGGCCGTGCACTAAGGAAAATCACGACTTCTCATTTTACAGATAACATATTATCTATGGAAAAGATTTACTCTTGATGAAAAGGCCTTTTTTATTATCACTTTTTAAAATTAAAACTCTTATGCCATAAACCACAAAATTATCGTACAGAACGTACGATAATAAGAAAAGGTATCGTATATTGTACAGTCGCCCCAAGAAGTGATGGCAGAGTTTCAGATTGCTTCGGCCACTCTGCACTGCCGTACGTTCAGTGAAAACAGTGAATATAAGGTAAACATTCAATGCCTTCATCAGCTCATATCAAATAAATTATATATTATATTGCGCTAAGAATGATGTAAATTGAATAACTGGAGGCAGTGATATTAGAAGTTAACACTTAGTTTCCTTTCCCGATTTGAATAAATGTGAAATGTATTACTCCGCGCGCGGTGGGCAGTAGGCCTATAACTCCGTGTTCCTGATTTAAATATTTCCCAGGATTTCAAATACAGATGCTCTAGTTTTGAAGACCAGTTAAGGAAAATTATAGTGACAGCAATACACTGCCCTATTTTCAAATGCTATGATGATGATCCAGCAACATAAGGATGCCATAACAATGAAATTATTCTTCGTAATGATGCCCAACCTGCGGTAGCAGCAAGACCATACTGCCGTTTATTCCGTCTTCCTCTCTCCAATAATAATTATAATTAGCAACTTTATTCCCAACTGATGCAAAATTATTATTAGCTGTAAGAAGGTAAGACAGATTCTGCCTTTTTCTCTTACACTAAACAATAAACAGGACCAAAACATGAGTTCATAAACTCTTGCAGTGCAAAACCACGCACTCTTTACTCGATCATTTAATTTTAATATCTGTCTATTTAAATAAACTGTAATGTCCTGCTGAACAGAAAATGCTGATTTGGAAGTTTTGAACTCAATTATTTGTTTATGAACCTCTGCATTTTACTACTCTTGCTAATCGATTATGCACTGAGGATATCAGACTATATGACAGAAGTTAGCATTCTGCAACAGGCAAACATCGAGGTTCTTTTTTTATACTTCTTTCACCGACAGCCCTCTGGCTTATATTAAATATTACAGAGATTTTTCTTAATGGAAAACTGGCCAAAGGCAGTGTAATAACTGCATGTCTTTGAGTAAGTATTATCTCCTCGTGCGTGTTGATCGAAACATTTAAAATAGCTTACTGGCTTACGCCGTCTTCCCGCTTTCTGTCGTCGTCCATAGAGCCATTGGGAACGGAAATAAACGACTATAAATTATTCCCTGGTATTGTAACGGAAATTATTTTATAAGTAATAATTGCTAATTTTTATTGTTTATTGACGCTCCCTTTTGTTCAGTCTTACGCTACTAAAAAATTATTGCGTGTTACCATACTAGACTTGAACTCCACAAATTATTCCTGACTGTCCCTGAGCGATAGTTGTGAAATTTCAATTAGTTCCGTTTAGGATCTCCTATTATCGTAACTAAGGAACTGCTTCCTACAAATTTGAAATATACAGGTACTTTGGCATTGATTTATTGTTTTTTGTAACAGTTTTACGTATTAGGTTTCACCTCGTAGAGATATAAGGAAGAGTATGTGCACTGTCGCTGACCGAAAATTTCTGGATACTCCGCCGTCACTTCTTAGGCCGACTGTACCAGAGGCGGTTTAACGTACATGTACCATAATTATCGTACGAGTGGCAACTGTAATTTTCATTCATTTATTATTTGTTGTTGTATTCATATTTGATTTCTTTACAAAAGAAATATAAAAATAAATTTTATACATGCATAGTGTTTATACATGAAAAAATTTATTTAGTGAACTGGGCATTTTTTTTTTTTTTTAGATAAAGAACTACTCACTGTATACCTTTGAAGTATTTTAATTACATGTCACTTGCTAAATATACAGAATGAGCTCTTTAACCAAATGGCAGTAATTAGAGTACTAAAAATATTTAAACAAGTTCATAAAACCGGTTTCAGGAAAACTTGCTAAGCTACTTATCTCGACTTTTGTGTCTTTATGAGACCTCATTAAAAAAAAAAAGGAAGAAGTATATAAAAAAGATCAATAAAGTAATTTCAGTGCATCATAGGTTTCGGAAAGAATTTTTTTTTTCATAAAGTAAATATAAGCAGAGAAGTAAAGAAACCTTAAGTCAAGTTGGTCATTCGGTGGCGTCGTCTGCAGTTTCCAAGTTCCATTTTTTTTCTGGAAGTGCCAACGCTGCCAGGTGGAAGATTTCTCCAGTGACCAGTGAAGTGTCAGACTCGGAAGATGCAGGTGAGTGATAGGTTCCTTTTTCTGGACACTGCAGTATATCTGGCAAACATACTTTGTAATTTCAGCAGCAGAAATATCTTACCGATTCACTTCCTCTTATCCCCGGTTGTTTTCTATGTTTCACTAACTGTTATTTTGGTGGTAAATAGTTCTTCATTGTCGATTTTATTTTCGTGGTATCTTTATCACTGATCATTCTGTTTTTATCAATGTTCATTCCGATTCACAAGTGTTTGTTTCTCAAGCGTAATGGGAAGCTTTCCAAAAGCTGCTCAGTTAGTACAGTTGCACTAGTGTAACGTTACATAAGGTATTCATAACCTTCCAGGATTTTTTTTTTCTTTTTTTGCACCTACGCCTATCAGTTATTTGAATGTGCATTACGATATTATATTCCCAAATTAGGGGGAGTCTTCTCTATGGCATTTTGGTCACAAATGCGTCTTTATGGAGGATCCAGTATCATCCCATAAGTAATTTGTCTGCTCTTGATGTGCAACCATCACCTTGTGACAATTCCCATCCCCAGCCGTGCCAAGGTGGCACTCACGTTCAGTGGATACCATACCTAACAGAATCATGTCTTCACATCGCACAACCCTTGTATATTCCTGAGCTCATCTGTCAGCTATTTCAAGCTTACATATCTCAAATGCATAGGAGATTAAGAAACTTCTTTTGTAGGGTTCCCATCTCTTGTTCATTCTTGAGTGTGAAGTCAATTTTATTTTTACAATTATCTATTCACTGTCGACTGTCTTACTGTATATTAAATACAGTACAACAGGAAAAACTCTGGAGGGGAAGAATCATTCATTTGATTCTGACCAAGAACATTTATCTAACCTGTTTTTGAAAGAACTTATTGAAGGAACATTAATGACATGCTCAGGTACAAGTGCAACCAAATAATGACTCAGCGGTCATTTAACGAATCAATATTTTGAAATGGAAAATACCTGTACAATTTTTATCACCACATAAGTTCATATACACCTAATTATCTGAAATCCAGTCAAAATTTTGTGATTAATTTAACTTAAAAAAAAAATCAGAGAGAAAGCTTGCAGAAGTTTTGCCTTTAGCTCAACAACACGCCTTGGTAGACGTAGTCTGTACAGTATAAATATTTATTTAACATGCAGATGCATTTATTTGCACTGTAAATCAATATTTAATTATGCAGAATGAAAGTCCATAAGGCATGCTGGGGATCTAAAAGGGAAGTACCCATTACCGTACCTTTTGCACGTGTTCATTCTGAATCCTGATTTTCCATTAATACAGTAAAACCTCACTATAGCTGATTAATTGGGACTCAACCCATTCCAAAAAAACGAAATTCTGATAAAAGTGTCATCCGGACTTTCCCCTGCTAACCTGGACTTTTTCTGTTATATCAGATATTAGTCTGGATCACACCAACAGTTTTTAAACTGTTTTCACTACCATTGCAGTACTGTACTGTATTGCACATTCACTACTGTACAATAATCAGATAGTGTAATATACAGTACGTGTTTACAGTATAATAATCCTGTACTGTACATTGATAAACATTTTTTTTTTTTACCTTACCGTGGTGAACATAGCAGAAGTAGTCAGAAAGTCTGGACTGCTTCTGGCTTTATCAGACTTTTTCCAATATGTAAGAATTTAGTCCAGTAGCTCCTCGATTCCAATAAAAGCGAGTTCTGGTCTATTGAAGTCCGTTATATCAAGGTTTTACTGTAGTTAAATTCATTCATTCATTTTTTTCATTCATTGCCAGATGCCATGTATCCCAAACAGGGTGGTCAAGAGTTAATTGTTTTACAGGGAGGGGCACTAATCCTCCACCAACCCCACTTGACACATAGGGAGTTATGCCAACAGCATCTGGTGTTCCCAGGCGGTCACCCATCCAAGTACTAACCAGACCCAACGTTGCTTTGTTCAGGAATAATATCGCTGAAGTTGGTGGAAAATTTATATCATGAGCCAAAAGCAAAAGGGAAATAGAGATGTGCTCATATGAGAAGAGGGGAAAGTAACATGAGCCCAGATGAGACGAGGGAAAGTAATGTGAGCCTAGATGAGGGAAAGTAACGTAAGTCTACATGAGGGAAAGTACTGTGAGCCCAGATAAGGGAAAGTACCGTGAGCCCAGATGAGAAGAGGAAGAGTATGTGAGCCCAGAAGAGGGAAAGTAATGTGAGCTCAGATGAGATGAGGGAAAGTACTGTGAGCCGAGAGAAATTATGCACAATATTTTGACTGGATTTCAAATAGTTGGTTTTGTATGAACCTACTGTAAATGGTGATGGAAAATACAACACTTTCCAATTAAAAGTGCCGATTTGATAAATGACTGCCAATTCAGTATTTCATCATACCGTTCAGGTAATGTGTTCCAGTCATTCACAACTGTCACACTAAAGGATTCTGCTCAAACCAGCGTTCTCCAGTGACCTCTCTTCATCAGTTTGCGTGTATTGGTTCTTTTGGTGGCTGTACTTTTGTAGCTAGACTCAAAGATGATATCCTCATCATCAGTTAGCCTAAGGGATTTTGTACGTTTCAATTAGATTTCCTCGGCAACTTTTCTTTAGAGTTGTCAGCCCAAGTCTTTCACACCTCTCTACATATTCCAGGTCTCTGAGTTCTGGTACTGTACAAGTTTTGTCGCCCTTCTCCGCACTTTTACCAATTCAAGTACAGTACCGGTATTGTTTTTCCTGTAGTATGGGGGCCAGCTTTCATTTTGTTTTGTTTCATTTTTGAAGGCTTCAACATACTTGCATGCGTTGGCCTTGGTCACCTAGTAATGGCTTGCCATGCTGCTCGATCTCTGGCAGCTTCCCTATTCAGTCCCTTATCCCTGAGGTCGCACTCAGTCACCTCGTCCCAGGTCTTTTTTCAGTCTGCCTCTCACAACCCTACTGCCCAACATTAACGTTCCTCACATTCTGCACCCAGTCATCGTCCCTCATCCTCTCCACATGCCCAAACCATCTCAATCTACCTCTCCTTATCACAACACTAAAGCACTTCAGTCCCATCCCAACCCTCAACTCGTTCATCATAAACATAGTCCCCCCAGGCCTCACACTCAGAGATGCACTGCACATCCATCTAATCATTGTCATTCATGTACATCTGAGCCTGTGAATATCCACGTCTTTTACTGCCTAGGCATCACTGCCATCCAGCATTACACTCCTTACACATGCCGCATGCAAAGATCCCATAGCAGAGAGAGAAAAACTCAATGTCAGGAGAGGCAACAGTTCACTGAACTTCTTCCAACCACTCCTCGCTATAGCCACAGCACATAACATGTCTTCCAAAGAACAAAACTCTTTCACACGCTCAAGAGATTCACCAGCAAGTTCAATCCTTTCACACCTGACAATCTCCACCTGCTCTCCCTGACACATCACACACGTGAAATCAGCATTATCTCGCAGTCTGCCTCTAATACAACTACCTCCCTTCTTCACCCACCCATCTCAAACACTGCACAAGATGGAATTATTTCCCACATCCTTGGGGCAAATTGCACATGACCACTACCGGTATCCCTCGTCTTTGATAGTAACACCATCAGCCCTAGATACCATCACATTTGTTTTATCTGCACTTACTCTTAAGCCCCTGTGCCCCTTACCATCTCTCCAATTCCAAAAAATTTTCCCATGCCTCCCTTTCATTCTCTGCAGTCGTCAAATCGTCGGCATACAACATCTACTTCAGTCCATTTCTGAAGTCACATGAGAGGGCTTCAGGTACCATGATCAACAACAAGGGGGCACAAAAGTGACCCCTGGTGCACACCAGCATTCACGTAAATTCATCACTTGCATCTTCATTCACCCTTACATGGGTGCGAGCACACTCATACATGGACGTACTGTACCCACCCACACCAGCCACTCCTCAATCCCATGCTTTCTCATTGCTCACTTCACCACCACTCATGGGACTCAGTCAGAGGCCTTCTCCAAATCAGCAATAACAAAGTATAGTTCCCTTTTCTTTCTCTTATATTTTTCCTGAAGGTGTCAAACAATAAATATGGCATCAGTGGTCCCTTTGCCTGGTATAAACCCAAACTGCATCTCATCAATATTCATTCTTTCTTTAATCATACCTTCTAGAACTCTCTCCATTACCTTCATTATCTAGTGTAAAAGTTTCATGCCTCTGTAATTTCCTCTTTCCAGGGCATCACCCTTCCCCTTGTACACATTTACAATTACACTCTTCAGCTATTCCCTTCCCCATGTTCACGTTTACAATAACACTCTTCAGCCAGTCATGTGGGACAACACACTCATATACGGTATAATTGTATTTGTCAGGTCAGTGACTAACCTCACTTCTGTATCTCCCTGAGACTTTCAACATATCAGCATTCAACCCAGACACACCTGCTGTCTTCCCCACCTGCATCCTGGCTATTGCCCCACTCACAGTGGCAGCGTTAATCAAAGACTAAGGGCCAAACACTGGATCTGCTGGCTCCAAACCTTCCCTGTCCCAGTCAAACTCTTCATTCAACAACCAGTTGTAATTCTCTCCATGCGTCTTTAGTATCCCCACTGTTCACAGCTACCCTTCCTTCATCATTCTTCACACAGTGCTCATCCATAATATCCCTATTCTCCCTCTTCATCTGGTTTGCCACCTTAAATATCATATTGTTTCTCTCCACACGATTTAGATTATCAAGTAAAAGTCTGTGTGACTCAGACTTCGCCCTGTAAACCTCTTTTCTAGCTACACATGACAGCCAGTTATTCCTCTGTGTTATCACCCTTCTGTTCCCGGAAAAGCTTTCTTTTCTCCTTAATTACAGTCTCTACACCCTTATCCCACCACCAAGTTACTTTGTCATGGGCCTCTTGTCCATCCACATATTGAATCAGTAACTCTCAAGAGGTTGCTCTTACGGGCTCTACTGTTCATTAACACCTGTCAGCATCTTCCTGTTCAGCCAGCACTCTCCTCATCTCCGTATTTAAAGCATCGTTTACTGCTTGGTTTTTCAGTTTCCATATTTTCTTCCAAGGTGCATGAGTCCTTTCTTTCATCACCTGCTCTTTAAGCACCTTGTCACATATCAGTAACCAAGGAGTTAAGGATGCCTTCAGTAGTGAGATGAGTAGAATGGTAGCTGAACAGAGAGCCATTGACAGAAATGTTAATGAACAGTATAGAGCTCTCAAGAACAACCTCCTGAGAGTTACTGATTCAGTATTTGGATGGACAAGAGGCCCACCAAGACATAAAGTAATTTATTGGTGGAATGAGGGTGTAGAAGCTGCAGATAAGAGAAAGGAAAGCTTTTCTGGGAATGGAAAAAGGGTGATAAATACTTGGCTGCCAAGTGTAGGACTAGAAAAGAGGTTTACAGGGCAAAGTCTGAGTCTCAGAGACTTTTACTTGATAACCTAAAATGGTGTGGAAAGGAAGAATATGACATTTAAGGTGGCAAATCAGACGAAGAAGGAAACAAGGATATCATGGGTGAGCAGTGTGTAAAGAATGATGAAAGAAAAGTTGTGGTGAATAGTGGGGATGTTAACCCCTAAAGATGGGCATCGTAATGTTTTGACAGACGCCCGGGATGGGCATAATCGGTGGGTGAGATATGGTGGGGGATTTGTGGGGGGGAAGGTGTAGAGGGGTGTGGGGGTTGTGAGGTGGTGTGGGGATGGGGACTGGGTGCTTGGGGGAGGTGGGAGTGTTGGGGTGGGGGTAGTTAGTGGGGGGGGTCAGGAGGGGGGTGGGGGGAAAAGGGTGGGGGTTAGAGGGGTGGTGTTGTTTGAGGGGTATGGGGGTGGGGGTGGAGGAGGGTAGGGGGTTAGGAGTGGTGGGGGTAGGGGGTGGGGGGAGTGGGAGGTGGTGGGGAAGCAGTTGGGGGATTGTGGGGGGTGGGGAGGGTAGGGGTAGTGAGAGGATGGGGGTTAGGGGTGATAGGGGGTTGTGGAGGGTATCGGAGGGACGTTGGGGGGATTTGAGGGGCGGTGGAGGTTTGGGGGTGGGGTGGTGGTGGGTGGTTGGGGGAGGGTGGGGGGTGAGGGTGGGGGTGGATGGTGTGTTGGTGTGGTGGTAGAGGGGTGGGGTGGGTTTGGGGGGGTGGGGGGGCACGACTGCATATGCAGACACCTGCCTTTTTGGCCCTTGTACCCCCCGACAGCATATGCAGACACCCGTCTTTTAGGGGTTAAAGACACCTGGAGAGGGCATTACGACCAGTTATCCAAGGGGGAGTCTGGGACAGGGAAGATTTGGGGACAGCAGATCCAGTGTTTGGCCCTTTGCCTTTGATTGAACTGCTACTGTGAGCAGGACAATGGGCAGGATGCAGGTGGGGAAGTCAGCAGGTGTGTCTGAGTTGATTGTTGATATGTTGAAAGCTGCAGGAGATACAGGAATGGAGTTAGTCACTGACTTGGTTAGTGTGATTATATATGAGTGTGTTGTCCCAGATGATTGGCTGAAGAGTGTAACTGTAAATATGTAATGGGTGGTACCCTGGAAAGGAAGATATAGAGATATGAAGCTTTTAGACCAGATGATGAAGGTAATAGAGAGAGTTCTAGAAGGTATGATTAGAGAAAGAATGTTGATGAGATGCAGTTTGGGTTTATGCCAGGCAAAGGGACTGCTGATGTCTTATTCATTGTTCAACAGCTTCAGGAAAAATACATAGGAAAGAAAAGGGATCTGTAGTTTGTTTTTGTTGATTTGGAAAAGGCCTTTGACAGAGTCCCTAGAGAGGTGGTGAAGTGGACAATGAGAAAGCTTGGGATCAAGGAGAGGCTGGTTGGAAAGGTTATGGCTATGTATGTGGGTGCTTGAACCCAGGTGAGGGTGAATGGAGATTTGAATGATGAGAGTCTGTGAATGTTGGTGTGCATCAGGGGTCAGTCCTGAGCCCCTTGTTGTGTATCACGGTACTTGAAGCCCTCTCACTTGACTTTAGAATGAAGTTGTATGTTGATGATATGGTGTTGATTGCAGAGAATGAAAGAAAGGTGGAGGAAAGACTTAGTAAGTAGAGATATATTATGGGGCATAGGGGCTTAAGTGTAAATGCAGATAAAACAAAAGTAATAAAAGTAAACAAGAAAAGCAATTCGGTGCATGTCATAGGCTAGGCTAGGATGGGAGGCTGCGTAGTTGGAGTGGTGCAGCAGTCACGTAATTACATAAAGTTCTGCACTTATTTACATCACTTTACAATCAATTAAACTAAAATGTAACACTTGGAATATAATTAACTGAAATGTAGAATTTGGAATATCTATCTATCTATCTATCTATTGCCAGACGCCTCAATCTCATTTGGGGTGGCCACAAACAAATCGCCTCCAAGTCGCCCTGTCCCCCTCCATTTCACTGCCCTGCTCCCAGCTTACACCCCCCTCTCTCATATACCACTCCACCCCATCCCTCCATCTCATCCTCGGCCTCCCCCTCTCTCTTCCCCCCTCCACCTCACTCACATACACTCTCTTCGTCAGTCTTTCACCCTCCATCCTCTCCACATGGCCAAACCACCTCAGTGTGTTCCTCATAACGCTTCCTATCACATCCACATCAACACCACAACGCTCCTTTATATCCTCATTCGTCAGCCTGTCTCTCCATGTGACTCCACAGGCTCCTCTTAAATAACTCATTTCCACTGCTCTCACTCTTGACTTGTAATCCTTTCAATAAACACTAAGTCACATCTCAATCAGAGTTCCACTTGCTGGAAGTTCCGCCGTCTGCAGGGTCAACTTATCGAGGTTTTACTGTTGTGAGTGGATGGGAAGCAGAGACATGGAGAAAGCTGAGAGACAGAAGTGAAAGTTACATGTACAGTGGAAGAGAGAGGTGAAAAGATTAGTAAGAGAGAGTAAAATGAGAGTGAATGAGGAATTTGTTAGGAATTTGAGTGTCAAGTGGAGGGAATGTAAGAAAATGTTCTGGAAGGAGGTAAGGAGAGGTAGACTGGGTGATAAAGAAGTTGGTAGTGGAGTGAAAGATAAAAATGGTAGATTACTCGTGGAGAAGGGAGAAAATGTGAGTAGATGGAGAGAACACTTTAAGGAACTGTTAGAGAATTAATGTAGCTAATGTGAGTATGAGTGGCTGGGGAATGGTTGAGAGAAAGAAGATGGTGAGAAGGGAGGAAGAGATCAGTAGGATGGAAGTAGTGGGAGCAGTGAAGAATGACAAAATGGGGAAAGCCTCAGGAATTGATGGAGTGTTTGGTGAAATGCTGAAGCATGGGGGAGATATAGTAGTAGAATGGATATGGAAGATGTGCAGATTGGCCTGGGAGGAAGGTAGATTCCCAGAGGGTATAATTATTCCACAGTACAAAGGAAAAAGGGGAAAAGAAATGTGTTGTAATCTTGGGGCATTTGTCTTCTTAGTGTAATAGGAAAAGTATATGGTAGGATACTTACTGACAGAGTTAAGGAAACAATAGAGGAATTAGTTGAAGAACATGGAGGTTTTAGGAAGAGAATAGGTTGTGTAGATCAGATTTTCATCCATAGGTCTTTGGTGGAAAAGTTTATGGAGAAGAGAAAGAAGTTTTATGCGGCCTTTGTGGATTTGTAGAAAGTGGTTAGACAAGGAATGTGGAAAATGTTGTTATATGGAGTAAATGGGAAGCTGTTGAATGCCTTGAAGAGTATGTATGAGGGTGCTAACGCTGCAGTGCATGTGGATGGTGAACTAAGTGAATTTTTCTATCTGAATGGTGGAGTGAAACGGGGATGTCATGTTTTCGTGGTTGTTTGATCTCTTTATGGATGGGGCTGTAAAAGAGATACAAGGTAGAACAGTGGATGTTGGAATGGCCCTAATGATAGAGGGCAGTGGTTGGAAACTTCTGTACTGTTGTTTGCAGAAGATACATGTACTGTTAAGCTAAGATGAAGTTGAACTGCAAGGCATGATGAATGAGTTTGGGAAAGTGTAAAAAACAAAATCTAAAGGTGAATGTAGGGAAGAGTATAGTTATCGTCTTTGAGAGAACTGAACTCACTGAATGTACATTGAGGCTGGATGATGGGAAATGGAAAATGTGAGTGCATTTAAGTGCTTTTTTTTTTTTTTTTTTTTTTTTTTTTCAAGGAAGAAGGAACCAAAGGTCACGAGCCCACAATAATTGTTCCTTCCAAGAGAAAAACAAAATACAAGAAAGAGCCAAATTCAAGAACCAATCATTTTGAGATGCCTGGACACACTTCGTTTGAAAGACTGGAGATCATAGGAAGCAGGAAATACAGACAGGGGGAAACAGTTCCAGAGTTGACCTGTTGCATGAATGAAGGACTGGGAGTAACGGTTAACTCTTGCATTAGAGAGTAGGACAGAAAAGGGATGAGAGTTTGCTGCTAGACGGGTGCTAGCACCCGTGGTAGAGGTGGAGGAATGCATGCAGACAGTTCAGAGGAGCAGTGACCATTGAAGTAGCGATAGAAAAGAGATAAAGATGCAACAGTGCGATGAAGAGACAGAGGTTGAAGGGAGTCAGTAAGAGGAGGAGAGTTAATGAGATGAAAAGCCTTTGACTCCACCCTATTGAGAAGAGCTGTATGTGGGGAGTCTCCCCACACATGAGAGTTGTACTCCACACAGGGGCGGTAGTGTGATGAGTAAGGAGTAAGGATGGATGTTTGGAGGATGAAGTGCTTGAAAGGGTACAACGAGGAAGAAAGTTTGCTGGTTCTTTGAAAGCAGTTATAAGAAATTGGGAAGTGAGTATGGAAGTATAAAAGTCACTGCATGATAGTATTGTGATACCAGCCCTAACATATGGAAGTGAAGCTTGGGCCTTGTTGGAAGGACACAAGTCAAGAGTGACAGCAGTGGAAATGAGATATTTGAGAGGAGCATGTGGAGTTAGATGGAAAGACAGACTGACAAACTAGTGCAAAGTAACTCATGGTCACAACTCCCCTCCCGCACTGGCTGAATTGGGGTCAGAGTCGCTTAGGGTAAAACTTAATTGGGTTAAATGAAGTTTTATGACTTAATAATAGCACTATTACCAAAAGAAATGTCAGTTTCTGAGATTAAACACTTTAAAATTTGATTTACCTTGAATTTGTCCTTTCAGGGTTATTGAATTGAAGGTCACATCTTATGGTGTCAACAGAGTCTCCATATATGACTTCCTGTTAGTAATTAATAATAACCATGTGCCTATCTCTCACTGTTTGGCTGGTTTAAGCAGTCAAAATATGTCCGACCTTGACTTTGACCTTTCAAGGTTACCCAAGGTCAAATGTAATGGTGCCAATAGAATCCCCATGTATGAATTTCTATTAATGATTGAGAGTAACCATGTCTCTCTCTCTCTCTCCCCGTTTGCCTCCTGTGGCACTTAGAAAATTTTTCTGTCTTTATTATTGGGCCCCAAATTTGGGGCCCCCGCTCCCACCCTTACCCGTGGTGGATTTTCTCCAAAATTGAACTGCTTGCTCATTTCCACATACTCAACCCCTGTGCAAAGTTTGAAGATGCCCTGTTCATTGGTTCAAGATATAATCGATGCACAGACTCACGAATTAAAAAAAAAACAATGATCACATACACCCCTTCCACAATTAGTTGTGGGTGGGATGAATGAGGAGGTCAGGGAGCGTTATGGTGTGGATGTGGATGTGATAGAAAGCGTTAGGAGAAATGCATTGAGGTGAGTTGGCCATGTGAAGAGAATGGAGAGCAAGAGACTGACGAGGAGAGTGCATGTGAGTGAGGTGAAGGAGGGAAGAGGGAGGGGGCGGCTGAGGATGAGAGGGACGGATGGAGTGGAGAGGTATGTGAGAGAATGGGGGTGTGATATGGGGGAAGGGCAGTGAAATGACAGGGGACAGGGCGACATGGAGGTGATTTGTTTGTGGCCACCCCATGCAGGAGTAAGGCTGCTGACAATAGATAGATAGACAGACTTCTCACTGTTTCTTATCCCATTAGCCAGTTTTCTATCCAGATTGTAACTTCCTTATAATACCAGATGCACATAACTTTGACATTAGTCTGAAGTGAGGCACTTTGTTGAAAGCTTTTGAAAGTCTAAGTAAAGGATGTCTGCTGTTTTATTCCTGTCATACTCACTCATCATTTTGTGGAAAAATTCATGCAAGTTGGTTAGGCATGATCTGTGTTGTCTGAACCCATGCTGGGAGTCCATGATCAGGTTGTGATTTTCCAGGAGGTGGACAGTCCTGCCTACAATTATTCCTTCTAGCAGTTTTATTACGATGGAGGTCGGGCTAATAGGATGGTAAATCTGAGGACATTCTTGGTCTTCTCACTTAAAGATTGGGATCACATCTGCTAGCTCCCAGTCTTCTGGCACTTCCCCTGTTTCCAGTGACTTGTTGAAGTCTTTTACAAGTAGCTACCTGGTCACTTACCTCTTTAAGAACTTCTGTAAGGATTTTATCTGAACCAGATGACTTTTAAATATTTACCGTATCTTGCCAACTCTGCTTCCACCTTGGGTATTGTGGGGATGGCCGAATATTCACTCTCGTGGGCTATTCCTGGTCTTATGATGGCTTGGATACTGTACGAGTATCTTTTAACATAAAGATCAAAGCAAAATATTTTTTAGTATGTTAGTCATATCCAAGTCTGAGTTTTGCATTACACCTGATTGATCCTTAAATTGTCCAAAAATTCCTCTGAAAGGTTTCCAACTGTTTACATGGCAGAAGGCTCAAGCATTGTCTAGGCATTGTGATGCTACCCTGACTTCTTCATTTATTTTAGCCAGCTATATCAGAGATTTCACAATCCTACATAGTCTTGAAGGAGTCCAAATCATTCTGGTCCTGGCTGCTATTGGCCCTCTTTTATTGTAGTGGCTATTTCATTACTAAACCATTTTAGTTATGCAGAGTTTGGCTTTGTGGACTTAGAGGGGATGAATGCAGCCTGTCATTCTGAAAATTGCTCTTTAAATGAGTGATACATTGCATTTACATTACTGCCGTTGGTTCAACACTTACTCTCTCTGAAACTTGCAAAGTCAGCTTGACTAAGTCTAGTTTTAGAGAGAGAGTCAAATTACTGCACAGTACATATGAAACTTGTATACTAGAGGTATTGCACTTAAAAATAAGGTCTGTCTGTCATTCTTTTTATAACCAGATGCCATAATCCCATAAGGGGTTGCTATTTGTCTTTGAGTTTGTTGTTTTACAGGGAGAGGCACTATCCTCTGCCAACGTACTTCTTGACATGTAGGTTATGTGTAAGTTGGTTATATGGTCACTTGTAAATGGTTTCCTGGCATACAGGAAACCATTAGGCTGGTCTTTCAGTGTAAAGCCACCTGAAAAGAAAGAAGAATAACAAAATGTGAGAGGAAAGATGAGAGAAACAGGAAGAGAGGAGGGTAGACTCAGAAAAGGAATGATGAAGGTGAAGGAAGAAGTAAGCAGCACTACGTCAGGTGAATGAATAATGGTCACTACCACCTACCACAAAAAAATGAAAAAAATAAAAAATAATAATGATTACTGGAAAAGAAATAAAAGAAAATAACATATATGAGCTTATGTCACCCCTTTCTTCTGCAGCTGCAAAGAACAAGTCACTTATAAAACAACGAAAATTGTGTAGTAGTAGGAAGGATAAAAGATTATTTAACTAAGATTTCTCTTATCCCCCCCTAAGCTAAACTGGATATGTGGTGTTGAGGTTGTTTTCACAGTTGATGTAACCTTAATTTTTTTTGCAGATATTGAAGCCTGTAAAAAGAGATGTAAGTTGTTTGATGTTTTTGTTGATGAGGTTAACTGGAGACAGACAGACAGACAGACAGAGATAGAGACAGAGAATTTACTGATATACTCTAATTACTGATATACTCTAAGAGAACTGGGAGAACACAGAAAAGGATGTAGACAGAGTTGAAGTATAAAAGTATGGTATGGGGGAAGGGCAGTGAAAGAATGAGTCTCAAAGTTTGGACTTGGATTTTTTTTTTTTTTTTTCTTTTTTTTTACAGATGTGTTTTTTTGTTGGAGGCAATATAAAAACTGCCACCACTGCCACACTGGCCTGGCTACACACACACACACACACACACACACACACACACTGGTGGAAAAGCTATGGCTATACAAAATATAGAACATTATACCACATGCTATGCCGATTATAGAAACTTTAGTGACAATTGTGCCCTTCTCACATACAGTAGGTGTGCCTTCAGTTATTTTGTTCCAGCTAAGACAGATATTGAATTCTGCTGAGAATGGTGTCACAGGAGATAGAGTAATAATTTGCTACCATAAACTTCTAATCATTGAGACAACTCAACACTGTATATTGTATTTCCTCCTGAGTTGTTAAAAGTATTCAGCTTTGATATTTAAAGTACAGTCCAGTCCAGTATTATTTTGTTAAGTTTTTTTACCTAGGCAAAAGTATCACAAGGTAAATCTACTCAAACAAAGGTAATAAGGTATCATGTTCCCAAAGCACTCAGGTACTGAAGGTAAAAAGTCTCTACTTGTTCATGTCACATCTAACCTATGAGCCAATTCATTATCTGTTGCCAGAAATGTGATACTGCCAGAAGTGAAGGTTGCTGTGAAGCAGTTGATGAATAGGGAGCCATCAGGTGTTGATAGTGTATGTGGAGATGATTGTATGTAGTGGAGAAAGTGCAATGACGTACTTTTTTTTGGGTGATTGGAATTGTACTGTACCAGGAGAGTGGAAGAAGGCTGTGCTTGTGTACCCTTTGTCCTTATACAAATGTGGTAGAAGTGTGTGAAATCTGTCTTTAATGTTAGGCAGCTTAGTGTTGCATGAAAGGTATGTGGAAGAAGATAAAGAATGCATCAGATGTTTAGTAAGTGACTAACAGGGTGGAGTTAGAATTGGTAGGAACTGTGATGATTAAGTACAGTCAAGTCACCTAATCCGCAGCAACTAGAGACTGGTACCTACCTGAGGATTACGAATTCCGCGGTTTACAAAGTGAAGAACCAATGGGAAAAAAGATATTTAGTTTGGACCCTCATGGAACCCCCCTACAGTACCATACCTACACCTGACTAGCCTTACTCCCTGGCCAAGTGAGCAAACTTCTCTCCTTTCTCCACTCGATGAATAACGTCCAAACGCTGCTGATAACTGAGAGGAGCCTTCTTCTTGGACCCCAGCTGGGTCAAACGTCGCCTTGGGGGGTTGGGGCCATCCATAACAGAGCCCAGGGAGAGGTAACCTTGACAAAAAAAAAAAAAAAAAAAAAAACGCAGCCAGGTAGCGAACAGAATTCATGGGGAACACGTGTAGTTGGCGGGACAGGAGGTAAATAAAACATGGCGGCTATAGTGTGCAAACTTGCCATCAGGGCCAGGCTGTGATTGGCAGGGTCTACGTTGTTTGTGATTGGCTAGCAGCCGCGGAATGCATCATGGGTGCCTGGATATTATAAATCTCCTTGGAAATGAGCCACTTTGGAACCTAGGAACCACGTTTTTCGATTTTTTCCTGCAGAATAAAAAATAAATTGGGACTGGTTGGGCAAAGTACTGCGGCTTACGGATACGTGAATTAGGCGACTTGACTGTAGACACAGTAGAGAAAGCATGGGAAAAAGACTAAAGTATTTGGGTCAGTTATGGGTCTGAGGAAAAAAAAGTATGATAGGGTAAAGAGAGAAATATTAAGAAAGGTTTTACATGTGTATGGTGTTGGAAAGTTGCTGATTTTTTTTTCATGAGAGTGGTGCCGGAGAGGGAGGCCTATACGCAGCTGCATAAAGGTATTTTAACACTCCACATTGGTGTTAGAGAGGGACACCTTTGTGTGGTAACACTGATCTAGCCAGCAGATGTCTAGTTGTATATGTGTGCACTCCCTTGTTTGTTGAAGTAACTGCTCAGATGGATGTTGCGGGAACCGAATGGAAAGGTGAAGGGTGGAGTCATCAGCGTACGAGTGGATAGGGTTAGATGTACACCTTAGAAGGTCATTGATGAATAAAAGGAAGAGAGTGGGTGATAGGACAGAGCCCTGAAGAACACCACTGTTGATACATCTAGGAGAATAACAATGGTCGTCTACAACAACGGCTATAGAACAACCAGAAAGGAAGCTATAGATGAAGGCACAGGTAGAAGGATAGAAACTGTAAGAGGGCAGTTTGGAAATTAAAGACTCATGCCAGACTCGATCGAAAGCCGTTGAGATGTCAAGTGCTATGGCAAAGCTTTCGCTGAAGTCCCGAAAGGAGGATGACCAGGATTCTGAAAGGTAGGTGAGAAGATTGCCAGTGGAACGTCCCTGACGGAACCCATACTGACAATCAGAAAGAAGGTTGTGATAGGAAAGATGCTTTAAAATGTTTCTATTAAGAATTGACTAAAAAACGTTTGAGATACAGGATGTTAAAGCAGTTGGACGATAGAGGGTTGGGAATGGTCACCCTTCTTTGGGACTGGCTGAATGAGAGCAAACTTCCAGTAAGAAGGAAAGGTACAAGTTGATAGACAAAGATGAAAGAGTTTACCTAGGCAGGGTGTAAGCACAGAAGCACAGTTCTTGAGGACAACAGGAGGGACTCCATCAGGCCCATATGCCTTGTTAGTTTTGAAGCCTGTGATGGCAGAAAATACATCAGTTGAAGAAATTTTAATGTAAGCCATGAGGAAGTCAGAGGGGGGGAAGTGATGGAGGAACAGCACCGGAATCGTCTAAGGTGGAATTGGAGGAGAAAGTCTGAGCGAAGAGATCTGCTTTATCAGGAGAAGAAATAGCCACAGAACCATCAGAGCAGAAAAAGAGGAGGGAAGGATGATGAGGTAAAGTTGTTAGAAAGGTTTTTGGCAAGGTGCCAGAAGGAACGAGAAGAATTCGAGTTGGAGAGTTGAGAGTATTTAGTGTGGATGAAATTATTTTAGCAGAGTGAAGAACAGACTTAACACGATTCCAGACAGAAATGTAAAAAAGATGTGATTCAGGGGTGGGTTGGCTCCGGTACCTTTTATAAGCCCTCTCCTTGTTGCGGACAGCCTTAGAACAACCGTGATTAAACCAAGGCCTTCTCGCATTAGTCAAAGGATGTGAGAAAGGAATGTATGCTTCCATGCCCAAGAGAATAACCTCTGTAATGTGCAAGGCACACTGGAATGGCTCCTGGCCATGGAAGCAATAATCATTCCAAAGAAGATAAAAGAAGTACTGCCTGAGGGCCTCCCAATCTGCAGCTCCAAAGTGCCACAGACAACGTTTCTTCGGAGGGTCCACAGGCCGTACCAGAGTGGTAGGACAGGTTAAGGTAATAAACGGAGAGAAAAGATTAACAGTGTCAGCAGATCGATTAGTTGTAAGGAAGAGGTCAAGTATGTTGGAGCTCTCTTCAAGGTGGTTAGGGATACGGGTAGAGTGCTGTACAAGCTGCTCTAGGTCATTAGGGATAGAAAAGATGTAGGCTTGTTCACCAGGTGGATGAGCAAAAGGAGAGGAGAGCCAAAGGTGGTGGTGAATATTGAAAGCTCCTAGAATGGAGATTTCAGAGAAAGGAGAGATGGATAGAATGTATTCCATCGTAGAAGTAAGATAGTTGAAGAATTTTTGATAGTAGAATTAGGGGAGAAGTAAACAGCACAGATATATTTAGACAGCGAATGACGAGAAAGCTGAAGCCAGAGTGTAGAGAATTCAGAAGAATAAAGTTCAGGAACACGAGAGGAAGATAAGTCGTTGTGTATATATACACAACAGCCATCTTTGGCTTTGCAATGAGTATAGAAAAATAGGAGGAAACAGAAAAGTGTTTGCTGTCAGTTGCCTCAGACAGCTGAATCTCAGGAAAAGAAGGTGAGGTTTGGAGGAGGAGAGGTGGTGCTCAACAGAGCGAAAGTTAGAGGTAAGGCAGCGAATGTTGCAGAAATGAGGAAGTAAGTCAGACAATGGTTCCAGACAGTTCGGGTCGTCACCAGGAGAGGGGCGGAATGTGGGGGCATTTATGGGCTCTCCCCCCCCCCCAGGGACTCTGAGGCTAGGTGTTCAGATGCCGTAATTTATTTTTGAATTTTGGAAAAGGAAGTGTAGTGTGTACTGTGCATGTAGTTCCTTCTTTACCCCTGCACAATTGTTGACTCTATACACGGGTTTTATCCACCCCTGTGTGGAGTTCAGCTCTCATGTGTGAGGAGGCTCCCCACATACAACTCTTCTCAGTAGTGTGGAGTCAAAGGCTTCTTGTCTCATTAACTCTTCTCCTCTTACTGCCTCCCTTCAACCTCTGTCTCCATCTTTATCTCTTTTCTATTGCTACTTCAGTTGTCACTGCTCCTCAGAACTGTCTGCTTGCATTCCTGCACCTCTCCAGTGGGTGCATAGCACCTGTCTAGCAACAAACTGTCATCCCTTTTCTGTCCAACTCTAATGCAAGAGTTAACCGTTACTCCCAGTCCTTCATTTATGCAACAGGTCAACTGTGGAACTGTCTCCCTCTTCCTGTATTTCCTGCTAGCTTTGATCTCCAGTCTTTCAAACGCAGTGTGTCCAGGCATCTCGAAATGATCGGATCTTGAATGTGGCTCTCTCATGTATTTTGTTTATCTCTTGGAGGGAACGATTATTGCAGGCTCGTGGCCTTTGGTTCTTTCTTTCTAGCAAAAAAAAAATTTCTGTAACTCCTTCTCAATCCCTCAAAAAGGGGATGGTGTACTGCTGTAGAAGGACCACGCAAGCCTGTAGTTGTCTGAGTTAACACTTTGGACGAACTTATGCTACTACTACTACTACTACTACTACTATTTTTTTTTTTTTTTTTTTTAATCACCTCCATCCATTGGGGAATTATATTGTGAAGATCAAAACCAACCTTCCTAATACAGTCCACCATTTGGAGTTGTAATGTGAAGGTTAACACTAACCCTCTTATTACAATCCGTTGGCCCCAAGCACGCCAACGGCTGTGGTTACCAACCATATACTATTACTATTATTATTTTTATTTTATATTTATTGATATTACAGTGTAAAGACATTAAACTATTGGAGTCGCTGGTCTATGCGACTCTCGACCACTGTAGCTTCGTAATCCATACCCGCCAGAGAGACAGGCCTGAGGGCTGATGATCTTGTGCCCCTGAGACATAGCAGATCTCACGAGGGAGAATGAGAGTCGACATCTCATTCAGGCCATAACAGAACTCTGCGGTTGATGTTTCTTCTCAGAAAGAACCTCTGCCAGTCTCGAGTAGAATCTCACTGCCTCTGGACCCATCCCACCTGATGTCGTGAACACAAGGGCAGTGAATCGACCGTGGTCAACATGTTCTACTACTACTACTACTAACTACTACTGCTACTACTATTATGACTACTATGACTACTGCTGCTACTGTGACTACTGCTACTACTGTGACTATTGCTACTACTGTGACTGCTGCTACTACTATGACTACTACTACTACTATGACTACTACTACTACTACTATTCTCAGTTTTTTTTATTGAGGCGAAGATGCACTTGACAGGTTGGTGATGACTGGCTGAATGCAACATGTGCGAATAACATTTACAAACCCAAATTTCCCCCTCAGATATATGATGTCAATTAATAATGTTGACGAGTAAAGACAGTATGAAATATTGCTTCATTCAGCCAGTCATCACCAACCTGCCAAGTGCATCTTCACCTCGATAAAAAAAACTGATTACTGTATACTACTTACAACTACTACTACTACCACCACCACTTCTACTGCTACTACTACTGCTACTACTACTACTACCACCACTGCTACTACAGCCTCTACTATGACTAGCCTGTTACCACAACCACTACTACCACTACATCTACTACTCCTACCACAACCACTACTACTACCACAACCACTACTACTACCACCACAACCACTACTACTACCACAACCACTACTGCCACTACCTCTGCTACTACTACTACTACTTCTACCACTGCTACCACTACTTTTGCTACTACTACTACCACTTTTGCTACTACAGTACTACTACTACTACTACTAGTATTACTATAGCTACTACTGATGCAGCTGCTACTTCTACTTACTACCACCACAACTACCACTACCACTACTACTACTACCACCACCACAACCTGTTCTACTTTTTTTTTTTTTTTAACCCCCTGCTGCTGGCAGCTTTAACACCTCTGACACCCCCAGTGCCGATTTTTTTTTTTTTTTCCTAGATAGGTTGGTTTTGATACAAAACTCATAAAAACACTCAAATTGGTACTTTACTCACAGAAGCCAGGAAGGGCAGTTTTGGGCCTATCTGGTGAAATATGGGAGTAAACCCAGTAGACTTTCTTCTCTCCATAGGGGACCAGGTGCTTTTTTTGTTTTTGGCCATGGTATACTGAAGTACATGTCCTGATGACACTCCCAGCATGTCTTAGGAGCATGTGGCCTCTGTTCTCGGACATAGTGATATGCGATCTTTACTTAATTTTTTTATAACACGGGGTCAAAGTTGACCTGATGCAGGGGCTGTGCTCGAGTACGTTACACACTCTGGGTGACTTATGATGGTCTTCCATGATGCACCACATTCAAAACAACACCAGGTAAATATTTCTAGCCTCTATCAACATTTTGATCTTTGCTAATTACAGTATTTTTATGCGCGGTCAAATTTGACCTGATGCAGTGCGCGTGTGCGATGTGCACTGTGGGTGACTCAGTGGTCTCCTATGATGAGCCACATTCAAAACTTAAAGCCTGGTAAATATTTTCAGCCTCTCTCAATATTTCGATTATTTAAAATCATAGTCCGTTTATGAATGGCTCTGTCACTGCCTGTGGCAAAGGGCATGGCAGTTTATAAACGGCTTTGGCAGAAGGCGGGTTAACATCACCTGCATCCATTTAGGAATTATATTGTGAAGGTCAAAATTAACCTTCATAGTGCAGTTCCCCATTTGGAGTTATGTGAAGGTTAACACTAATCCTCATATTACAAACCGTTGGCCCCAAGCATGGCAACAGCTGTGGTTACCAACCATCTACCACTAATTTTATTGCTTTATTTTTGTACATTCCTTCTGTCTGTGGGTTACTCTACATTGAGTGACAAGCCAAATGGTTTCCTGTTCACCATGAAACCATTTACTATGCTGGGTGGTAACCATATGACCAGATTATGGCACCTGGTGGTTTAGTGGGTAATTAAGGTGCTCCAGTCAGATTGAGCCTGTGCAGGTTTATATCCAAGGGGTTGTTGGGGGTTATTGCTCACGTAATGCCACTCAGGGATGAGTGAGGCTGGTCACTCTCATAAATGTCAATACCAACTTACCTAGCTTTGGGCTTCTATGCTCCTCATGGGACAACACGGGTTTAGATGATGATGATGATGAACATTGCATTGTAAATAAAGACAATAATCTATTGGAGTCACTGGTTTATGCAACTCTTGACCACGGTAGCTTCATAATCCATACTTGCCAGTGAGACGGGCCTGGGTGCTGATGATCTTGTGCCGCTTAGACATAGGAGAACCTCTACCAGTCTTGAGTAGAATCTCCCTGCCTCTGGACCCATCCCACCTGATGTTGTGAACACAAGGGGAGTGAATCAACCATGGTCCACATGTTGGGTTCTTTCTTGTGTGTGTGTGTGTGTGTGTGTGTGTGTGTGTGTGTGTGTGTGTGTGTGTGTCAGGGTTGGCATTAAAACCCCCCCCCCCCAAAAAAAAAAAACTTTTAATGTTAAATTTTACATACAAAAATGTAGGTTTACATCATACTGATAAATGAGGTCAACATACATATACATTCAAATTTTAAAACCCATTAAGATCTCCCTTTAAAACCCATTAACATCACCTGTCCATTTACTGTACAGTACAAGTAACCAGAGGCTTTGTCCAACCAGACCACCATGTAACAAAAACAACATGTCTTAAACAAGTGTCTGTTCTTCAGATAATGCTTAAAACCTTCTGTTTCACTCTGAATTTCTTTTAATTGCTTGTTTTAACTGATTTACATATAAATATGAGGAATTAGAAAAACAAAAAACCCACTAAAACCCCCCAAAACCCAGTGGGTTGGTTTAAAAAAAAAAGTTTTTTCACACACTGCTGTTTGTGTGTATTTACCTATTTGTAGTATACAGGAATTGAGCGATGCTCGTATTGTCCTGTCTCCACATCCACATTTATCTAGTTTACTTTTACACACATGAATGTTTTTCTCCTGCACCACCTTTTTGTCTAAGTCGTTCCAAATACTTATGTATTTACCCACTATACCTAACTGAGATACACACGAAATATGCTATGCTCGTGGGTTCCCATCGCTGTTTCTCAGTAAGTCAAATTTAGCTTTAAACTCGTTTAAGTTTTTAGACTGGATGATCTCTTTGTCCAGGCTATTCCATAAATCTATACTTCTGTAAGGAAAGCTATATTTCTTGATATCCTTCAAGCAGCTTGACTTTTTCAATTTCATTCCATGTCCTCTTGTTGCTCTCTTATCCAATAAAAACAGATCTTCTCGGTCAATTTTATCTACTCCCACCATGGTCCTGAACACTGTAATCATGTCTCCCCTCTTTCTCCTTTCCTCTAAGGAAGGCAAATCCAGCTTTTCCAGCCTCTCTCTGTATGACAGATCTGCCAGACTGGGGACCATTTTGGTTGCTGTTCTTTGTATTCTCTCAATCTTGTTTATATCTTTCTTTTTGTGTGGGGACCACACTACCGCTGCATATTCTAACCTGGGGCGGATCATGGCCACTATCAATTTTTTCATCATCTCATCCATATAATGAAATGCTACTCTTATGTTAGTCAGGAGTTTATAAGTCTCTCTAACTATCTTATTAATGTGCTTTTCAGGTGACAAACTATCTTGGACCAGCACTACTAAGTCTTTCTCTTCTCTCATTTTAGTGTTTAATTCATTACCCAACAAATAATTCAGTGATGGTCTCCTGGTACTTTTACCCATTTCCAATATTTTACATTTCTTTACATTAAATTTCATTTCCCACTTCTGGCTTCAATCATGTATCCTATCCAGATCCTCCTGCAGCATTTTACAATCCTCCTCAACCTCTATCTTCCTCAAGATCTTTACATCATCAGCAAACAGACTTGCATAACTGTTCACTCTATCTACCATATCATTTACGTAAATCAGGAACATTACTGCCGCCAACACCGAGCCTTGGAGGACTCCACTTGTTACTTCCCTCCATCCAGACATCCTATCCTTTATTACTGTCCTCATTTGTCTGCCTCTCAAAAAGTCTCATCCATTCCAGGAGTTTCCCCTTCGGTCCTCCTATATATTCTAGTTTCCACATTAGTCTCTTATGAGGTACCTTGTCAAAGGCCTTCTCTAAGTCTAACTACACACAATCCACCCAACCATCTCTCTCCTGTACCACGTGAATTGCTCTTGAGTAAAAGCTCAACAGGTTAGAAACACATGACCTTCCACTTTTGAATCCAAACTGACATTCAGCCAAAATATTAATCTCTTCTAGATATTTTATCCATCTGTCTTTCAGGATTCTCTCGCACAATTTTGTGACCATGCTGGTTAGAGACACTGGTCTATAATTCAGGGGTTCTTCTCTGTTTCCTCCCTTATAAATTGGTACCACATTTGCCCTCTTCCATTCTTGTGGCACTTTCCCCTCTTCCAGAGAACACATGATTAAACTGTGAATTTTATCTGCCAGTTGTTCTCTGCATTCCTTCAGTACCCAATCAGAAATTCCATCAGGTCCTGGGGCTTTCCTTACATCTTGAGTTTCCAATAATTTGTACACTTCCTGTACCTCCACTTTTATATGTTTTATCACGGGTACATTTCTAGTCACTCCCTCCCCTTCCACAAACTCTTTTTCATTAGTGAAAACTGATTGGAAACATTTGTTCATTATTTCACCTTGCATTGGTGCATCTTTATAGACCTCTCCTTCTACTTTCAATTTAGTGATTCCTTTGTTTCAAGTTGCCCTTAACAAATCTATAAAACAGTTTGGGTTCATCCTTGCATTTGTCTATTATACCTTTTTCAAAATTCCTTTCTTCTTCTCTACGTATTCTTGTGTAATCATTTCTAGTTCTTTTATATTCTTCCTTTGTTCTGGTGTTGCCCCTCTTTCTCCAGTTGTTCCACGCCTTATCTCTTTCTTTATTTGCTATCATACACCTTCTATTAAACCACTCCTTTTTCCTGTTTTCTTTCCCTCTTACTCTTGGTACAAATTTTTCCACTCCCAAATTGTAGAGGTCTAGAAAGATATCCCACTTCCTTTGTATCTCTCTTGTTTCTTTGAATTTTCTCCAATCCGCATTTTCAAAAAAGTTTCTCAGTCCTGTGAAATTAGCTTTCCCAAAGTTGTATCTTCCCTGTCTATGAAGCTCGTCTCTTGGATCGACGTTCCCTATTATCATCTGGAACTCAGTGACCACATGATCACTTTTTCCTTTAGGACAGAAATATTTCAGTGATTCTATTACATCAGGTTCTTTGGTAAACAGTAAATCTAACCTTGCTGGTGTGTCCTCACCTCGGAACCGTGTCTCTTCTCTGACTCATTGCGTCATCACATTATTTATTATTGTATTTAATAATATAGTGCCCCACGAGTCCTCGCTGCCTCATGAGTCCCATTCCTCCCAGTTCACCTCTTTACAGTTAAAGTCACCCACCAAAATTATATTATTGCTTTTCTCAATTATTTTTTGTAAATAGCTAGCTATATCTGACAACATCTCATGGTATTCGTCATCATTCCATGCTCTCGTCTTTGGGGGAACATACGCTACCGCCATATCTCTCTTGACTTTCTCTCCAGTTTCTGTCTATCTATCTATCTATTGCCAGACGCCTCAATCCCGTTTGGGGTGGCCACAAACAAATCGCTTCCAAGTCGCCCTGTCCCCCGCCATTTCACTGCCATGCTCCCAACTCACACCCCCCTCTCTCATATACCTCTCCACCCCATCCCTCCATCTCATCCTTGGCCTCCCCCTCCCTCTTCCCCCCTCCACCTCACTCACATACACTCTCTTCGTCAGTCTTTCACCCTCCATCCTCTCCACATGGCCAAACCACCTCAGTGTGTTCCTCATAACACTTCCTATCACATCCACATCCACACCACAACGCTTCTTTATATCCTCATTCGTCAGCCTGTCTCTCCACGTGACTCCACAGGCTCCTCTAAAATAACTCATTTCCACTGCTCTCACTCTTGACTTGTGTCCTTCCAACAACGTCCAAGCTTCACTTCCGTACGTTAGAGTTGGTATCACAATACTGTCATGTAGTAACTTTTTCACTTCCAGGCTCACTTCCCTGTTTCTTATCACTGCTTTCAAAGAACCAGCAACCTTTCTTCCCTGCTGTACCCTTTCAAGCACTTCACCCTCCAAACCTCCATCCTTACTCATCACACTACCCAAGTTTCTAATTTCATATATATCACTTCAGCCCTGCCTTCTCCCATTTCCACGGTATCTACTTTTATGTTGTTCTTCGCTGCTGTCATCACTCCTCCTCTCGTTTTTTTTTTTCGGTCTCTTCTCCACAGATTGTATTTACCATCTCCCAAACGAACATCAATATCCTCTCTTAATTTGGTCTCTACAAAGCACATGACATCAGGTTCATATTCTCTCAAGAAATCATTAATTTTAAGCCTGGCCGATATTAAACCATCAATATTAGTGTATATCACCTTTAAATTATTTTTCATGTGTTTTATACCCTCTTCTCTCCTTCTCTCCGTCAGTACTACTTCCTCAATTTCTATTCTTTCACAGCTATCCCCCTTACTTTCCATCGCTTCTATTTCCTTACTTTCATATCCAATACTCTCCAAAAAAAAGTATTACATTCTTCCTCTGTCCTCTTATCATTTTTTTCCTTTGCTTGATCCTTTAATGATTTTAAAACTTCTCTTTCTTCTTCATTTAAATCTTTTCTTATTATAATATTTTTCATTCCAGCCTCTTTGCTTAATTTGCAGGTCATTTTGAGTATATCATTTACTAAACTTTCTGACGTCAACTTAACTCTCATTGGTCTTGTTTCCCCTTTCCTATAAGGCCCTTTCCTCCTTACTTCCTCAATTTCTTTTACCCACTTGTCTCCTTCGGGGTCAGTTTTGCCTAATATACAGTAATCACTCTAATATCCGGACGCCCAATAACCGAACATCCCCACTAACCGAACCTTATCGTCCTGGGATCAAACATTCCCAAAATGGTCTGGGGAAAAAAAAAAAAAACAACGATTTTTTGCCGTCCGTAATTTGAACTTGCCGCGCGCGCCGCGTGAGAGCATTGTTTTGGTTCGTCATTCCTCCGACGTCCGATAGAGCGCCGCTGCATCCTCCCCACTTCCCGCCTGTCTCTCACCGCGACTAGACCTACGCTGTTCGCCATGGCTGCCCACGTGCTCGCTTTTGTGGTGGTGCCGTACTTGCTGCAAGGCCTCCTGCTGCTCTCTGCCCTACTCTTAGTGTGTGTGATGATGGCCCCGCCTCCTGAGAAAAGGAAGAGAGTGGTGTTGACTCTGGAGAAGAAACGGGAGATATTGGAGAAGGTTGATGCGGGTTGGTCTTCTTCACGCATTCTCCGCGAGTTCAACCTGGCCCGGTCGACTTTGTTCGATATCAAGCGTTCTTGAGACAAGCTCATGCAGTACACGGCTGACTTCTCGTCGAGAAGCAAACTCAACGTGGAGAGGAAGGTTATGTTTACCCCCAAGTATGCAGAGATCGACCGATCCACGTTGATTTGGTATCGACAGCAACGTGCAGCTGGTGTGATGGTACGTGGAACGGAGCTGAAGGCTGCTGCTGAGACGTTTGCAAGGCTTCACGACGCCCTTGACTTCAAGGCATCCGAGGGTTGGCTCTTCGCGTTCAAGTTACGACATGGCCTTACTAACCGTAAAGCACATGGCGAAGCATTGGACGCTAACGAGGATGGAGTGGACGAGTTTCGGCACAAGGTGAAAGGCTTGATCGACAGGGAGGGGCCTCACTCTCGGTCAAGTCTATAACGCTGACGAAACTGGCCTATTCTATCGCTCGGTGCCAACGAACACTCTAGCCGATGAGACGGAGAAGCGTGTACCTGGCCGCAAGCTTTCTAAGGAACGGATATCTGCTTTGTGTTGTGCCAATGCTAACGGCATGCACCGGCTTAAGCTCGTTATTGTTGGCCGTGCAAAGCAGCCTCGGTGCCTTCGTGGGGTGATGGATGTCCTTCCTGTCGTATGGTACCATTCTTTGAAAGCATGGTTCACAGCTGTGATTTTCAAAGACTGGTTTCACCGTCACTTCGTCAAGGAGGTCATACATTACCAGACGAAGACACTGGGAATTCCTCGCGACCAGGTAAAGGCTCTCCTTCTCCTCGACAATGCACCTGCCCACCCGTGCGACAAGGACTTGGTTGCTGAGAATGGCCGTATTAGGTGCATGTTTCTGCCACCTAATACGACTGCTCTCATTCAACCAATGGACCAAGGAATGATCGTGGCAACAAAGCGCCTGTACTGTCGGAAGTTCCTGGACGAGGTGATGGTTGTTCTCGAGGACGAGGACGAGCGCAGGGAAGGACGTGACACTCGAGGCAAGCGGACTTTGGAAAACCTTCGCCGCTACAACATCAAGTCTGCGCTGTGCAACTGGGCTAGTGCATGGAAGGAAGTCCCTGTGAAAACTCTTGAAAATTGTTGGTCTCGTCTGCTTCTTGGAACAGATGTGGAGTACGATTTCCTAGGGTTTGACATGGATGACTTCCATGCACGGCTACGTACGCACGGCGACGATGTAGATGTGGACGATGTTCGTGAGTGGTTGGACGACGACGAGGGCGATCCTGGGTATGAGACGTTGTCTGATATCGAGATCGCGTCTTCGGTTGCTGGTGTCAGTCCCGAACTTGAAGATTCCGACGACGAAGGCGATGATGATGCGGACTCCTCTCAGCAGGACACTACGCCAGCCATCCCCAAGCTGAGCGCGCTCCGGGAACATCTAGAGTTCGTCCTAGACTACCTGGAACACCCGGACTGCGACAGGGAGATGGGGCCCTTGGGACTCGTGGAGGAAGTGCGTGCTTTCCGGCAGCGCATCATCAATCGCCAGAATCGTCGGTCCTTGCGTCAGTCAACGATTGACAGTTTTTTCAGGCCCGTGACCCCCGCTGTGCCAAGCCCTGGTTCCACTCCGTTGCCTCCCCAAGACAGGCCCTCATGCTCCAAGCCACAGCCCAGCACATCAGCTACAGTGGAGTCACCGCTCGATGTGAGTTTGCGGCTATCTTCAGAGTCTTCTGTAGTCGGTACGCCATCACCACGACCCACCGATGCACCCCTTGATCGCCTGCCAGTGATACTCTCGGACTCTGACAGTGAATAAACACCAAGAACTTCTCCACTAGACCACACGGGAATTTTGAGTGTTGTGCAGTGAAAAAAACGGTGTGTTGTGTTAAGGTTTTCAAGTTGGGAGAAAAGACTCAGTAGAAAAGAAATTTAACGTAACTAACCTTCTTTGTTTTGGCTTTGGAAAATTAAAAAAACTTGGGAAAAGTTAATATGCAACACTTAAAGTAAATGGAACATTATTTGGACTAAAGTGAACACTGTGAAGAGAACGGACTTCTGTGTGTTAGTGACTAAGTTCAGTGCAAGACTTCGGGAAGAGTGTAGTGCAAGTGCTTCAGGAAATCGTTCTTACTGTCAGAGTCCGAGAGGAGGCGGTTATTCATCGAGGTGGCCAGGGACTTGCTGTAAGTAGCCAGAATGTTTCATGTTGTACTATTTTCCATACTATACTTACCAGAATGTTTCATATTGTACTTTTTTCCATACTATACTTACCAGAATGTGTCATACTGTACTTCTTTCCATACTATACTTACCTCATGCATGTGCAGTAGGAATGTGTTTTTCAGAGTTAGGTTCGGTTAGAGTCCATAAGTACCAGAATGTTTATTAATGTATGAACATACTTCTAAACCCACATTTTATGCTTCTTTTGCATTTATTTCAGTCATTTATGTGCCTTATTGGTGTGATTTGGGTGTTAAATAGGTGCTATGCATGTCTGGAGGGAGTTGTATAGGTGTTTCTCTGAGTTAGGGTCCATAAGTACAAATCCATAAGCTGGGGCCCAATATCCGGACGAAACCAATATCCGAACCTACCGATGGCTCTATTGATCCGGATATTGGAGGGGTTACTGTACCTCTCACCAGGTTCATGTCTCTCTCGAGTCTCACGAATCTAACCTTTTCTTCCTCCTCCCTGTTTCCGAATATTACCACGCATTTGTTCCTTTCTACAGTTTCTCTCACTATTTTCTCTTTTTTCTTCAGTATTTTCACTACATTTTCTTCCATCTTTTTCTTGTTCATTTCCCTTTCTTCCTGGATGATTTCTCTTAAGCTGACCACTTCTTTCTGTTCTTCTTCTACGTGGGCCCACTTTGCCTTATGTTCTTCTAATACACTACTCATCTTCTCTGTTTTATTAGTACTCTCTTGTAGCTTCCTCCTCAATTCAACATTTTCACGCTTCAAATTTCTTATTTCTTCATTCGCCTTCTCATTGGACTGGATCAGACTCTGTATAGTAAATTCCATATTTTCAAATACGTCCTTTAACACTAAATTCTCCACTTTCTTTTCAAGTTCACTAGTCCTCATTATCAGTGTTTTAACCAGATCCATGATATTAGTGTTTCTGTCAAATCCTGGAAATTCGAGTCCCTCATTGTTTACATTTTCGGCCATGTTGGATGTTGGTTACTGTAGCAAAAACAGCTGTTACCGAAAATACTACAAAGCATTCATGTATATTCTTCCTAATAAATCTTTACATATTTGGTAGTCTATATTAACTTACAATATTTTAAATATTTGGTAGTCTATATTAACCTACAATATTTTAAACTTAAAACAAAACCATAGGAGACAGGACAAACATTCCTGGAAACTACTTAAGGTATGCAGCCTGGGCCCGGGAGCTGTTGGGAAACACGTCCGTCAGTTGTGGCTGTCCGTGTGTGTGTGCGTGTGCAGCCTCGAGAGACAGTTGGCAGTGACATGCTGCCATAGGATCAAATATCCTAATGTTGAAGAAAACCCTCTGCCCATGTGTCCAGAAGTCTCAAACATTGGCATCCACTCTTGCATCTTTTGATATACTGTATTCACTGTTCTGTGGAGGAGCAGAGCTGGCATTGTGGTGACATCATGCCATATTTCCTGTAGCATTCGCAGTGAGGTCACATATTTCTTCATGTTGAATGCAAGCAAAGCCTCCCTTCTTGCAAACCATTGCATGGTTTGTATCAAAGACAGTGCCACAGGCACATTGTTGGGGTAGGTTCTCTATTGGCCACCTATATCTCAAGGCTATCTCCTTTCACTGATCCACCTGGTGAACAAGCCTACACCTTTGCTATCCTTAATGACCTTGAGCAGCTTGTACAGCACCCTACCCGTATCCCTGACTGCCTTGGAGAGAGCTCCAACATACTTGACCTCTTCCTTACAACTAATCCTTCTGCTTGCAGTGTTAATCTTTTCTCTCTGTTGGGCTCCTCCGATCACAACCTTATTCCCTTAACCTGTCCTGTCACTCCGATACAGCCTATGGACCCTCCAAAGAAATGTCGTCTGTGGCACTTTGGAGCTGCGGATTGGGAGGCCCTCAGGCAGTACTTCTTTGATTTTCCCAGGAATGATTATTGCTTCCATGGCCAGGAGCCATCTGAGTGTGCCTTGCACATTACAGAGGTTATTCTTTCGGGCATGGAAGCATAGATTCCTTTCTCACATCCATTGACTAATGCAAGAAAGCCTTGGTTTAATCACACTTCTTCTAATGCTGTCCGCAACAAGGAGAGGGCCTATAAAAGGTACTGGAGCCAACCCACCCCTGAATCACATCTTGCTTATGTTTCTGCCCGGAATTGTGCTAAGTCTGTTCTTCGCTCTGCTAAAATTATTTTCATCCATACTAAATGCTCTCAACTCTCCAACTCGAATTCTTCTTGCTCCTTCTGGCACCTTGCCAAAAACCTTTCTAACAACTTTACCTTATCATCCTTCCCTCCTCTTTTCTATTTTGATGGCTATATAGCTATTTCTTCTCCTGATAAAGCAGATCTCTTCGCCCAGACTTTCTCCTCCAATTCAACCTTAGACGATTCCAGTGCTGTTCCTCCATCACTTCCCCCCTCTGACTTCCTCATGGCTGACATTAAAATTTCTTCAACTGATGTATTTTCTGCCATCACAGGCCTCAATATTAATAAGGCATATGGGCCTGATGGAGTCCCTCCTGTTGTTCTAAAGAACTGTGCGTCTGTGCTCACACCCTGCCTAGGCAAACTCTTTCGCCATTGTCTGTCAACTTGTACCTTTCCTTCTTGCTGAAAGTTTGCTCTCCTTCAGCCAGTCCCAAAGAAGGGTGACCATTCCCAACCCTCTAACTATCGTCCGACTGCTTTAACATCCTGTATCTCAAACGTTTTTGAGTCAATTCTTAATAGAAACATTTTAAAGCATCTTTCCTATCACAACCTCTTTCTGATCGTCATTATGGGTTCCGTCAGGGACGTTCCACTGGCAATCTTCTCACCTACCTTTCTGTATCCTGGTCATCCTCCTTTTGGGACTTTGATGAAAGCTTTGCCATTGCACTTGATATATCAAAGGCTTTCGATCGAGTCTGGCATAAATCTTTAATTTCCAAACTGCCCTCTCACGGTTTCTATCCTTCTATCTGTGCCTTCAACTCTAGCTTCTCTTCTGGTTGTTCTGTAGCCACTGTTGTAGACGGCCATCGTTCTTCTACTAGCTCTGTCAACAGTGGTGTTCCTCAGGTCTCTGTCCCATCACCAACTCTCTTCCTTTTATTCATCAATGACCTTCTAAGCTATACATCTAACCCTATCCACTCATACGCTTATGACTCCACCCTTCACCTTTCCATTTGGTTCCCGCAATGCCCATCTCAGCAGTCACTTCAGCAAACAAGGGATGAGGCTATGGCACACGTAATGTCTGACTTGGCTCGTATCTCTGACTGGGGTAAAAATAATCTGGTAGTTTTTAATGCATCAAAGACTCAGTTTTTACATTTATCAACCCGTCGAAATCTTCCACAGGTATACCCACTAATATTTAATAATATTCAGCTTAATCCTGCATCATCCTTGAACATGCTTGGGGTTTCATTTATTCGGGACTTATCTTGGAAAGATCATATTACATCTCTTGTAAAATCTGCTTCCAAGAGATTAGGTGTGCTAAGCCAACTCCGTTCCTTCTTTACCCCTGCACAATTGTTGACTCTATACAGGGGTTTTATCTGCCCCTGTGTGGAGTACAACTCTCGTGTGTGGGGAGGCTCCTCACATACAGCTCTTCTCAATAGGGTGGAGTCAAAGGGATTTCGTCTCATTAACTCTCCTCCTCTTACTGACTCCCTTCAACCTTTGTCTCTTCGTCGTACTGTTGCATCTTTATCTCTTTGCTTTCCCTACTTCAATGGTCACTGCTCCTCGGAACTGCCTGCATGCATTCCTCCACCTCTACGACGGGCTCGTAGCACCCGTCTAGCAGCAAACTCTCATCCCTTTTCTGTCCAACTCTCTAATGCAAGAGTTAACCGTTACTCCCAGTCTTTCATTTATGCAAGGTCAACTCTGGAACTGTCTCCCTCTGTATTTCCTGCTTCCTGTGATCTCCAGTCTTTCAAATGCAGTGTGCCCTGGAACAATAATTGCAGGCTTGTGGCCTTTGGTTCCTTCTTCCTCGCATTAAAAAAGAGAAAAATAAATCTTGTTTGTTGATATAGAAACCATTTGCCTTGAGAGGTAGGGTTGTCACCCATTTCAATGCCCCAACCTCCTGTGTCATTCTTTTGCACAGGTCTGATGTGCAGCAGCTGGTCCTTTCATCTTGCTTCTCGCTCTTTGCATATCTGTGTCTTCATATCTTCCTGCCGTTGTTGGTCGATTTCATTCATCTCAACCTGAGCACAAATCTTCTGTGACCACCCATTCTTGGTGGCAGCACTAGAAGATCTCTCTCTTTTGGTATGGGGATGTGGCCATCAGTCAGTGATGGGAGGAATGATTCCCTGATAGCATCCACCAGCGCTTGTAGCAGCAACTCTGTTGGGGATCGTCCATTTGTGCATTATACCATGCTAACAGGGGTACCCAGCGTTTTCCTGGCCAAAAGGACGAACTCTCTAATCCTGTTTGTTCTAGTTTGGTCTTTCTACTCCAGAAAGAGCATGTACTTCTTGTGCTTTTGAAGATGGATTATAAAAGGTTCAGGAACTTTATATTTAAGTTTTCGCAGACTAATGTAGAGTATTTGTGCACACTTGTTTACTGTTACTGGTGACCTCAACTGACCTCTGACTGGTGACCTCAAATGACCTTAGAGGTCAACCTCACATGGCCTGTGTCCAAGCTGGAGGTCATGTGAGTCTCCATGCCAAAAATTGGGTTCTAGGGGTACCCAGTGTTGTCTGGGCAAAAAAGGCGAACACTCTACCAGTGACTTCAGATCGCCCAGCTCTAAATTTTGATCCCCCTAAAACCATCCTTGGGTCACCCTGATTCAGAAAACAGTTTATATAGGTCTGGAGGTCTCTGACTCATGGTTTGGATGTGACTGAAGGACAAACAAATGAACAAACAATGCAGCTCTTTTATATACTGTATATAGGTGTAAATGTAGTATATGCTTCCTGGGGTTCTGTTTTTGGATGGCTGGATAGTAGATATATTTCTTTTTTACCTTATCACTCACATATTTGTCATTTAATGCCTTAGTTCCAGTCACTGCATCTAGATGCCCTGACCTTCTTTTGTCTCTGTCACATTTGTGTCTCTGAAGGGTTCCTGTGCATCTTGATGTAAGCTATACTCGGTTCCACGGAGTCTGATGCACTGATTTTGCCAGCCGAGGACACGTGGATCTGGTAACACTGCGCGACGTCCTCAGGCGGTGATTGATGGATTTCCGTTGTGTTTGAATGTGCTCCAAAGTGACTTTGTATTTCAACCAAGGCCCTCATTGATTTGTAAGATACCGGATTATACAGATATAAATTAAAGCAGTGATATCTTTAATGATAAATATGTGCCTTTTAAATTACTAGAGATAAACCTGAACGACATTGATAACAAAAAGTAAGTAGTGTCGCTACTGGATGCATGCAGAGAAATCAGCGACTGATTTAAATTCATTTCATTGTTTGATTTCGTTTATACTGCACACGGTTTTATTATCGCAACATATTTGGGTCTGGTTAGTACTTGGATGGGTGACCGCCTGGGAACACCAGATGCTGTTGGCATCCCTACGTCAAGTGGGGTTGGTGGAGGATTAGTGCCCCTCCCTGTAAAACAATTAACTCTAAGCCCTTGGCCACCCCGTTTGGGATACATGGTGTCTGGCAATGAATGAATGAATGAATGAAATATTTCAACTATTATTTTCTCATGGAGTTTGCTTTTATCTTACTTTCCTTTCTTCCACCATTAACAAAAATTCGGTTCATTCTATGATGTAATCCATTACTTTCCCGGCTCTTTGTCGAGGGGGGAGAGATACATGCTTGAGGATGCATTGTGACCAGGGATAGGGTGTCTGTCTGTATGTCTGTCTCTTATGATACGATAATGTTAGGGAAAATCAAACACCAAACTTATTCATGTAAGAAATAATTCTACTGAATCTGACTATGAATACAAACAAATGCAGATTTTTAAAGCTACTGTTACCTATGAAGGTAATGAAAATGTACAGTATATGTACACTATATGTACTGAGAATAGAATAGCATGTATTGGCCCCAGTGAGGTGTGTATGTGTGTGTGTGTGTGTGTGTGTGTGTGTGTGTGTGTGTGTGCGTGCGTGCTTACACAAATCATAATTATTAGAAGCTAAGCTAAGCATATCTAGGGTAAGGTTGTATATTAGTAAATGAGGTAATGAAGGGCATGGTGAAGATTGTAGACTGTAACACCCTGTAGTAGTTGTGGGAAAAGCATTCACAGGACCTCTGGACCACCTTGCTATGAACGTCTTAATTCCCGTCACAGTCGCTGACTTGTCCGCGTGCGTCCAGTCGCGACTTACTTTTTGTTAATATTGTCGTTCAGGTTTATCTCTAGTAATTTAAAAGGCATATACCTGTCCGATCAGCGAAGTTAAGCAACGTTGGGTCTGGTTAGTACTTGGATGGGTGACCACCTGGGAACACCAGATGCTGTTGGCATAACGTTCTCCGTATGTGTCAAGTGGGGTTGGTGGAGGATTAGTGCCCCTCCCTGTAAAACAATTAACTCTAAGCCCTTGACCACCCCGTTTGGGATACATGGCGTCTGGCAATGGATGGATGGATATGTTTATCATTAAAGATATCATTGCTTTAATTTATATCTGTATAATCCGGTATCTTACAAATCAATGAGGGCCTTGGTTGAAATACAAAGTCACTTTGGAGCACATTCAAACACAAAGGAAATCCACCAATCACTGCCTGAGTACGTCGCACAGTGTTACCAGATCCACCTGTCCTCGGCTGGCAAAATCAGTGCGTCAGACTCCGTGGAACCGAGTATAGTTTTACAATCGAGATGGACTTATTTGCATTAGGGTAGTAACCTGTTACAGGGCTATGAGATAATACAGGGTCTTACCACCGTCTCACATCTTCCACATTACCAGCACCCATGAGTTCATCTGCATAGGCTACCTCTTTTACAATGGTGGCCACATTTTGATCTGTTGTTGCAGCATTGTCATAGCCAGGGCATACATAGCAAGGGCAATGGGGTCTCCCTGGGTGGTGCCTTCTGTGGATTGGACTACACAGACATCATAAGCAGCTGTCTTACCCACAATGTAGAGGTCTGCTGGTTCTTTGTAGGTGTTTTCCACACACTGGGCAAATGCTGGGCTTTAACCTTGCTGTTGTGCAGCATTGCCTCTCAGTTGATGGAATTAAATGCATTGGAGGTATCAACTAGTAATACTGCCTGACAGTCCTCCTCCTCATATATTTTTCTCATGGAGTGAACTGCTGCACCACCTCCTGCCTGCTGGTCTACACACACTTGGAGGTTGCCAGTTGCTTGCTTATCATAATCTTTCACTGGCTCCATAATGCATTTTCCCATAATACGTCTTAAGACTTCATCTGCCCTGATAGGTCTACATCCAGGATTCTGATCAAGGGGGATTATCCTGTAAGCTGCCAGTGACACTAGGAGGAGGAGGAGAAGAATGATGCAAGACTTTGGTGTTGCATGAGTATGAATCCAGGAGTAAGATGAGTGGGTATGGGATTGTTGAGAAACAGTGGAGAGTGAGTAAGGTAAGATATAAGGTGATTTGTGAAAGGTGTGAAGTAAGGACTTCTGTTGACAATAGAGATGAAGAGAGTGTGCTTAGATAGTACAGTCATATTGAGAGAATGGTTGTGAATTGGGTGTTGAAAAGGGTACTTGTTAATGAATTTGATGATGGGAAGAGATATGGTAGGCTAAGGATGTGGATATATAAGATTATGCTAGGTATTGAGGTTGGGGTTAATGAACTGACAAGTGATTGGGTTGGTTGGATGAAAATGGAAAGAGTACATGTCATGGGTTTGCCAGCTTCTAATCATCATTATCTAATAATTAATGTGAAGCCTGTCTTAAAAAAAAAAAAAAAAAAAAAAAAAAGTTTGACTGGAGGGTCATGTTTTTGAGGCTGAGGCAGGATTCCAGGGACTTTAATATTGAGTGAATGGTGATTCCAGGGACTTGAATATTGAGTGAATGAATGTGAGGCCAGTTTCACGGCAGATGCAGTTATTAGTTCTCCCCCATCGTGTCTTCTCTTTCCCAGCATTTCACACCTTACCTCACTCTGTCCTGAGGTGGGATGATTATTACCAGGCAAAAGAGACATGGTGGAGCATGTTAAGCATGATGGAGGTGTAGGGGACTGAGACAAATGTGTGTGCTAGAAAGCACGAGCATTTCAAATGTGATGAGTTGACATTGATTGGTCAGCATCTGTGATTGCATCGTTCCATGTTGTCACTAGCCAGTGGCCACAGAGTCAAATTCTGTTACAGGAAATTAATGTAACAATTACATTTCAGCTAATTTTTCAAAAATAATGGAGTAAAAGTGTGTCAAAACCATACTTAAGATAAAAGTAATAATAAACAGAAGTGCTTTTTAGAAAGTAGATACCCATAAAAGTTACTTAGGTACAGTAATCAAGTAAATTTATTTTGTTATAGTACAACTGTAACTTCTTCTGATGCTAGATGATTGTATTCAGCTGAGAGTGAGTCACAAGTCCTGAGCGTGTTAAACATAACTTCAAAGCTGGCCGTAAATATGAATGTTTTATGTGACCCATTTAACTTACCTTATTTTGATAGTGAAAGGTGCAGTGAAGGCCTTGATAAGAAACAGAGGCTTGAGTGTTGCAGCTGCACAAGGCTTACATGAAGGAGTGTTAATGGTAACACTAACATATGGATGTGAGACAGTGGTGTGGCATGAAAATGAAAAGTCAAGAGTAAGAGCAGTGGAGATGGGACTGCTAAGGAATGTATGTGGAGTGCAGAGGGTGGATAGGATATGAAATAATGTGATTTGTGAAAGATGTGGAGTGAGGAAGTCGGTGGGCACCAGAATCGAAGAGAGTGTACTGGGATGGTATGGTCAAGTGGAGAGAATGGATAACAATAGAGTGATGAAAAAGATATATCTGAGTGACTTTGAAGGAGGGAAGAGGTGAGGTAGGCCAAGGAGAAAGTGGAGAGATATGGAGGATGAATGTGTGAGGAAGAGAGGCTTGGAAGTTGGTGAGGGTAGGTAACTGACAAGAGATCGAACTATTTGGATGAATGTTGTGAGGAGAAGTGCATGATCAGGGATTTGGTACCGCTTTTTAACATGTCGGCGTCCATATTGACTCTGTCGGATACATTGATGTGAAGCTAAAGAACGTGGTGAAATATTTTGGTGTATCTGATTGAGCCAGGACTCTGGGGGTATGAATGATGAGTGAATGGAAGCATGGCCCATTGGATTGGGCAGATTTGGGCTGTCTGGACATTGCTGTTCCTCACCCTGCCCTAGGGTGGGAAAGGAGATCTGGATGATGATGATGAAACTTTTCATGCTTTCTCATGTTTGGGGGGAGTCATATCTCCCTCCCCCTATTTTTTTAATGTGACATAGGAGTGGGATGATGATGATGATTAGCCTGAAGATTTTGCCTGTGAAACAATGTTACAAAAAGATATCCTTGATTTATTTGGTATGATGCCTTTTTTGTGTGTGTTGTTGTTGCCACTGTCATATGATTCAAATCATAGCTAAGGGAGTAGAAGTGAAATTAGATCACAGTAGTATGATTGTTATCAGAGGTTCAGTTTAGTTCTGGGTTAGTTGCTAGGTGACTTTCTCCACAAGGCACTCTTCCCAGTCAAGTTTTTTGTGGTGAAGTTCATGTGTGTGTGTGTGTGTGTGTGTGTGTGTGTGTGTATTTACCTATTTGTATTTACCTATTTGTAGTATACAGGAATTGAGCAATGCTCGTGTTGTCCTGTCTCCATATCCACATTTATCAAGTCTACCTTTACACACATGAATGTTTTTCTCATGCACCACCTCTTTGTCTGAGTCGTTCTAAATATTTAAGAATATACCTAATTGTGATATACACGAAATGTACTATGCTCGTGGGTTTCCGTCGCTGTTTCTCAATAAGTCGAATTTAACTTTAAACTCGTTTAAGTTTTTAGACTGGACGATCTCTTTGTCCAGGCTATTCCATAAGTCTATACTTCTGTAAGGAAAGCTATATTTCTTGATATCCTTCAAGCAGCTTGACTTTTTCAATTTCATTCCATGTCCTCTTGTTGCTCTCTTATCCCATACAAACAGATCTTCTTTGTCAATTTTATCTACTCCCACCATGGTCCTGAACACCGCAATCATGTCTCCCTCTTTCTCCTTTCCTCTAACGAAGGCAAATCCAGTTTTTCCAGCCTCTCTCTGTATGACAGGTCTGTCAGACTGGGGACCATCTTGGTTGCTGTTCTTTGTATTCTCTCAATCTTGTTTATATCTTTCTTTTTGTGTGGGGACCACACTACCGCTGCATATTCTAACCTGGGGCGGATCATGGCCACTATCAATTTTTTCATCATTTCTTCATCCATATAATGAAATGCTACTCTTATGTTAGTCAAGAGCTTATAAGTCTCTCCAACTATCTTGTTAATGTGCTTTTCTGGTGACAAACTATCTTGGACCAGCACTCCCAAATCTTTCTGTTCTCTCCTTTTTGTGATTAATTCATTACCCAAAAAATAATTCAGTGATGGTCTCCTGGTACTTTTACCCATTTCCAATATTTTACATTTCTTTACATTAAATTTCATTTCCCACGTCCGGCTTCAATTGTGTATCCTATCCAAATCCTCCTGCAGTATTTTACAATCCTCCTCAACCTCTATCTTCCTCAAGATCTTTACATCATCAGCAAACAGACTCGCATAATTGTTCACTCCATCTACCATATCATTTACGTAAATCAGGAACATTACTGGCGCCAACACTGAGCCTTGAGGGACTCCACTTGTTACTTCCCTCCATCCAGACATCTTTTCCTTTATTACTGTCCTCATTTGTCTGTCTCTCAAAAAGTCTCTCATCCATTCCAGAAGTTTCCCCTTTAGTCCTCCTATATATTCTAGTTTCCACATTAGTCTCTTATGAGGTACCTTGTCAAAGGCCTTCTCTAAGTCTAAGTACACACAATCCACCCAACCATCTCTCTCCTGTACCACATCAATCGCTCTTGAGTAAAAGCTCAACAAGTTTGAAACACATGACCTTCCACTTCTGAATCCAAACTGACATTCAGCCAAAATATTCATCTCTTCCAGATATTTTATCCATCTGTCTTTCAGGATTCTCTCACACAATTTTGCGACCATGCTGGTTAGAGACACTGGTCTATAATTCAGGGGTTCTTCCCTGTTTCCTCCCTTGTAAATTGGTACCACATTTGCCCTCTTCCATTCTTTTGGCACTTTCCCCTCTTCCAGTGAGCATACAATTAAGCTGTGAATTTTATCCGCCAGTTGTTCTCTGCATTCCTTCAGTACCCAATTAGAAATTCCATCAGGTCCTGGGGCTTTCCTTACATCTTGAGTTTCCAGTAATTTATACACTTCCTGCACCTCCACTTTTATATCTTTCATCACTGGAACATTTCTAATCACTCCCTCCCCTTCCACAAGCTCCTTTTCTTTAGTGAAAACTGACTGGAAACGTTTGTTCATTATTTCTGCTTGCATTGTGTGTGTGTGTGTGTTGCTTTGTCATGTGGACAGTCTCAGGTGTAGTGATGTGGTGATATGTGTTGTAGTATACCTGTACCATAATCTATGATTTGTTGTGGTATATTCATAGGTTGTGGTAATCTGGTATGTTGTGATATTATATGTTGCATTGTGGAATGTGTTATATGATGTGTTATGCTGCAGTATATTGTGAAGTATTTTATATTGTGATTGATATAATTCATTGCGTTCTGATAATGTGATGTTTTATGATATGTCTGGTGTTGTGATGTCATGGTATGCTGTGTTATAGTGCATTGTGATATGATCTGTTTTTGTTGTGTTGTTACTACTCTTTGTGGTAGTCATATAACCAAATTATGGTGCCTGGTGGTTTAATGGCTAATTAAGGCACTCCAGTCAGATTGAGCCTGTGTTTATAGCCAAGGAGTGGTTGCGGTTTATTGCTCATGTTATGCCACCCAGGGATGAGTGAGGTAGTCACTCTTATCTGAAATATCAGGGCCAACTTGCCTAACCCTGGGCTCCTTCGCTCTTCATGGGACAAAATAGGATTGGATGATGGATAGATAGATGGATGATGATGTGTAATGTTTTGTGATATATGATGATGATGTAATGCATTTTGGTATGCTGTGGATGTGATATGTTTAGATAGTTTGGAATACATAGAGGAGGAGTTAGGCAGATGGGTTAGTTAGGTTGGGTGAAGAGACTGCATAGGCACTTCAAAAGATATACGGTTGTGTGAGTGAATTGGTGTGCTCAGTAAGGGTATTTAGTTTGGTTTTGTGTGTGTGTGTGTTGCTGTAGTTCTTTCATTCTTGAAGCTGTTGTTTTAGTTGTTTTGGTTACTGAACTACTTGTAAATAAACTCTTGGCACTAAGATCTGGATAGGAAATGGAAGATCATGCATTGATGATTTTATTGAACCCCTTTAGTACTGTGGGTCAAACCTGAGCTTGTTAAGATTGTCTAGAGGTAGTAAGTTGTTGGTGTTGTGCTACCCTACCCTGTCTGATCAAAGAAACTCATCAACCGTCGCAAGCAACTGCAGCTGCAGGGTCATTATTTTCAGTGAACTGATGTTCCTATGTGGCAATAAGGTGTGGGGATTAGTGTGGAAGTTTGGTTCCTGGGTGCATTCTGCATTTGCATCTCCACCTAGTTAAAAAGGGCACCATAGGAGGCTCCATGTCACCCTGTTATATGGCAGTAGGGTTACCACCTAGCATAGTAAGTGTAGAGCCAGCAGAAGTGGAAAGAAAAGTAATAATAGTGATAGAAAGCATGACAAAGGAAGAGAGAGGGACAGACAAAGAAAAAGACATGAAGGATGAAGTAGGCAGCACCATAACCAAAAGACCAACAAAGTCTTCCAACCCTTGTCAATTGCACAGACTTGTGATGTCATGTCATAGACAGTCCTCTGCTGTCTCCCTTTGAACTACCCAGAGTGGGGCTTAGATGTAGGTGTGGCTGTCATCTGTCAGACTCACTCCTTCAGTTCTTGCTGTTTAGTCACATTATTGCAGGAGCTGCATAGCTGGGACCAAATGGCATACTGCAGTTTTCACCTCTTCCTATGATCTTATGTCCATCCATTTTGGAACTACAATCACGGACAACCTTATGCATCACTAGTGGTTGACCACTTTGCCTATGTTTGTATGTGTTATTTATATATATATATATATGTATACTGTGTATATGTATATATGGTAATGAATTAGAATAATGCATTACCAAACGGATTTTTCACATGTATGAGGATACACAGGATGGAGATGGTTTATTGTCTGCTCTCACTGATTAATCTGCTTGCCTACATAGATTATTTTCAACATCCTGTTAATTATAAGGAAAGTGATTACATGTATTTCCACTTGTATACCGTATATAATTAGTGAAGAATAAATGAATTTGGTAATGAAAAGTTAAATTTGGTAATGAAAATTGAGGAG
This sequence comes from Coenobita brevimanus, assembly GCF_032717465.1. Taxonomy (NCBI): domain Eukaryota; kingdom Metazoa; phylum Arthropoda; class Malacostraca; order Decapoda; family Coenobitidae; genus Coenobita; species Coenobita brevimanus. The sequence goes on from NC_137018.1 coordinate 25,940,790, forward strand.
TTTGGTAATGTGGCCTTTGCGATCTGGCAACTCTGTTTCCCCATCACAAACATTGTCCAACAGTTACTGCCTAACTTCGATTGCGAGTAGATGCTTATCGCAATGGAAGCCACACTTGCTCGTTTTTTGTGAATAAACTGCAATACCTCGCCACTAGACCACACGGGAATTTACAGTGTTGTGCAGTGTTAAGAAATTAGAATTTAGAGTGCAAAGGATTAACTGTGGAGTGCAAATTGGTGGTTGAAACTGGTGTTGTGCAGTTAAGAACAATGTGCAGTGTTAAACAATTGTAACTCACAGTGCAAAGAATTAAGTGCAGCACAACTCTGGAGTATTTTCACCACTGCCATGGCCTTAGAGAAGGCGGCCACAGATGTGCTGTAAGTACCCTGGCTGAGGTACAGTCACTTCTGATTCCTTATTCTTTGGTTCCTTTTCATTTATTTCACACTTTATGTCCATTATTGGTGTGAATAGGGTCTTAAATAGGTTTAAATAGGTGCTATGCATGTCTGGTAGGGAGTTGTTTAGGTGGCTTTCAAAGTTAAGCTGGGTTAGGGTCCTTAAGTACCAGTCCAGGAGCCAGGGGCCCACTTTCCAGACGGGACCCCATTCCGGACATGCCTTGGGCTCTATTACGTCGGATAGTAGAGGGATTACTGTATGTATGTATGTATATATATATATATATATATATATATACAGTAATCCTTCCAATATCCGATGTAATAGAGCCAAAGGCACGTCCAGAAAGTGGTCCTGTCCAGATAGTGGGCCCCATCCTCCTGGACTTGTACTTATGGACCCTAACTCAGAAAAGCACCTATATAACTCCCTCTGGACATGCATAGCACCTATTTAAGACCCAAATCACACCAATAAGGGACATAAAAGACTGAAATAAATGCAAAAGAACCATAAAATGAGGTTTTAGAGGTGAGTTTATACAATATTAAACATTCTGGGTACTTACAACAAGTCTCTGGATCCTGGACTGGTAGTTGTGGACCCTAACCTAGCCTGACTCAGAAAAACACCTCCGTACTGCACATGCGTAACACCTAAGACCCTATTCACCCCAATAAGGGACATAAAAGAGTGAAATGAGGTGTTAGAGGTAAGTCTATCTATCTATCTATCTATCTGTAGCCCGACGCCCTAATCCCGCAAAGGGTGGCCGCAGACAAAACGCCTCCAAGTCGCTCTGTCACCCACCATTTGACTACCCTCCCCCCAACTCACCCCTGCCCCCTCCCTCAAATACCTCTCAACTCCATCCCTCCTCCTCATCCTCGGTCTACCTCTCCCTCTACCTCACCTACATACACCCTCTTAGTCAGTCTTTCATTCTCCATTCTCTTCACATGTCCAAACCACCTCAGTGTATTTCTCCTAATCTTCTCAACCACATCCACATCCACCCCACAACGTTCCTTCACTTCTTCATTTGTCAACCTGTCCCTCCACGTCACTCCACATGCTCCTCTCAAGTAACTCATTTCCACTGTTCTCACTCTTGACTTGTTCCCCTCTTGCAAGGTCCATGCCTCGCTACCATACGTCAGGGTAGGGATCACAATACTATCATGCAGTGACTTCTTAACTTCCATACTCACCTCCCTATTTCTCATCACTGCTTTCAGTATACCAACAACCTTCCTTCCCTGCTGTACCCTTTCACGCACTTCATCCCCCAAAGTTCCATCCTTACTCATCACACTACCCAAGTACTTGAATGCACTCACATTCTCCATATCCTCACCATCCAACCACACTGCACACTTTGTGACTTCATTCCTCTCAAACACCATAACTTTACTTTTGTTTACATTAACTTTCAGATTCCTCCTCCTTCACACTGTCCCAAATTCATTCACCAAACCTTGCAACTCCCATTCATCTTCACTCAACAGTACTGTATCATCAGCAGACAGCAACACTGGAAGCTTCCAAATCTCACCCTCATTCATTAGAGCCACCCCCACATCCACTGCCCTACCCTGCACCTCCTTTACAACTCCATCTATGTATATATTAAACAGCCATGGAGACATCACACAACCCTGTTTCAGTCCCACATTGAGATCACCATCCACTCACACTGTAACCCTAGCTCCCTCGTGCATACTCTTCACAGCACTCAACAATTTCCCCTCCACTCCATATATTCTTAATACCTTCCACATACCTTGCCTATCTATTCTGTCATAAGCTTTCTCCAAGTCCATGAAGGCAGCATACACTTTCCTTCCCTTCTCTAGATACTTCTCCACTAAACATCATAGAACAAATATCTGATCTACACACCCTTTTCTCTTCATAAATCTCCCTTGTTCTTCTCCAGCTAGCTCCTCTGTCATATGCCTAACCCTATCAATGAGTATTCTACCATATATTTTACCAGTAACACTAAGTAGGCAAATACCCCTATGGTTACCACATTACTTCTCTCTCTCCTTTTCCTTTGTATAAAGGAACAGTTATACCTGATTTCCAGTCCTCTGGAACCCTTCTCTTATCCCAAGCCAATCTACACAACTTCCATATCCACTCCACAACAATCTCACCCCCATACCTAAGCATTTCACCACACACTCCATCAATTCCTGGGGCCTTTCCCAACTTAATATTCTTCATAGCTTCCACTATTTCCACCCTACTGATCTCTTTCTCCCTCCTCTCATCTCTTCTTCTCCCAGCCATTCCCCAACCACTTATACTCGCACTGCTCTCACTCTCCACATTCAACAAATCCTCAAAGTGCTCCTTCCATCTCCTCAGTTTCTCTCTCTTCACTAATAATCTATTATTAGTATCTTTCACTCCCCTACTATTTCCCCTTTCACACTGCCTTACTTTCTTTACCTCCTTCCAAAACAATTTCTTACTCTCCCTCCATTTCACACTCAGATTCCTCCCAAACTCCTCACCCACTTTCTTTTTACTCTCCTTCACCAGTACAGTATAGAAAATACAGTACAAAATGAAACATTCTTGGTACTTACAGCAAGTCCCTGGCCATCTCGATAAATAACCCGCCTTCTCTCAGACTCTGACAGTAAGAAGGAGTTCCTGAAGCGCTTGCAGTACACTGTATATGAAGTCTTGCAGTGAACTTAGTCATTTGCACTCAGAATTCCATTCTCTTAACACTGTGCACTCTTGTCTTACTTGCGCTCCATTGTACCTTAATGAAATAAATGTTGCACTCTGCACTTAAAGTCTTTCCACTCATAAAACCATTTTCTAAACATAACACACTCTAGTTAATTTACGTTACATTGAAAGTCGATTAAATCTTTGTCTTTTCACTCAGAATTTTAATTCCTTAACATTATGCTCTGTTTTTTTTTCACTGCACAACACTGTAAATTCCCATGTGGTCTAGTGGAGAAGTTCTAGGCATTCAATCACTGTCAGAGTCTGAGAGTAGCTCTTGCAGGTGACTTAGGGGTGCGTCGCTGGGTCGTGGTGATGGAGTACCCATTACAGACGACTCTGAAGAGAGGCGCAAACTCACGTCGAGTGGTGACTCCACCGTGCCTGATGTGCTGGTCTGTGGCTTGGAGCATGAGGGCCTGTCTTGGGGAGGCAATGGAGTGGAGCCAGGGTTGGGCACAGCAGGGGTCACAGGCCTGAAAAATCTGTCAATGGTTGAGTGACGCAAGGAATGACAATTTTGACGATTAATGATGCGCTGCCTGAAAGCGCGCACTTCCTCCACAAGTCCCAAGGGCCCCATCTCCCTGTCGCAGTCCAAGTGCTCCAGGTAGTCCAGAATGAACTCTAAGTGTTCCTGGAGTGCGCTTAGCTTGGGGATGGCTGGAGTAGCGTCACGCTGAGAGGAGTCCGCATCATCGTCGCCATCCTCGTCGGAATCTTCAAGCTGGGTATTGACACCTGCAACTGAAGGTGTGATCTTGATATCAGACAATGTCTTATACCCAGGATCGCTCTCGTCGTCATCCAACCACTCACGCACTTCGTCCACATCAACATCGTCCCCATGCGCACGTAGATGTGCATGGAAGTCATCTACCTCAAAACCTAGGAAATTGTGCTCCACATCCATTCCTAGAAGCAGACGAGACCAACCATTTTCTAGAGTCTTGACAGGGACTTCCTTCCATGCACTGGCCCAGTTGTAGATGGCAGACTTGATGTTGTAGTGGCGAAGGTTTTCCAAAGTCCACTGGCCTCGCGTGTCCCGTACCTCCCCGCGCTCGTCCTCATCCTCGAGAACAACCATCACCTCGTCCAGGAGCTTCCTTCGGTACAGCCTCTTCGTTGCCACGATCACTCCTTGGTCCATTGGTTGGATGAGAGCAGTAGTATTAGGTGGCAGAAACATGCACCTAATGCGGCCATTCTCAGCCACCAAGGCCTTGTCGCACGGGTGAGCAGGTGCATTGTCGAGGAGAAGGAGGGCCTTTATCTGGTCGCGTGGGATTCCCAGTTTCTCCGTCTGGTAATGTATGACCTCCTTGACGAAATGGCGGTGGAACCAGTCTTTGATGATGTGGGCGTGAACCATGCCTTCAAGGAATGTTACCAGACGACAGGAAGGACATCCATCACCCCCCGAAGACACCGAGGCTGCTTTGCATGGCCAACAATAACGGGCTTAAGCCGGTGCATGCTGTTAGCATTGGCACAACACAAAGCAGATATCCGTTGCTTGGAGAGCTTGCGGCCAGGTACACACTTCTCCGTCTTCTCGGCTAGAGTGTTCGTAGGCAAAGAGCGATAGAATAAACCAGTTTCATCAGCGTTGTAGACTTGACCGAGAGTGAGGCCCTCCCTGTCAATCAAGCGCTTCACCTTGTGCCAAAACTCGTCTACTCCATCCTCGTTGGCGTCCAAAGCTTCGCCATGATACTTACTGTTGGTAAGGCCATGTTGTTAACTTGAACACGAAGAGCCAACCTTCGGATGCCTTGAAGTCTAGGGTGTCGTGAAGCCTTGCGAACTTCTCAGCAGCAGCCTTCAGCTCCGTGCCACGCACCATCACAACAGCAGCACGTTGCTGTTGATACCAAATCAACGTGGAGTGGTCGACTTCTGCATACTTGGGATTAAAAATCACCTTCCTCTCCATTTTGCGTTTGCTTTTCGACGAGAAGTCAGCCGTGTACTGCATGAGTTTGTCTCGGAATCTCTTGATATCAAACTAGGAAGATCGAGCCAGATTGAATTCACGAAGGATGCGTGAGGAAGACCATCTCGCATCCACCTAGTCCAATATCTCCCTCTTCTTCTCCAGAGTCAAAACCACTCTTTTCCTCTTCACAGGCGGCGGGGCCATCATCACACACATGATGAAGAGGCACGAGAGCAGCAGGAGAGCCTGCAGCAGGTAAGGCACCACCACAAAAGCGAGCATGTGGGCGGCCATGACGACGAGTGTGCACACACAACGAGAGACTGGCGGTAAGTGGGGAGGATGCAAGGGCGCTCTAGTGGACAGCAGCGGAACGACGCACCAAAACACAGCTGGCCCGTGCCGCGCACGTCAACTTCAAATTACGGGCGGGGAAAAGTTGGATTTTTTCCGAAAATTTTGCAGTTTTTGGTCCATTTTGGGAATACTGGATCCCGGGACGAAAATATCCAGTAAGTGGGGATGTCCAGAAATTGGGCGTCTGGATATTACAGGGATTACTGTACACTGGTCAGGGACACTGGTCAATAATTCAGAGGTTCTTCCTTGTTTCCTCCCTTGTAATTTGGTACCACATTGATCCTTTTCCATTCCCGAGGCACTTTTCCTTTTTCCAGAGAACACACAAGTCATGAATCTTATCCACCAATTGTTCTCTGCATTCTTTCATTACCCAGATAGAGATTCTATCTGGTCCTGGGGCTTTCCTTACATCTTGAGTTTCCAGTAATTTATACACTTCCTGCACCTCCACTTATATGTCTTTTATCACTACATTTCTAGTCCCACTTCCTCTGCATCTCTCTTGTTTCTCTGTATTTTCTCCAATCCGCATTTTCAAAAAATTTCCTCATTCCTGTAAAGTTTGCTCTCCCATAGTTATATCTTCCCTGCCTATAAAGCTCATCTCTTGGCACCACGTTCCCTTTTATCATCTGGAACTCAATGACCACATGATCACTTTTTCCTATAGGACACTGATATTTTAACTTTTCAGCTACATCAGGTTCTTTAGTTAGTAGTAAATTTAATCTTGCTGGCGTGTCGTCTCCTCTGAATCTAGTCTCTTCTTTGACCCATTGAGTCATAACATTATTCATTGTAGTATTTAACATTATAGTGCCCCACGAATCTTCACTACTTCCCGAGTCCCATTCCTCCGAGTTCACCTCTATACAGTCAAAATCCCCCATCATAATTATGTTATTGCTCTTGTCAATCACTTTCTTTAGATAGCTAACCATGTCTGACATCTCCTGATATTCATCGTCCTTCCATACCCTTGTCTTAGGGGGAACGTATACCACTGTGATGTCTCTTGCCATTCTCTCCAGTTTCTAGATTCATATATATCGTTTCAGCCCTACCCGCTCCCAGTTCCACATTTTCCACACTGATGTTGTTCTTCACTGCTATCATCACTTCTCCCCCTGTTTTTTCTTTTCTGTCTCTTCTCCACAGTTGTATTTGCCTTCTCCCATATGGATGTCAATATCCTCTCTTAACTTGGTCTCTATAAAGCACATACTATCTGGTTCATGTACCCTCAGGTAATCATTGATTTCTAACCTTGCCGATATTAAACCATCAACATTAGTATTTGCCACTTTCCAACTTTTTTCGCTGTTCTTTATTCCCTTTTCTCTCCCTCTCTTCGTTGGTACCACATCCTCAGTTTCTGATCCATATCTCTCCAATAGAAAATTGTCTTCTCTTCCTCCGTTCTCTGTTCGTTTTTTGCCTTTGCTTCCTTTAATAGCTCCTTTATCTTAGCTCTTTCTTTCTCATTTGCTTCTCTCCATATCCAACATTCTTGAGCTCTTCCTTTTCTGATAATTTCCATGTTCTGTTGATAATTTTATTTTTACCATTCCCTGAGACTTAAACTTTACTTTTAAGTGGCCTTGCCCCTCCTTCCTCGTACTTTCCTAGCCTAAACACTTCTTCAGTCTCTTTTTGAGCTTCATTGTTACCCTCCATAACTACTGATACTATCTCTTTTGCCTTATTCAGGTCTTCTCTTTCCCTTTCTGATCCTACTGTCATCCATTTTTCTTGTAGTCCTGAAATTATCACATATTTTTTCTTGTCTGCTACATCCCTGACTGAAGATTCTCTACTTCTTAGTACCCTAACCACTTCCTTTTCCACCTTATCCCTGCCTTGTTGTTCTGTAATCTCTTTCAGATTTATATTTCCTTCCTCCTGGAATTTCTTCCACCCCTTGTGCTGGCTGCTATTTGCTTTCCTTGATATGTTCATCATGCATCCTTGATTTTGATTCATGCTCATCTAGTTTACTTTTCATCCTGTCCCTTTCTTCTTCCACCTCTTATTTTCCCTTTTGAGCTGTTTTATTTCATTTGAGGCAGATTCATTACTAATTTTAATTCTATAACTTTCCTTTCTTGTTCAGCACTGCACGTACAGACGTTATCCAACTTGTTCTGAAGTATCTTAATCTCTATCCTGTTCTAAGGTTCGTTCCTCTTGTTTGATTCAATGTAACACTTCCTTCACCCTTACCCACGTCGGTAAAGCCATCAAACTTACTGTCATCAGGTGTAAACAAAGAATTACCTCCTTCCGCCATGATGCGACCTACGAAAACTTTACGCTTCCACTGTATTTTATACTCTTGTTGCACCAAAATCCGCGCTTTTTTCACTACTATCAGACAGGACCACCATTCATGTATTCATTTACATAATCACAATAGGCTGGGTTCCTTTTCGCTGCTGGTTCAGTGAATAATTCCCCACGATCCACAAAGAGCTCCATCTCCTTTGGCGACCTGTGTGTGTGTGTGTGTATGTATGTATGTGTATGTATATACAGTAATTCCTTGATTATCTAACATAATAAAGTCAAAGGCATGTCCGGGTAATGGCTTCATGTGGATAATGGGCATCTCCCCAGGCCCCCATTCATACATAACCAAACTTTGAAAGCCAGTCTAACAGGCCACCACTGTACATCGCATAACACTTAGTCCTGTTGTTTAACAGTATCTGGTCAAGGAGACCTATAAACCACAGCCAAGCAATTATCATGGTCAAGCAGACCCAACAACCACAGCCAAGCAGTCACTACTGTAGGGCCATACCCTACAGAGACAGGGAAAAAATATTGGCTACACAAGAAAAATGCAGTGGGCACACAAAACATAATGGTAGAATGGAATAAAATCATGATAAAATAGAATAAGATCCTGGTACAGTACAGAAAACTATAATAAGATTAAAGTCAACACTCATGATTGGACCATCCCACATCAATCTTACCCAGGATCTCCTGCTTCTCCAAAGTCATCACTACCCTCTTCCTTTTCCCATCATCACATACCCTAGGAAGAGCCATGCAAGGAATACCAAGGCCTGAAGCAAAGAGGAAACAACCACAAAAGCCACAACATGTATATATATATATATATATATATATATATATATATAGATATATATAGATAGATAGATAGATAGATAGATAGATAGATAGATAGATATAAATATATATATAAATATATAAATATATAAATATAAACATATTTATATATATATTGTTACGGAACAGAGAAAGATAACGTACACTTTAAGTGAGAATACGAAGAGTCACTACTGTCCCGTAAAGTTCCAGGTTCAAAACAAAAGAGTTAGGTAAAATTACAAGTTAAAGTTTAATGCACAAACTAACAATAAAACATTCAGGACTCATAAGGATAATGTAATGGCAAATAAACAGGTTTAAATATATGGTTAACTGCAATAGCCTCTATTAACACGAAATTAGCAAGAGTAAATTTATCTAAGTCAGCCCTGATAAAATGAGATACCAGATAATACTCAGTGAATGCCAGATAAATAATTACAGATACAAACTATTATCAAAAATGACTGACATAAAGAACCCTACATGAATTACAAAAACTTCGCTAGGCCTACAAATTAAACTTATGCTATACAGTACAAGAAAAAATGCAGTAACAGTTATACTCAAATTACACACAGCTGCTAGATGGTTGGAGATTTCTTGAGCACTCACAATAATAATAATATCTGTACAGGGGAGGACAGAGATGTGAACAAAATGAGGAGCAGATCTAAGTGGCAATGATGCAGAGACTGAGCTCATTATATAGGGGCCAGCAGAGCCTGATACAACTTGTAATAAGGACGCGCAAATGAAGCGATGGGGACAAACGGTCGACAATCCCGCAAAGTATAACAGAGATGTCGACTTACTCTACTATAACGGTAGAAGGGGGGGACTGAGGCAGAACACGCTCGTGATCAAACATGCAGCAACTGTGCGTTAAAATTACACAAAGGATGATGAAATCATAAGCTATGTAACACCTCCCCACAAAGAAAAAGAAATTTACAAAGGAAATTTCTTATTATTCTAAAACAATCTGTATATGGCATTACAGACCATGCAAAGGTCTTTCCTAATGTTACAAAACATGAGATCTCCCTAGCACGCTCAGTCATAGGTACTTGCCAGTATCCCTTTAACAAATCAAACTTACCTATGTACCTAGCCTTTCCGATCTTGTCTATGCAATCTTCCACACGAGGGAGAGGGTAAGTGTCTGTTTTGGCTATCTGATTAACACGTCTGTAGTCGATGCAAAGCCTCTGTGACCCACCTGGCTTAGGGACTAGAGTGACAGGAGAACTCCACTCGCTCTGACAGGGCTCAATCATCTTGTGGTCCAACAGGTAGTCAAGCTCCTTCTGGATGAGAGGAACTTTCACTGGGTTCACACGGTAAGGAGGCAATTTAATTGGCTTTGCGTCTCCAACATCGACATCATGCATCAACACAGTGGTTCTTCCTGGAGTGGCACGGAACACTTGCGGGTACTCCTGCAGTAATGCCGAAAACTCCTGCCTTTCCTTAGGAGGTAGATGAGAAAGCTTAGTCTGGAGATCATTCATGATATCAGGATTCTTCCCCAAACTATCACTCAGGCTCATACTGCATGGGAGAGCTTCACTTGCAGACTCGGGTGGAACAGCTACAGTGCAGACTGGATTATTTTCGTCCCGCCTGTGATATAACTTTAGCATGTTGATGTGACATAGTTGCTTGCTCTTTCTACGATCTGGTGTGGCGATGACATAGCTGACATCACTGAGTTTCTTCTCCACGAAATAAGGACCACTAAACTTGGCTTGAAGAGGTTGCCCATGAACTGGTAGCAGAATCAAAACCTGATCTCCTGGCTGAAAGTGGCGTAACCTGGACTTCTTATCATACCAAGTCTTCATCTTTTCCTGAGCAGCTCCTAAATTCTCTCTCGCCAGCTGTAAAGCAGTGGACAGCCGTTCTTTGAAATTCATCACATACTCCAGCAGGTTGACGTCATCTTCCTCCGACAGCCAGCATTCCTTGAGTAACTTAAGGGGTCCTCTTACTTCATGGCCAAACAGTAGTTCAAAAGGTGAGAAGCCCAGTGATTCATTTGGAGATTCTCTTGCGGCAAACACAACGAATGGAAGACCTTTATCCCAGTCTTTCTGATGTTCCAAACAGTATTTCTTGAGCATCGATTTGAGTGTTTGATGATATCTCTCCAACGCTCCTTGGGTCTGGGGATGGTAAGCTGAAGACGTGATCTGGGTGATGCCCAACTCTTTCAGAGACTGCTTGAAAACATTTGACATGAAATTACTTCCTCGGTCTGACTGTACCTCCTTGGGCAGACCAAACTTTATGAAGAACCTAGCATTTCCTTAACCACGTTCTTTGCTGAGATATTTCTAAGTGGAATGGCTTCAGGATAACGAGTAGCCATATCAATCATGGTCAACACATAAGAAAATCCTGAAGAAGTCTTAGGAAGAGGGCCCACAATATCCACCAACACACGGGTGAAAGGCGTCTCAAAAGGAGGAATGGGAACTAGAGGTGCAGCCTTTTCGGTCTGATTACACTTCCCCACAACTTGACAGGTGTGACAAGACTTACAATACCAGGAAACATCCCTGAAGATACCTGGCCAGTAGAAGTGTTTCAAAATGCGTGCCACAGTCTTCCTCACTCCAAGGTGTCCTGCCAAACTGGAATCATGAGCCACTCGAATGATATCCTGCCTACAAACACGAGGGATGACAACTTGATGTACAACCTCCCATTCACAGTCGGCTGATGCTGTTGGGGGTCTCCACTTCCTCATAAGTACTCCTGACTTTACATAATAACAAGTAGAAGCACCAGCTGACTCTTCCTCACTGCAAGCAGAGTTAGCTAGACCTTTCAACTCAGGGTCAGCAACCTGCAACTCAACCAACTCTTGACGAGACAAATTATCAACACTACGGGGTACTGCCTCATCTGGTGAGTGGTCCAAATTAGCAAGAAAAGTGTCAGCTAGGATAACATCATCATCATCATTATCCTCTAAATCACCAGTAACTTTAGACTTAGCCCTAGTGACAGCACATGCAGGGAACACATCAGGGACATCACAATCCCGGGACACAGCCACTGGCTCACTAGACAACTGAGGAGCTGGACACACTTGACTTCCACCAATATCATTTCCAAGTAAGAAAGTTACACCTGACATTGGGAGTGTCTCAACCAACCCAACCATAACGGAACCATTAACAAAACCAGACTCTAAATTCACTCTGCACAGAGGAACAGAGAAGTAATTATTCCCTACACCTTGTAAGATTACAGTTTCATCAGAGGAATTAACATTAGAGCCTAGAACACTGGTCAGCATAAGGGATTGGCAAGCACCTGTATCACGATATATTTGAACTGATTTCCTGTCATTACTGTCCAGAGGACTGACAAAACCATCAGACAGGAAATTAGCACATGAACTCTTGAGAGTGTCACCCACGTTACTGCCCAAAAGAGGAGCTCCATCATGAGAATTTAAGTTACCCCTCAAAGCAGGTTCAGTTAACTCAGTTAAAGAATTCTGGGAACTCTCAAGAGTGGACACTAGACCAATTGACTGAATATTTAAAGACTCCTTTTTGTTCACATCACGCAGTCTCCTGAAACATCTCTCCGTAGTATGACCAAGCTTACTACAATAAGTACATTTACTTTTCTGAAATCTAGAGGTGAAGCTGGTATTTACTTCCTGAGAAACATCATCCTTATTCTCTTTCCTGTTACCTGTACTCTGAGTAGAGGCAACGTACTTACTCTCAGCTTTCCCTTTTTCTCTAGAATATCTCTTGTGAGTGAGAACATACTCATCAGCTAAAACTGCAGCATCAGACAAATTATCTATTCTTTTCTCATCAAGATATAGGCTTACATCTTTATAAATACACCTCTTGAAATCCTCCAGCAAAATCATCTGCTTAAATTTACCAAAATCAGAATCCACATTCTTAGAATTTAACCACTGCTCTAACAAATCTTCTTTGATTTTTGCATACTCAACATGGGATTGCTTATCTTGCTTGTAAGTTGTCCTAAATTTTACTCTATAAGCTTCAGGAACAAGCTCATAGGCCTTCAGAATCAAGCTCTTAACTACATCATAATTATCAGATTGATCCTGAGGCAAAGATGCATAAGTTACTTGAGCTTTACCGGTGAGAACAGTTTGAAGGAGTACTGGCCAATACTCCTTAGGCCAATTAAAACCTGTAGCTACCCTCTCAAACAACTGAAAATACTTTGTTAAATCAGATTCATTAAAAGGAGGGACAAGTTTAACATTTTTAGCCACATCAAAATCATCAGAGCTAGATGATCCAGTTCCACCTTGTTTCATGCGATACTCATGGTCTGCCTGAATCCTGGCAAGTTCAACTTGTGCCTGAGCCTGTATCTGTGCCTCTTCAATACGAGCCTGAGATTCCGCCTGCTTAGCATTTGCCTGAAATTCAGCTTCTTTAGCACGAGCCTCCTGCAGAGCTAGCTGTAACTTAGCTAATTCAATCTGCGTTTGCTCATTTGGAGGAGTTACATTAAACAAGCTTTTATTAATCATGCCAACAATTTGATCCTTAGAATGATGAGAGTGAACTGCAATTCCCAATTGTTGAGCAACAAGCTTAAGTTCATTCTTTGTTCTGTTTTCTATATCACACACTGTTTGCACATTTGACAAAAAATCTTTGGCTTCATCAAGTGTAGAAATAGTAGCCATCATGAATATATCACAGTCACAAAATATCAAACAATATCCTTATGATAATATCCTGAATATCCTGATATGAGGTCGCCAAATTTATGTTACGGAACAGAGAAAGATAACGTACACTTTAAGTGAGAATACGAAGAGTCACTACTGTCCCGTAAAGTTCCAGGTTCAAAACAAAAGAGTTAGGTAAAATTACAAGTTAAAGTTTAATGCACAAACTAACAATAAAACATTCAGGACTCATAAGGATAATGTAATGGCAAATAAACAGGTTTAAATATATGGTTAACTGCAATAGCCTCTATTAACACGAAATTAGCAAGAGTAAATTTATCTAAGTCAGCCCTGATAAAATGAGATACCAGATAATACTCAGTGAATGCCAGATAAATAATTACAGATACAAACTATTATCAAAAATGACTGACATAAAGAACCCTACATGAATTACAAAAACTTCGCTAGGCCTACAAATTAAACTTATGCTATACAGTACAAGAAAAAATGCAGTAACAGTTATACTCAAATTACACACAGCTGCTAGATGGTTGGAGATTTCTTGAGCACTCACAATAATAATAATATCTGTACAGGGGAGGACAGAGATGTGAACAAAATGAGGAGCAGATCTAAGTGGCAATGATGCAGAGACTGAGCTCATTATATAGGGGCCAGCAGAGCCTGATACAACTTGTAATGAGGACGCGCAAATGAAGCGATGGGGACAAACGGTCGACAATCCCGCAAAGTATAACAGAGATGTCGACTTACTCTACTATAACGGTAGAAGGGGGGGGACTGAGGCAGAACACGCTCGTGATCAAACATGCAGCAACTGTGCGTTAAAATTACACAAAGGATGATGAAATCATAAGCTATGTAACAATATATACATACACTAGGCTCGCCCAGTGCACGTCATCACGGTGCGCGAATCGCATTGTGCGCGAGTGACCAAAAATCATAACGATAAACCTTGAATGTGCGAGTTTACCCCACAAAACACGAGGTAGAGGCAAGAAGTGGCTTAACACCATTTTCCATCAGTACGCTACCCCTCCCCACACAACGCGCCAATAGTGACCTAGAGGCTCATGGGGAAGGTGCTCAAGAGGAGTGTACAATAAGATATCGCCAATATCAGCTTCAATAATAACGTTTTTGGTAATAATAGCAAGTTAGAATAGATACCCAGTTTCTATAATGATGATGTTTATTTCGTGAATACCAAGTTGTTATACTGCCAATACGTCCATGACAAGATGAGGAATGAAACAAACAAGCAAGAAGAGATGAAGGAAATTGCCGAAAATGTGAGCAGTAGTGAGGAGGAGAGGGAGGATCCTCCCCTGACTCACCCACCGCCGTCCTCCACTGCCCCACCTGACTCACCAGCCGCCTCCCTCGTCACCTTCACAGCCCCACCTGACTCACCTGCTTCACCTGGCATTCTTGCAACCCCCACCGTAATGACTGTTGCTGCATTGTGGAAGAAATGTAACATTCAACAGGCCGTAAATTTCTTCGTCAAAGCCTGGAATAATACAACATTGGCAACCGTTAAACAAGCGTGGTGCGGCCGGGGTGGTGGCGGGGGCACTGTAAGTGCGTTGCTGCACCTCAGAACTCTTGTTGTTTAAATCCATCGGGCCTGTTGTCTACTGTTGTTTAGGTGACTGCCCATATTTTTGTTATTGCAGCTATATCTGTAGTACAATGTCTGAAAAATTTTACCTTTTTTATGTCTCTAAGGGCCAAAAAATGTCCAGGTATGAGGGGGTACCGCCCATATGTAATTATTCCCATAAGATTATATATTCCCATTACAGTACGCAAATTCCCAGTGCGCGAGGTCGTGGACTACCCGATCTCTCACCCACTATGTGAGCCTAATGTATATATATATATATATATTCATATGTACATACATACAGGCCATCCCATATAATTGGTTCAAGTCTTTTGTATTTTTTTTTTTTATTTATTTATTTTTTTAATAGTCCATCTTTTCTCTTGCAGACACTTTTCATCATTTACCAAGATGAACTCTCCCCCATAAACTTCTATCAGTCTTATTAGCCCCTATTTTCATGCATGTGTGGTTAATAGAAACGAGCATAAATTCAGAGACTGATATATTTATGTAGACTGTACAGTACAGTACTGCATAGATTTTTTTTAAAAATGCGAGGAAGAAGGAACCAAAGGCCATGAGCCCGCAATAAGTTCCCTTCAAGAAAAAAACAAAACGCGAGAGAGAAATTCAAGATCCGATCATTTTGAGATGCCTGGACACACCTCGTTTGAAAGACTAGAGATCATAGGAAGCAGGAAATACAAACAGAGGGAGACAGTTCCAGAGTTGACCCGTTGCATAAATGAAGGACTAGGAGAAACGGTTAGCACGATTCCGGGCAGGAACGTAAAGATGATGTGATTCAGGGGTGGGTTGGCTCTGGTACCTTTTGTAGGCCCTCTCCTTGTTGCGGACAGCATTAGAACAAGCGTGATTAAACCAAGGCTTTCTTGCGTTAGTCAAAGGATATGAGAAAGGAATGTATGCTTCCATGCCCAAGAGACTAACCACCGTAATGCGCAAGGCACACTCAGATGGCTTACGGCCACGGAAGCAATAATCATTCCAGGGAAAATCAAAGAAGTGCTGCCTGAGGGCCTCCCAGTCCGCGGCTCCAAAATGCCACAGACGACGTTTCCCTGGAGGGTCCACAGGCCGTACCGGAGTGATAGGACAGGTTAAGGTAATAAGGTTGTGATCGGAGGAGCCCAACGGAGAGAAAAGATTAACAGAGTAAGCAGAAGGATTAGTTGTGAGGAAGAGGTCAAGTATGTTGGAGCTCTCTCCAAGGCGGTCAGGGATACGGGTAGGGTGCTGTACAAGCTGCTCTAGATAATTAAGGATAGAAAAGATGTAGGCTTATTCACCAGGTGGATCAGTGAAAGGAGAGGAGAGCCAAAGGTGGTGGTGAACATTGAAGTATTCTAAAATTGAGATTTCAGAGAAAAGAGATATGGATAGAATGTGTTCCATCATAGAAGTAAGGTAGTCGAATAATTTTTGATAGTCATTACAAGAATATGTTCAAGAATACATTCCTTCTTCTTTAAAATTGTTTCTACAGTCGAGGGATTCGGTGTAAACCCACAAGCCACATCACGCAGCCTCTCCTCTCTCTCCACTCTCTTTATTTTGTCCACTTTGGTTTCCATTGTAATTGCATGTCGCTTCCTGCTGCTGCCACTACCACTCTCATTACTTTTCCATTTCTGAGACATGTTGGGGGAAATGATCAAGTCTAAATGACGAAAATCACAGCTCATTTGGCAACTCGGGACCTCTCACTAGCATGCCTGCGGCCTGTTGTTGCCGGGGCAAGATCAGTGTTGAACGGTCGACTTCAGCATGCCTGGGCAAACTCAGTCTTCCATTTGGTATTGCATCTGTTCTAGCCAGAGTCTGCAGTGTGCTGGGTGAGTTTTTTACGTGCTTTCCTGATGTCTCATAGGGTTGAGCGAGCCAGGTCGTACTCCTTAAGGATGCTGGTAGTAGTGGACCATCCCACATGAGTCTTACACAGGATCTGCTGCTTCGTCTCCAAAGTCAACACTACTCTCTTTGTTTTTCATGGTGGAGGGGTCATCATCACACATCCTAGGAAGAGGCATGCAAGCAGGTAGAGAACCACCACAACAGCCTCTGTATGCACTGCCATAAGAATGGTCCAGAAGGAGCTGCTCACTACACAAGTGTAGCGTGGGAAATGAAAGCGAGTAGCAGGGGTCTCTGCAGGTGTAGGGTAAACAAACCATCCCAACATGGCGGTGCACCAGGCTATTCTTGTCCGTCCAGGAAGAAATTTTTTGCGTGACCATAGTTTCAAAACTGACGCAAGGATTTTGTCCGAGTAGTGGTAAGAAATGTACGAATAATGGTTTGGAACAGCCAGATCACAGCGTCTGGGTAATGGATGGTCCAGATAATGGCCGTCAATATGATCGAGAGAGCATATAATTAAACACTAACAGCATACTTTTTGTGATAACATGAAAAAAGCATGGGATTCGGACAAAAAGACAACATCCACCCACTCTCCACTATCTCATCCTTGGGTAGACACCTGTGGTCCAGTGAGCCACACTGCCTCACACCTGGGCTACTGCGTGACTGATTCCCAAGCCTCCCCTCTGTTCCCACCAAATCTCTGCCACGACTACCTCATCCATGTCAGACCATCAAAACAAACCCTGAACTACCAAAAAAATTGTTCAAACCTTACACTGTGTGGAGCTCTAGCATGACACTCATCATCCTCAAAGTCCCCAAACTCATCTCCATCGGGCGAGGGAGAGCGAGGGGGGGGATGGCTGGCGAGGCGGTGTGGAGGCAGGAAACTGATGCGATGGCTTACGTGGTGTGGAGGTTGCAGGAGACTGATGCGATGGCTTATGTGTTGTGGAGGTAATGGGAGAGTGGTGTGATGGCTTACTTGGTGTAGAGGTAGCAGGAGACTGAGGTGATGGCTGACATGGTGTGGAGGGAGAGCAAGGCAGGGGACAGCTAGGTGGTGAGAGACTGGGAGATCAAGAAGGCAGAGAGGGAGGACACACAGAGGATGGAGATGCGGACCTGCTTGATGGGACATCCATTACCAGGGCAGGTGGAGGGCTGCTGGGATTCTTGGCTGGTGGATGGACTGGGCTCATCTAACGAGGTCGACATGGAGGAAGGGATGCGCTTGAAGGTGATGATGGTAGTCTGCCTGGCTGCCTTCTTCTCATCGAACAGCCCCCCGTGTATCCGCATCCCCTCCTTAGTGTTCCGCACAACATCTCTACCCTTTCCTGGGAAAGGGTCCTTATCCTGCATGATGGTGATGGCTTGGGTAACATGGGAGACCATCTCCTTCAGGGTCTTAAAGTCTAGTTCTGGCAACTTTTGCATGGCTTCATCCTTAGACTCCTGATAGGCACTTTGAATCTCCATGTTCATTAGCACCTCATTACTCAGCTCCTCTCTGTGGCTTTCCAACACTTCTTCCACGTCCTCCACATCAGCGTCATGGAAACCAGCCTTGTGAGAGAGTTCAATGATGTCCTGCTACGCGTACTTCACAGGCTGGACTTGCACTTCCTCAGGAAAGCCTCTGAATGAGTTCACACACTCGGGCCAGAGCTTGCGCCATGCAGCATTCATTGTTGCTTGCGCTATCTCCCGCCAGGCACCCATGATGTTCTTGTTGGCGATCCAGATAATGTAGCCTTGCCAAAACGACATCACAGATGCCCAGTCATCTTCATCACACGCCCCGACTCATTGCTGCATTGTATAGTAGAAGTAGTAAGCCTTAAAAGTTGTAATTACACCCTGGTCCATCGGTTGTAAAAACGATGTGGTGTTGGGGACAGGAACACCACCTCAGTGTTTCTGACCCAGTCATTCCTTGCAGGTGGATGGCTCATAACATTTATCTGCCACCAAGAAAAACCTGTTGGCCAGGCTGTTCTTGGAGGCATACTTATGCAGGGCGAGTGAGAGTTAGAAGTGAAAGTAAGACGCACAGATGGAAGAGGTGAGCCAGGCCTTCTTGTCTGACTTCCAGATCACTCCTAAGTCCTCCTCGACATAGCCAGCCAATGCCCTTGGATTCTCTGAGTGGTAGACAAGGAGTGGCTTTAGCTTCAAGTCTCCCTTAGCATTGCCTCCCAGGACAAGTGTGAGTCGGTCCTTAGCAGCCTGGAACCCCGATGCAGACTTTTCCTCCATTGCAAGGAATGTCTTGGAAGACATCCTCTTCCAGAAGAGGCCTGTCTCGTCAAAGTTCAACACTTGCTTTGTGCTGTAGCCTTCCTCCTCAATTTATGCCCTAAGTTTAGTAGCCTATGCTGTTGTGGTTTCCTGGTCAGCACTTGCCGCCCCCCCAAGCATAGTTACTTGACGGATGTCTGCGCATTTCTTAGTGTGATCAAACCACCTATGGCTGGCTTTGAATGCTTGCTTTTCCTCCAGGCCACACTTTGCTTTCACCATTTCCCACAGTGAGAGAGAAGGCCTTGGTGCATGTGATAGACTTGCCAAGGGGCACCTACTTCCAGTTATGGTCCTGTACCCAGGTCTTGAGCATCCTCTCCATTTCCTCCATCTCTGGTTCCTGGGTCCTGTTCAGGCAAGCTGCTGTCAGGGTGGCTGCCTCACCAGCAGCAACCTTGATGGCATCACCCTTCTTCAGGTTAGTGGACACTGTCTAATGTGGCAGGTGGAGAGCAGATATGATAGCACATGCGCCCTAGCCCATATTATGAAGCTTTAAAATATCCAGTTTCACGTCCATTGACTTGCTTTTACATTGCTTCTTAGCCTTCCCATCACCACCAGCATCTTCAGAGGAATGCTTGGAACTACGCTTGGCACTGCCATCACTGCTAGCACCACCACACTTTTTCCAGATACTGTATGTTTTCCATATTTATGCCTCCAAAACACAAAATCACTCTAAAATATCATGAAATACATTGCACTGATCACTAGCACTGCAGTATCACAGTTACGATGAACAACAATATGTTGCAACCTAAGATGCGGTAACATGATTTAGCACAGGCGGGTGTTAGGGAGGTCTTCCCTCAGTCGCAGACACAACGAGAAGGACAGTGCAGAGAGTGGGACCCCGTGCTAGAGACCGAGATGGCGCACCAGAGCTGTGTTGTGTGATCGGTTCTACTCACATAAACAGTGTCGGCCATCCTGCAGGGTACGGGTGGGCGCCAAGTGCGCATTGTTCAAAACAACCCATTGGATAACCAGGGACTGGCCATTGGTAGGTGGGGAAGGATGTTAATTTTTAAAATCATTATGGTGGGGTATCTTATAGCGGAGTATGCCTGTAACTTGTAAATTATCTTTGTTGCGATTCATTATTCAGTATTATGAACTGGTGTAAAATGGGGCTTGACTGTGTGTAAGTGTGAGAGACAGGAAACTGTCACCTGTGGATGTGGTAAGTTTCTGGCACTTGTAGTTTGTGGAATTTTAAATAATTAGCGAAAATGGCAGAGCAGATTTATGTGCAGACTAGGAATGCAAATCAGCTTTTTGATGTTTCAGCATTAATAGCTCTGGTGTGATCCATCTTACAGGATAAAGCTTTTTGGTATTTTTAACTTCATTTTGAAATGGCCAGATCAGAGGAGGGAAAAAATCAAGAAGTGACCAGGCGTCAGACAGAGAACCAAGGAAACCAGCTTATTACATGGGTACAATGAATAATGTGCTTTGAAGGCTGGAATAGAGACAGAATATTAATACAGTACTGACAGTGAATTAGTACTGTAGTTCATCATTTTTCACACACACACACACACACACACACACACACACACACACACACACACACACACACACACACACACATGCACATTTTTCTTCTGGGTCCTTGTGGTCCCTTTGGAAATTGTTCACTCTCCTTCCTTCCCCAGGGAAACACATCTTGGGTTGAGAACCAGTAGTTTATCCCATTTTCTGGGCATAAGTTGATAGTTGCCAACATTCATGGTTTCTCTTTCTGCATTTTTTCAATATCTAAGTTCTGTCTCACCCTGTTTTTAGGTAGGTAAAAAGTTAGATTGATGGTGACTAGTGTGGATGATGGTGATATGATGTCACTAATTTTTTTTTTTCTTTTCCCCCTAGGTTGAAAAGTTGGATGTCTACAATGCCAAGAGTGGCAAGTTCGTCACTTCCCTGTATGGAGTAAGTTGATGTTTTTGAGCCGCTTTGTGTGTGTGTGTGTTTGATAGAGAGAGAGAGAGTGGGGGGTGGGGAAGGGAGTGAGTTCGCATATGCATACAGAGTTCGCATATGCATACATGTTTTTTGCCTACATAGCCATTGTCAGTTTTGTGATTTCATGTATCCTGCTTTTTTGAAATTTTATAACAGTTCTGTACTTTGTTTTGTGTTTCTCGTACAGTACAGTAAATACTATCTTTTTTTTAATCAGTGTATCCTGCTCCAGATACAGTTGTGTACAGTACATCATTTAGACAACAAGCTGCTCTTAAAGTCATGGAAGTACAGGATATTTCATCTTTATCCCCTTTAACAGTTTTGTTTAGCCAAGGATAGACTTTTCAAACTAGAGGAGTTAGATGAAGCCTTTGTTAACCTCTTTTCTGCAAGACCTTACTCATCCTTACTTATACAGCAGTGTGGGGTTAGCCTGCTCGAAGTAAAAAATGATGTCATTTGTTGGAGGAGGTTAAAGTCTTCCATATATAGTCTATGTGAAGTTAGAAAAGGTGAATATAGTACAACAGTTAAAAAAAAAGAGTATGAATAATTTGAAGGAAGAAAGTGGAGAGAAAGTGTAAAAAATAATCAAAGAGCATCATGGTCATTGTTATCTGTGTAACCCTGAACTTGATAAGAGTGTGAGTATATGTGGCTGAGGTAAGAGCGATAAGGTCTTACCTCGTAATTGATCACCATCCTATCACTGGGCTGAGGATGCTTATACATATAGTCACCAACCCTTGAATCTGGTGACATTTTTATTGAATCAGGTGACATTTTATAATTCATATTTTATTATTCATTCTTGCAACCACCAAACTGCCATTCACCTTAGCATAAAGCTTTTGAATATGTGAGGTCCTTTCAGTTTAAGGCATTTTGTAAGGTGAATTTAAAATTGTATAGTAGTAGAAAGAATAAAGAATGTGTCCTAGAATGAAGGGGTTGATGCTCAGAATGATGACAGTTTTTTTTATTGACACAGTATTTGATTCTTGATACCACCAAGTGTTGATGTTAAGCATCTGATATCTGGAGTGAATGGGTTTAGAAACAAGCTCTTTTTAACTTTTTGTGATGACAGTTCTTCCTTGAGGATGCACATTGTTATTAACTTATCAGAAATGGTTCACATGCCCTGTCCCCTGCCATTTTGATGTCCTCCCCCCAGCTAACACAGCCCTTTCTCATATACTGTACCTCTCCATCCCTCCAACTCATCCTCAGTCTTCCCCTCCCTCTCCCACCTCTCCCCTCCACTCCACCTCACTCACATACACTCTTCTCATTAGTCTCTCACTCTCCATCCTCTCCACATGACCAAACCACCTCAGTGTATTTCTCCTAATGCATTCAAACACATCCATATCCACACCACAACGCTCCTTCACTTCTTTATTTGTCAGTCTCTCTCCACACAGACGCATGCTCCTCTTGGTTCCGTATGGTAGGGTTTGTCTCACAATACTATCACAGTCTTTTTTTTTTTTTTTTCCATGCTCACTTACATATTATTTATTACTGCTTTCAAGGAACCAGCAACTTTCATTCCCTGTTGCACCCAGTAAAGCACATCATCCTCTAAACTTTCATCCTTACTGATCACACTGCCCAAGTACTTAAATTCACTCACATTTTTCATTTCCTCATCATCCAGCCTCACTGTGCATTTAATGACTTCATTTCTCTCAAAGATCACATCTTCACTCTTCCCTACATTCACTTCTAGATTCTGTTTCTTACACTCCCAAACTCATTCACCAAGCCTTGCAGTTCTCCTTTGTTTTCACATAACAATGCAGTAACATCTGCAAACAACAGAACAGGAAGTTTCTAAATGCTGCCAGCTCTCATTAGGGCTGCTACAACATCCACTGCCCTACCTTGTATCTCCTTTATAACCTCATCCATATAGAGATGGAGCAACCCTGAAGACATGACACATCTCTTTCAGTCCGACATTCAGATAGCAAAGTTCACACACTTCACCATCCACACACACTGCAGCCTTAGCACCCTCATACATACTCTTCATGGCACTCAACAGTTTCCCATTCACTCCATATATTCACAGTATTTTCCACATTCCTTGTCTTTCCACTCTTTCATATCTAATACTGTACATGTATTTTATCGATAAAACGTGCAGTGAGTTCAGAATAATTTTGGGAAGCACTAGGTCTGTTGACATGTCAGAAGAAAGAGATTGAATACTGGTATTCATTCCATAGAGCTGAATCTCAAACATACCCTCGTCACTTTCTTGAGGCATTCAGTTCCCTTAGAGAGACACCTCAGAATTCTTAGATGTACTGTAGACACTCAGGGTATTTTCAGTACTCAGAAATCATCAGTGCAACTGCAAAATCCTTTCAGAAACTAAATGTACCGAAAATGTGCAGAGACAATGCTCTCAGACAGCAGAAAGAATTAGTGAGAACA
Source organism: Coenobita brevimanus (assembly GCF_032717465.1). NCBI lineage: Eukaryota > Metazoa > Arthropoda > Malacostraca > Decapoda > Coenobitidae > Coenobita > Coenobita brevimanus. The sequence goes on from NC_137018.1 coordinate 25,964,325, forward strand.
ATCTACAGACAGTTCTTCCAAAAAATATTAATCCATTGTGTCTGGCATATATTCCTGCCAACTCTTTTCCCAGCCGGGCATTCCCGAGAAAATCGTCTATTTTTAAACCTTCATATCTCAGATCGTGCAAGCAGAGTGAAAGAAGAGGTCTGGACAAATATGGAAGTGTGCATGGAAAAGTTTGGAAGGAATGAGAGAGTGTTTTTGATCTGAGAAATTAATGGTAAAGTAGGGAATGTGAAGGTGGATGGAATAGTTGGTGAGTGGGGAGTGCCTGCTGAGATAGGTGAGAATGGCGGTGCGTAAGTGGACATTTGTGCCGGGAGGGGGTTGGGGATAGCCAATACCCTCTTCAGGCACAAAATGATCCAAAGGTATACATGGCGAGTGATGAGAAGGGTGGGTGGTGAACTGAATGAAAGGAAGGCAGTGATTGATTATGTGTGTGTGTGGATGAAAGGATGCAAAGATGTGTAATGGATGCAAGAGCTTATAGAGACTGGGGGAGTGGACTTTCTGACCACTACTTGGTGGTGGCCAGAATCAAGGTCCAATTACGATGGAGAAATAGAAGAGGGGAAGGATGGGAAGAAGGAGTAGTTGCAAGGAGAGTGGAAAGGTTACAAGAGGATGAGAAAAAGGCAGAATATAAGAGAGAAGTGGAGGAACGATTGGCTAAATATGAATTGGAGTAGATGGGGGACGTGGAAGGTGTGTGCAGGATATTCACAGAAGAAATATGTGCAGCATGTGATGTGGTGTGTGGGGTGAAGAGAAGACGGAGGGGGGTGCAAGGAACATCGTGGTGGAATGAAGAGGTGAGACAGGCTGTGGCACAAGAGGAGAAAGCATACAATGAATGGATGAGAAATAGGGGTGTGGAAGAAGTTTAGAGGGAGAAGAGAGAGTTATAAGTAGAAAGGAAGAGAGAGGTGGAAAGATTGGTAAGAGAGAGTAAGAAGTGAATGGATGAGGAATTTGGAAGGAATTTGAGTGTAAAGTGGAGGGACTGTAAGAAAATGTTCTGGAAAGAGGTGAAGATAGTAAGACAGGGTGGCAGTGAAGTTAGCAGGGGAGTGAAAGATAAAAAATGGTAGATTACTAGTGGAGATGGGAGAAACTGTGAGCAGATGGAGAGAACACTTTAAGGAATTGTTGAACATAGAGGATGGAAGTAATGCGAGTATAAGTGGCTGGGAGAAGGAGGGAGGTAAGAAGACAAGAAGAAATCAGTAGGGTAGAAGTTGTGGAAGCAGTGAAGAAAGTCAAATTGGGGAAAGCCCCAGGAATTGATGGAGTGTGTGGTGAAATGCTGAAGCATGGGGGAGAGAGAGTAGTAGAATGGATGTGGAAGATGTGCAGATTGGCCTGGGAGGAAGGTAGAGTCCCGGAGGATTGGAAATCAGGTACATTATAATTATTCCCTTTTACAAAGGAAAAGGGGAAAAAGAAGTGTGTGGTAATCATAGGGGCATTTGTCTTCTTAGTGTAACAGGTAAAGTGTATGGTAGATACTTATTGACAGAGTTAGGGAAAGAACAGAATAATTAGTTGGAGAAGAACATGGAGGCTTTAGGAAGGGAAGAGGTTGTGTAGATCAGATATTCATTCTTAGAACTTTAGTGGAAAAGTTTCTAGAGAAGGAAAAGAAATTGTATGCGGCTTTCATGGATGTGGAGAAAGCATATGACAGGGTGGGTAGACAAGGAGTGTGGAAAGTATTAAGAATATATGGAGTAGATGGGAAGTTGTTGAATTCTGTGAAGAGTATGTATGATGTTGCTAAGGCTGCAGTGTGTGGATGGTGAACTGAGTGAATTTTTCTCTTTGAAGGTTGGGTTGAAACAGGGGTGTGTCATGTCTCCATGGATGTTCAATCTGTACATGGATTGGGTAATAAAAGAGGTACAAGGTAGGGTAGTGGATGTTGGAGTGGCCCTGGTGAGAGAGGGTCGTGTTTGGAAACTCCCTGTACTGTTATTTGCAGATGATGCTGTGTTGTTGAGTGAAGACGAAGGAGAGCTGCAAGGCTTGGTGGATGAGTTTAGGAGAGTGTGTAAGAAACGGAATCTAAAGGTGAATGTAGGGAAGAGTAAAGTGATGGTCTTTGAGAGAGGTGAAGTCAGTGAATGTACAGTGAGGTTGGATGGTTAGGAAATGGAAAATGTGAGTACATTTAAGTACTTGGGTAGTGTGATGAGCAAGGATGGAGGTTTGAAGGGTGAAGTGCTTGAAAGGGTACAACAAGGAAGAAAGGTTGCTGGTTCCTTGAAAGCAGTGATAAGAAACAGGGAAGTGAGCATGGAAGTGAAAAAGTTACTACTTGACAGTATTGTGATATCAACTCTAACATATGGAGGTGAAGCTTGGACCTTGATGGAGGGACAGAAGTCTAGAGTGAGAGCAGTGGAAATGAGTTATTTAACCCTTTCAGGTCTCGAATAGGTCCCAAGGTCACGTTTGAGAGATGCATTAAAAAAAAAAAAATTTAAGGTTTGCAAATAAAGAAAAAGGAATCATGGTCATGCACAAGGAAGTAATAGACATCTGCCTATAAAACATTAGAGCTCTACTCACTATACAAGTGCCGCAAAAATGATGGGAAGTTGCCTAGCAAGTGGTGTGTGGTAGCGTGGTGAGTATTGCAGTCTCAGTAGGTAGGTAATTTCTTGGTGTGTAGGCGACATGATTGCATTGTTTGTTTCCATGTTTTTCCATGAAAAACAGTGCACTAATATATGTACATTATATCTCACATGATTTGTGAATGATTCTTGAGATGTTTTCTGTACAAAAAACAAACTAAACAGTTCCAAGATCCATATAAAACTATCATTCTTTACAAAAAACAAACTAAACAGTTACAAGATTCATTTAAAACTATCACTTACATACTAGTTACTACTGACTAATTTATTTTACTTTGCTCTTATTTTGCTTAGTACTGTCCAAGGCTGTGGGGGTGAGGACATGGGGGTAAGCCTACAAGCTTGCCTTTTGTATGTACGTATGATTATTTTATTGTTGCTAACTGTATCACCCTGTGTACTTACAGGCAGCTGTAGAGACAGTGATCAAGTATTTATTATTTCTCAAAATTGATGGTGTTATTAGTATAACTAGGAAATGTGAGAAACTCTTGAAATATAAATCAGAAAAAAGTAAGGCGACACTAACACTCATTTGTCATTGAAAAAGGCATCACTCGCTGCACATGTATGTCCGCCTGGTAACAAATAAATGCATGGTACGTGTATAAAAGGCTTCAGAAACAACCTTAGAAACCTAAAATCATAAATCTGTAATTATTTTCCCTCACTCAGGCATTCTAACACCCAGGAAATGAATAAATATTGAGATATACAATGCGGAAATCTCTTGCTTGCCTGTGACACGGCAGCTATGTGCGTAGGCGGGAGGCAGGTGGTGGGGGATTTGAGGGAGAGTGGAGGGTGGGAGGTAGAGGGGTGGAGGATCGGTGAGAGGTAGGAGGGTGGAGGAAGTAGTGGGTGGGGGATTGGAGGGAGAGTGGAAGGGTGGGAGGTAGAGGGGTGGGAATCGGTGGAAGGTAGGAGGGTGGAGAAAGCAGGATATGAAAGGGAGGAGGGAGGTGAGAGCTATGTATCCTCCAGAGCAGTAAAAATATATTGCAAACAATATTCTTTTGCCAAATGAACTGTCTGATACCAAAATATTAAAAAATATTGCCAGATCAACAGTATAATAAAACCAATATGTGCAGCCCAACCCACCATCATGATTAGCTCTTCCCAGATTGTTTAAACTAAAATATTGTGATCTGCACATGCCTGCTAGAAGCAGAGGGGTCTGGGGAGTGGCTCGTATCCTTATTTCATTCACCAGCCTCACGCAGCAGTTTTCATTCATGCCTAAATATTCTGCCACGGGAGTGGCTCGTATCCTTATTTCATTCACCAGCCTCACGCAGCAGTTTTCATTCATGCCTAAATATTCTGCCACGGGAGTGGCTAGGAGACCCCTACTGAGAAGACCACTATAGTGGCCAGGAGACCTGAAGGGGTTAAGAGGAGCCTGTGGAGTCACATGGAGAGACAGACTGACAAATGGGGATATAAAGGGGTGTTGTGGTGTGGATGTGGATGTGATAGGAAACATTAGGAGGAACACACTGAGGTGGTTTGGCCATGTGGAGAGGATGGAGGGTGAGAGATTGATGAGGAGAGTGTATGTGAGTAAGGTGGAGGGGGGAGAGGGAGGAGGAGGCCAAGGATGAGATGGAGGGATGGGGTGGAAAGGTATATGAGAGAGAGGGGTGTGAGTTGGGAGCAGGGCAGTGAAATGGCAGGGGAGAGGGCGACATTGAGGCGATTTGTTTGTGGCCACCCCATATGGGATTGAGATGTCTGGCAATAGATAGACAGACAGATATCTCAGTTAATACTCAACCAAAAATAAAAAACTAAGTGTTTTAATACTTACCAATCCTTCGACTTAGAGGTGATGGCCCCAAATTTTCCATGAAGGGTGTGTAGTCAGAGAGAGTGAGTGGGGAAAGGGGGCAATTTTTGTTGTTTTTTTGACCATGTCCGTATGCATGGCAGATGTGCGGTGACACAATTAAGACTTAGACTAGCCCTCCACAGTAATAACACATCCAGGAGACTGCAGTCCACCACAAACATCATTTCCATGTACATTTTTTTAAAAATGTGGCCGGAGTGCTGCTGTGAGTCTGGTAACCATAGCAACGACCTTGAGGCAGGCTGCCTCAGGTACAGGCATGTGCGCTTGCTCGCCTTACCACCGCTTCACTACCACTGCCTTACACACACACACACACACACACACACACACACACACACAGATGTATGTTTGGCTTGCATTGTCACTCAATTTTAGCACTGCTGTGCCACTAGAAGTCTGGGTATTACAACAACTATTACAAATACTACTGCTGCTATTAGTTACAACAACAATGACCACCACTACTACTATACTACTACAGCTACCACTACTACCACTACAACAACTAATACTACAACTACCACTACTACAACTATTACTATTACTACAGCTACCACTACCACTACTACTAATCCTACTACCACTACTACTACAACTACTACCACCACTGCTGCTACAACTGCTACTACTACTACTACTACTACTACTATTACTACTACTACTACTACTACTACTACACAAAACCTAAAAGAAATATATTGTGAACAAAATAGTTATTCATATACTGCCCATACTTGAAATATTTTCCACAATAACAGTGATTTAGACTTTAACATAATAAATATACATACAATACACGAAGACCTTCAGTAAAAAAATTAGACACTTTTCATCATGAAACAAACTTTCTGCTTCCATTATTCACATAAATAGACATAGTGGTGGCACGAGGCACTGCATTTCCTCCTCCCTCCCTCCTTCCTTTCTCAACTCCGCTATATATTCCACAATAACATAATTTTTTTCCCTGTGATTTGTACTTTTTTCGTCATAACAAGCATACACATACAAACACTTTCAATAAATAATAAGGCATTGATTTCATCATGAAACAAACACTGCTTCCATTATTCACGTAAATTGACTCAGCGGTGGTGCAATGCTTGATGCACTGCGTATCCTCCTCCCTCCTCCACCTCCTTTCTTACTTCATTCCCTACCTCCTCATCTATCTCCTCTTCCGTGCCAATATCCCCCTCTCCAGGATCGTTAATACCCTCTGAACCATTCCCATCATCAGATAGCAGGTGAATGTACAGGGGGAAACAATGGGGGCACAGTGGAGGACTCACATCCTTCACCTTCCTCATGCAAAGCATAAATATCAACACTCATTATGGCGGTTGCATTCCTAAGAGGAAGTCGCTTTCTCCACCAACAGTTGATGATAATGTCACCTTGAGTTTTCTCCCTATCACACTGTCACAAAGGCCTTTTCTTTTCTGGTCTTTGGACCTCATTGGTGTTGAAGTCGGCGGCTGCAGGTGCTCAGCCAAGATTCCAGACACAGGGAAAACTTTTCGCTTAGGTCTATCCATTATGGAGGTATGCAAGTAACTGGAGCATGACTCAGATGCATGCAGGATGGTTGCCAGTGGCTGCATGTGGTGAAAATAACCTGTGGAATATTCAGACAATGCCGCAAAACACTAGATCATGTACAGTAAAAGTCCTATTATTTGGCAGCTGATTATTCGGTAGATCCGACATTTAGGCAGTTATGAGAAACAGTCCCATTTACAAATATCATTGATTGTTCGGCAGATGTCCGAAATCATCTCGGCAGTCCAGGAAGTGTTATCAGTGACTTGTAGGCCTAATGTTTCATTACACTTCTGTATGTTCACTAATTTCTATATTTTTTCAGATTCAGGTATAGTACTGTATTGATTACAATATTGCACAGTATCATACAGTACAGTAACCACCCCCACCAAATTAACGGGGATCGTTCTATAGCCGCTGTTGTAGACGACCATCGTTCTTCTCCTAGATCCATCAACAGTGGTGTTCCTCAGGGCTCTGTCCTATCATCAGCTCTCTTCCTTTTATTCATCAATGACCTTCTAAGCTGTACATCTAACCCTATCCACTCATACACTGATGACTCCACCCTTCACCTTTCCATTCGGTTCCCGCAATGCCCATCTCAGCAGTTACTTCAACAAACAAGGGATGAGGCTATGGCACACCTAATGTCTGACTTGGCTCGTATCTCTGACTGGGGTAAAAATAATCTGGTTGTTTTTAATGCATCTAAGACTCAGTTCTTACACCTATCAACCCTACAAAATCTTCCACAGGTATGCCCACTAATGTTTAATAATATTCAGCTTAATCCTGCATCATCCTTGAATGTGCTTGAGGTTTCGTTTACTCAGGACTTATCTTGAAAGATCATATTACATCTCTTGTAAAATCTGCTTCCAAGAGATTGGGTGTGCTAAGCCGACTCCATTCTTTTTTTACCCCTGCACAATTGTTGACTCTATACAGGGGTGTTATCCGCCCCTGTGTGGAGTACAACTCTCATGTGTGGAGAGGCTCCCCACATACAGCTCTTCTCAATAGGGTGGAGTCAAAGGCATTTCGTCTCATTAACTCTCCTCCTCTTACTGACTCCCTTCAGCCTCTGTCTCTTCGCCGCACTGTTGCATCTTTATCTCTTTTCTATCACTACTTTAATGGTTACTGCTCCTCTGAACTGTCTGCATGCATTCCTTCACCTCTACGACGGGCGCGTAGCACCCATCTAGCAGCAAACTCTCATCCCTTTTCTGTGCAAGTCTCTAATGCAAGAGTTAACCATTACTCCCAATCTTTCATTTATGCAACAGGTCAACTCTGGAACTGTCTCCCTCTGTCTGTATTTCCTGCTGCTTATGATCTCCATTCTTTCAAACGCAGTGTGTCCAGGCATTTCAAAATGATTGGATCTTGAATTTGGCTCTCTATTGTATTTTGTTTTTCTCTTGGAGGGAACTGTTACTGTGGGCTCATGGCCTTTGGTTCCTTCTTCCTCGCATTTAAAAAAAAAAAAAAAAAAAAAAAAAAAAAAAAAAAAAAAAAAAAAACGCTAATTCTTGAAATTCTTTCATTCTTGACGTCTTCGTGAAAATAACATTAACCGGTAACTGCGTAGCCCATGAACCACTGATACTGTAATACATTACCCATAAATAAATGTTGCATGTTAAATCAGTTTCCCCGTTGTTTTTAGCTGTACGGCTGTGACAGCTCTAGTGTTTTTATTCCTCAGCATAATGGTGGAAGGGACTGTCCTGTTAACCCCTAAAACGTGGATCGTCGCATTTGCGACGGTCGGCCCAAAGGGCAGAACGGCGGGTTGTCGCGTTTGCGATTTGAGTTAATTTTGAATAACCACGGGCAAACATGCTCCAGCTGGTATTGTCTATCAGTCCCGCCACCCGTGAGCTACGTTTAGCACACTTGACCTTTGTACTACTGACCTCGGTTGTTGCCAAGTCTCATTTTTTTTACCCACCGACGCACCGATGCGCGGCCCTCCCTCGTCGTGCGATATGGCAACGCGCGGACGGCTGATACGTGTCAATCTGCGCCGTCATCTCGCAAGCACTTTTTGCTCTTGGGAAACGCTTGTTTCCCCAGTTGTCACACTGTCATTTTTTCGCGCGGTTTGCCCCAGAATAGCGTCAGTCCACGCAAATCTGCCACGGTGACACCATGTCTAACTCGAGCTCTTCCGAGTCTGTGCCTTCTAGCCCTCCGAAAAAGGGTTTTGTGACCTCAACCCCCTTCAAAACCTTACCAGTAACTACAAAGGGGCTAAGTGACTCTGCAATAGCCTCAGAACTTTTGAAAGCCTCAATGGACTATGGCAGTGACGTCGGTGTTTGGTCGAGCCTGGCTGAGTCAGAGACACAATCTAGTGCTGATTCCAGCCCAGAAGTGATTGTTTCTGTGCCGGAGGAGACTGTGTCAGTGCCCAGCACCTCAACAGGGAAGGCTCCGGTGAGAAGGGGCCTCGAATATGGGAAGGGGGAAAAAAGGAAGAGGAGCGGAGACCCCAGCTCACCGCCATTGTCCCCTACGCCACGTCACGCCACCGCAAGCCCGCCACGTACTCCCAGCCCTGTTCTCTCGTCCTCCTCGTCTGCTGTCCTGTCTCCTGAGTCGTCGGAGTCTCCTTCACCACCGAGAAAGGGAAGTAAAAGAGCATCTTTACGTTTGAGAGGTTATCGTAGGCCTAGTGTTCGTGTTAGTAGAGTTAAGTCCCCTAGTATAAGGCTAACTCGCACTAGGCAACTCAGGAGTCACGCCACCGCGGGTGACCTTGACCCAAGTGATAATGTCCCTCCCACCACCACCACCACCACCACAACACCAACACGGCCTGGGATAGCCTCTGCCTTACCTACTGTTGCCCAGCCTGCCTCACCCACTCCCACACGACCTGCCTCACCCCCCGCCGCCCCAAGCACCTCCCAGCCTAGGCAGGGAACGTTAGATGCCTTCGTGTGGTGAGAGGGATCAGATTTTGTGCCTGAGGATCTGCCCTTTGACAACAGTGAGTGTGGACTTCAGGCTGACTTCCCTGTGGACGACGATGGTGAATGCCTTGACTACCTGTTGGCCTTCCTTGACAACGAGGTTATGGAGCACATCTGTACCGAGACAAACAGGTACGAGGGGCAATGTGCGCCAGTTCGCGAAGGAGAAGGTGAGGCGGCCACGCCATCCACGTCGCGGATGACAGCATGGGTGCCTCTTACGATCCGCGAGCTTTTTGTATTTATTGGATTGATGTTGCTAATGCCGCACAACTGGAAACACAAGTTAGAAGAATACTGGACTTCCGACGAGCTGTGCCCAACACCCATATTCAATAAATACATGAGCCGCAATCGTTTTAGGCAGCTGATGACTTATCTTCACTTCGCGAACAATGATGAGCCTTCCCAAACTGACCCATTATGGAAAGTGAGGGGAATCCTGAACATGATCAAAGATAAGTTTACGAGGTTCTTGCGCCCGTTCAAGAAAGTCGTGATTGACGAGTCTTTGGTATTGTTCAGGGGCCGTCTTCGGTTCATCCAGTACATTCCAAGCAAACGCCACCGCTTTGGAATCAAGTTTTTCGTGCTGTGCGACTGCAAGACGGGGTTCATCCTTGACTTCGTCATTTACACCGCCAGCAATGTCGATTTGGATAAGACTGACCCCCTTGGATTCTCTGGTTCTGTGGTGAAAGTGCTTTTGGAAAAGTACTTTGGCGAGAATCATGTCCTGTATACGGACAATTACTATACCGCTCCTAAACTCGCCAAGTACCTTTCTGAACACGGCGTCGGCTCCTGTGGCACTGTCAGAAGTAAAAGGGCACATTACCCTGCCTTCCCGAGGCTGAAAAGTCAAAGCGGGAGACGTGCACCTGAAGAAATCTGACAAGATGCTTGCGATCAGGTGGCATGATAAGAGAGTCGTGAACATGCTCACCACAGTACACAAGGGTGAAATGCTGGCAACAGGGAAGGTCGACAGAAGGACTGGCGAGCCTGTGATGAAGCCTGATGCTGTCATTGACTATAACGTCAATATGCGGCTGGTGGACAAGTCTGATATGATGATTGGAGAGATTGACTGCCTGAGGAAAAATCGTCGTTGGTACAGGAAGGTGTTCTTGCACTTGATTGATATGTGCATGTTGAACGCCTTCATCCTGTATAAAATCAAGAACAGGAAGCCAGCCAACTACTCTCTCAGACGATTTTCCAAGACTTGTGTCTACCAGCTGCTTCAGCGTTACGGCCAGGTTCTTTCTACAGGTCCCAAACGCCACCCTCACACACCTCCAGACCGCCTACAGTGTCAGGACTACCTTCAGCGACACTGCCTGGAGCCACTGCCAGCCACTGCAAAGAGGGGGAAAGCACTGAGGAGGTGTCATGTGTGCAGCCACACTACCAGGCAGGAAAGAACCTTTAGGCGCACCTCCTTGCAGTGCAAAGAGTGCAAAGTTCCCCTCTGTGCTTACCCGTGTTTCTTTGACTACCACAGCCTAAGTAGATTTTGAAAATAAGGGTAAGAATCTTTGAAAAAATACTGAGAGTGACTGATAATATTGTTTAGTTTTCTTTTACTTGCTGACAGTGACAGCCTGATGAGTGTAAATTAGTGTATGTACTTGTAAAAGCACTGACAGTGACAGTGTTTTTTGGTGTAAATAATTGTACATAGTAATAATATAAGTATTGCGAGTGACAGTCACTCCAGTGTAAAAAGATGAAAGCATATTTTCCTATTCTATGTTCTGACAGTGACGGTTTGTTGTGTAGAAAATATTATTTTTATAACACTGGACAGTGACACTGATGAATAAGGCAAAAAAAAGAACAGATACAGTGAAAGTGAGCGATAGAAATGAAGTGCGAGTGGCCGACAGGAGCGAGAATAAAGTGCCTGCCGTAAGGCTGAATAAACTCGCGCCGCGGTGGTCTTCCTCAGTCCCAATCCACAATACTGGCAGTGACATTGATTTTTATGGCCGTAATAGTGACAGGCAAACGTTTGCGAAGTCCTATGATGAAAAAAAAAGGAGTACAGTAATCCCGCATATTTCGCGGTAGTTACGTTCTTGTAACCCCCACGAAAAGTCAATTCCGCGAATACTCTATTAACAATTGAAAACTTGCACTTGTGTCCACCATGCTGCCCATCACACAGTCCATGTCCATACTGATTGCGAGACAATTCGCCGTCAGACAATTCCCCGTCAAAACATGGACGATTCCCCTTCAGAACAATTCGCACCCTGGACGATTCCCCGCCATTCTATAAATATACTAATCAATACTTTGATAAATATACTTATTATTAATTAATCAATACTTTAATAACTATATTTCAGGGGGATCCAGCAAAGTCTATGTTCAGTAGCGTAGGTTCTGGATATTATTTATTAGTTGCACCTTTAGTCAATAATTAACTTGTTTCTTCCTCGCTGTAGTCGCCTTTGAATTATATTCTAGCGTCACCCATAGCTATCTTCATTAATGAAGGCGAATTGTTTTGTGTTTGTTGTGACTGCGAATTGTCCCGAAACCTCCATACTCATCCCGAAATACCTTCTTACAAGATTGAAAGCACATACTCCATTATGAAGGAAAAACGTAAACACCGTACTGTAATACACAATTATCTACACATTTATTAACAAAACAGTACAAAATAAAAAGATGCATTAACTGGTGATAGCAAACACTCGCACGGTCGTTTCTTAGCTTGTCCAGTAACACAATTTTCTCTGCTAAGGTCATAACTTGATCGTTTTGTCACTTTGGAGTTCTTACTAATTGTATTATTAGCCTTTGGTGAGGCTGGCTTACGTCCTGGGGCCATGTGGAAAGCAAGTGGGAGGCAAGAGGCTCATATCATAGAGTGGTTACAACCACAACAGCCACTTTAAGGCAGTCATGCGTGGACTGAAGAATGCGAGGCAGAGAGCAGTGTTGCCATATCCAAACAACGAAATTATGCTAGGGCAATGAAAAAATTATGCTAGATTGAGCATATTTGTTCCAAGTAAAAAATGAATTATGCTAACTTGAAGCTAAATGATAAAATTCTATACATATTCGTGCAACATATTAATTATATATTGTTTACTATGAAAATATTAAAATGAACCTACATACAGTAAGAGGATAAATATCGGTATCTACCCATACTGCTTTTTCCCACGAAACTTACGTTTTTCTGATGGATTTTGATGTGATTCGTTCGATTTTGAGCATCATTTCCGTCGGAAATAACCAGATTTTGAGATATGACCCTCCCCCCATCCCCCTGAAATAATGAGGGATCTTTGGGGAATCGGGGGTTATAGGGAGGGGGGGAAACACAGAAAATGGTAATTTCCGACTGAAATGAAGCTGAAAATCGAATGAATCATACCAAAATCCATCGGAAAAACCTAGGTTTCATGGGTAAAGTACAAAGCTCAAACTTATCCTAACCTAACCGAACCAAACCGAACCTAACCTAATCCAACCTAACCTAACCTAACCTAATCCAACCTAACCTAACCTAACCTAATCCAACCTAACCTAACCTAACCTAATCCAACCCAACCAAGCCCAAACTGAAAGTAACCAACTATTCAAACATCTTCTTACCTTATTCGTCTCTCTCTCTCTCTCTCTCTCTCTCTGATTTGTAGCTTTTATAAAATTATTCTAAAAATATTCCATTCCATTCTAAATTATGCTAGAATGATTCTAAAACTTCTAATATGCTAAAAAATATTCCAGACTCGAAAATTTGATCAAAATTATGCTAAAAGAATAAAATTATGCTAGATATGGTAACACTGGCAGAGGGGCCACGGGAAACGGACAGAGGGTGGCGTGAGTTTACCGCGCTACAATTGGAAGCTGTGGGAATTTCAATTTTTTTTTTTTTTCAGTATATTCAAGGATATTTTTGTTGAACTTATTAATGCTAAGAAAATCCGCGAGAGGGCAAAACCGTAGACAAAAAATCCGCAAAAAATGCGGGATTACTGTATATGTGTTTTTTGCCGAGAAAAGGCAAATGTGACAATATTGACGGGAAGATCGCCACCGCGCTGCATGTCGGCCGTGCGCTTCGTCCATTTTAGCCTTATTTTCAGTTCTTATTTACAAATACGGATTCCAAACAACCTGTACGTTGTTGTATAAAGTGTACTGTGACAGATTGAGGCTGTGGTAGAAAGAAAACCGGGTTTCTGGAAATGTGAGAGTGAAGACTTTGTTACCCAACTTTGCAAGTCTTCACAAGTCCTTTGGTAGTCAACGAAGGCTCAACATGTGGCTCAGGAGAAAGCTGAATGTAAGTACTATATGCCATAAAAATTTTAATGCTCCAGGGTTAATCTATGATTTTTGGCAAATATTTTTCCACAGGTACTCAGACCCCGCTACAACCCCGCCACAGCGGGGGGATCGCCCGTACACAGCCACGTTTTAGGGGTTAAGTAAACCTAACCTAACTGAGTTTAACTGTACCTAATAATTTAACCAAACCTAACCTAACCTAAAGGCAGAAAAATACTTAAAAATAAACTGGAGGAATATGAATTGCTAAGGTCTCTCTGATGAAAGTTAAACGTACATTTAGCGCTCATTCTTTTGTTCGTTCTTGTGTTTAATGTGAGAGAGAGAGTATTGATGCAAACAGTAATATATCCCATTAACTCCTTAATGACCTCTGGCACTGAACAACCCATTACAGTACCGATGTCAAGTTAGTGTGAGCTATAAAGAAAACTGAACAATTATGGGGAGGGAACGAGGGTCATTGCTATGTTTACACAACTCTACGGTACGATTCCAAGCAGTCAGGCGGTCGGTTAATCTCATGTTTTCGCCCATTTGGTAAATACACCGTAACTTTATCAATTTTTCCGTGACTCAGAGCGATATCATAGCATGGGTTTAGGAAGCTAAATAACACATTGCTAGGTGAGCCAGACGATTATCTTCACATCTTTAAGAAAAATAAATTGATTTCAGAAGAATGGAAGAAACTTACTCAGCGTACTCAGAAAGGGATTAAAGTTCTTCCATTTTCTTAAAGATATGAAGATAATTATCTGGCACACCTAGCAATGTGTTATTTAGCTTCCTAAACCCATGCTATGATTCGCTATGATTCACGGGAGAAAATACAAAGTTACGGTGCATTTACCAAATGGGCAAAAACATCTGAGATTAACCCGAGATGTCCCATCGACATATGGGTACGTTGCAACATTTTGCATTTGCCAGTCCCGATAACGTACTGGTACATCGTGCAATTGCAAGGTCCCTAATTTGCACAATTTTCAATATTTGCGCGTGATTTTTCGTACGTATACACAGGACACCTTCCTCTATTCCTCTACAAGATGCCAAGCAGGGACAATGCCTTACACCGCATAACCTCCCTCCCCCCCTGCACGCCATTGTCTCGGCAATTCACCTGTTACCAGTGACCTGGCCAATAAAGACATTCAGGGCCAGAGTGATTCCCCAATCGATGACAATGTGGAGGACAAAGTTTACATAGCATTAGAGGAAGAAACAGTTAGAAATGATGATCAGGTAATGTGGCAAAAGAAGGGCAGGTATGGTGATGAGTTAGTGAGTGAAACAATGCTTATAATGCCTATATTACTGTTTGAAAACCAATATACTCTCGTACTACATATAAATTCGTACCAAGTAAATAAATAAATACCGTTTATGAGTGGTGTGAAATAGTTACCCTCCCATAGAACTCGTTTTCTCTGGTGCCAGCCTGCTAGAAAACCCAGTCAGGTAAGGAGGTACTGCTACCTGTATTGAGTATTTTAAACCTCAGGTGAGTGATTTCTCTATGAAATTTTAATGTTTCTCACCAAAAGTGGAGGTTTTAGCCCAAAAAAATTTTTTTGAAAATACCTCGGGATTGGTGGGTGTCGGATGTGCGAAATAGCTCGGGACGTGACGGGTTAACCGACCCCCTGACTGCTTGGAATTGTATCGTAGAGTCGTGTAAACATACCAGTGACCTTCGTTCCCTTTCCTTAATTGTTCACAGTTTTTTCATAGCTCACTAACTCGACATCACTGACATCGGTACTGTAAAGGGTTGTTCAATGCCGGAGGTTATTAAGGGGTTAATGGAATACATTAGTGTTTCCATCAATACTCTCCCTTTCACATGTAAACAAAAAAAACAAACAAACAAAAGAATGAGTGCTAAATGTACGTTTAACTTTCATCAGAGAGACCTTAGCAATTCATATTCTATCTATCTATCTATTGCCAGACGCCATAATACGGTAAGGGGTGGCCATTTGGCTTTGAGTTAGTTGTTTTAAGGGGAGGGGCACTAACCCTCCACCAACTCACTTGTTGACACGTAGGGAGCACGTATGGTTTGGTTATATGGTTACCACCCAGCGTTGTAAATGGTTTCTTGGCTTACAGGAAACCATTAGGCTTGTCACTCAATGTAAAGCCACCTGTAAAGGAAAGAAAAGCAATAAGAAGTGAAAGGAAAGATGGGAGAAATAGGAAGAGAGGAGGACAGGCACAAAAAAAGAATGATAAAGGCTAAGGAAGAAGTAGGCAGCACCTACCACAAATATTCCTTCACTTTATTTTCTGCAATTTTCTGACTATTTTATTTTGTGTTTGGAAAAAGTACTGTATACAGTACTCACTCCAAACATATTTGTAATCATATAAGTAGTGATGAGGTCACCAATACAAGTGATGTACTGAGCTGGTAGGTAATATTCCGTATCATTTCGGCCATCCAGGAAGTGTTGTCTAACTTGTAGGCCTACTGTGTCATTACACTTGCATATGTTCACTAATTTATATATATATATTTCAGATTCAGGTATAGTGTTGTATTGATTGCAGTCTTTTACAGTATACAGTACTCTCTCCAGACACAGTTGTAATGCCATAAGTGGTGATGACAGTGTTCACCAATATATTTAATTTACTGAGTGGGTAGATTTTTTGATTATTTGGCAAATCCAATTTCTCGGCATCATCCCAGTCCCATAGATGCTAAATATTAGGATTTTTAATGTATATGTGTCACCTGGACGTCCCCTGGTCATCACGTATACATGTCATCCGGACGTGATGGGTTAAACAAGTGGTGCCTGGCACAACAAACCTTGCCCAAGAGCAGTTGTTTTATTGCTATTTAACCCGTACAGCGTCGGCCGATTTGGTTTATATGTACACGCCCAGCGTCGGGACTATGGAAAAAAATTTTATTGGCTAGATGGGTCAGAAATGCTGAAAAAACATGAGTTTCATTCATGAAAACGTTCTTTTTCAACTCGAAGATTGTTTTTTTTTCCCCATGTCGGGCATTGCCGAAAATTACGTTTTTTCCCCCCATAGAGTTTTACAGCCCTTACGTAATTCGGTCGCGGCTAGTCAACAACGATTTTCGTAAGCCTTATCCATTTACTACACATGTCTAAGATACCAAAATACTTACAATAGACTAAACTATTCACAAAATATACATATCTTGATATATTATATATTGTAGGCATAAAAATGTAACATAAAATGCAGATGAAAGGTATAGAAATTAGAGAAAAGTTACTGTAACAGAAAAGTAAGGTATTTGGAAAAAAGGAATACTAATAAATAGGTAAATTAAAAAAAAAAACATGAGTTTCACAGATCGTCACTCAAATCCACAAGGAAATACTTTTTTTTTTTTTCGTATATAAGAATGCTTACTTTTCATTCCCATTCCGTAGACTTCAGAGATTTTACGTATATTTGGTGGGGGAAAATAAAAATGCAGTTATGACAATTCTAGGCTTACATTTTCGTATTCAATGCTTACATAAACAACCAAAACGCTTGAAGTGCAGTATACTATTAAAAAAATGTACTTATTGTTATTAAGAGGTAAATACTCATCCTCACTATCACTATCCACTAATGATGCATCACTATCAGCATATACCACACTTTCACTCATCTTAGACGATACAGTATCGTCTAGAGCTTTGTCTATTTCTTCTTGGGAGAGACCGGAACGACGAGCTTGAGACATCTTGACAGCGTAAAAGCTCAACTCAGAGTGATGGCCTAGGTAGGCCAAGGAGGGGGTAAGGGAGGCCTGGAGGGGTCAGGTTGTACAGTGAGACAGTGGAATGAAACAATGGTGTTCATAGAAGGTCGCGTTCACACTGTCACTACATGTAAAGACTTACTACAAGTGCGCGAATATGAGGTGGTATATATACCACCGCGACGCTCTAGTCACTGGGAGCTCAGGTGGTATATATACCACCGCGACGCTGTACGGGTTAATGCTGACTCATTTCTGCCATTTAGTGTCAGTGCACAGAGTCTAAAGTAATGGCGCAGATGTTTCAAGTTACGCCCTGTGAAAATCCGTGATTTTGTGTATAACCTTTCAAGGTCACCCAAGGTCGAAGGTCATGCTGCCAAATGAAAGGCCATATGAGACTTCCTATATCTTGGTAATAGTAAATATTTCTATCTTCAGTGAGTTTTAAGTTACAGCCCCTTGAATTTTTGTGACCTTGAGTTTGATCTTTCAGTGTCACTTATGGTCAAAGGTCAGGGCATCAATTACAAACCTGTATGGAATTTCTTGCACTTTGATAATAGTAAATATCTCTCTATCTTCAACCAGTTTCGAGTTAAAGCCCCTTGAATATCCATGACCTTGAGTTTCACCTTTCAAGGTCAAAGGTCTTGGTGCCAAAGGAAAGCCCATATTACGAATTCCTGTATGTTCCTAATAGTTAATATCTCTGTCTTCAACTGTTTCAAGTTATAGCCCTCTGAAAATCCGTGGCCTTGATTTTGACCTTCAGGGTCACTCAGTTACCTCCAAAATTTGATCACTTTCTCTTGAGACCAGTGCCCACGTGTCCTGAAAGTTTCATATAATTTCATTTGACCATTTTTCTGCAATGTTGCTAACAAACAAAGACAAAGAAACGACCAAAAACAATACCTTGTCGGACTCCCTCCGGGTGAGGTAATCGTATGACCGTAAGCTCATCCCCTGCCACGTCAGCCATAAATGTGAAATGCTTGTAAAAACACAAGAGTGTCTCAAGAATAATAAGACTAAATAGCCTGGTCCAGAACCCATACACTCTTGATAGGGCAATAAAGAATTGATAGTACTACAGTGTAATTACTAAGAGCACAAATACAGATCACTTTCACAAGGAAACAAAAATACTGTACTCTTAGTTAAGGAACATGTGAACATGCATGGCACAAATTTCTTTGCTTAAGCATTGGATTTTTTCCACCATTGCAGTTATTTACACCCCCTTCTGGTGGGGGGGGGGGAAATCTCTTACACCACTGAACACTTACAAACATGCACAGACATAGCCAGCAAGGCCAGTCAAAACCTTCATCCATCCATTATCCACCATATGATCACGCAGAGTGTCTAGGAGGAGTAGACTGTAGCACCAGTCGAGCAGGGCAGTACTCTCGAGGTGGATGGAAAGCTGATGACAGGGAGTGCTGGAGCTCCCGTTTCATCAGCCCTCAGGGCTAGTTCCTGACCATCCCCCTTTGCTGAACTTTTTGTGTCTCAGTTACACAGAGAGTAGGCCAGCATGCTCTCCAGTACAAATTTCTCTAACTATCTACACCAAACTACATGCACAGTACACACTACACTTCCTTTTCCAAAAATAAAAAATCATGGCGTCACAACACACAGCCTCGGAGTCCCCGGTGGGGGGGGGACCATAAATGCCCCCACCATCCGCCCCTCTCCCAATGACGACTCGAGGTGCCAGGAACCACTGTCTGACTCTTCTTCTTCTTCATTTCTGCAACATTCGCGGCCTTCCCTCTAACTTTCGCTCTGTTGAGCACCACCTCTCCTCCTCTAAACCTCACCTTCTTTTTCTAACAGAGACTCAGCTGTCTGAGGCAACTGACAGCAAACACTTTTCTGTATCCTCCTACTTTCTCTATACTCATTTCAAAGCCAAAGGTGGCTGTTGTGTATATATACGCAACGACTTATCTTGCTCTCATGTTCCTGAACTCGATTCTTCTGAATTCTCTACACTCTGGCTTCGGCTTTCCTGTCATTCTCTGACTAAATATATCTGTGCTTTTTACTTATCCCCTAATTCTACTGACTATCAAAAATTCTTCGACTATCTTACTTCTACGATGGAACACATTCTATCCATTTCTCCTTTCTCTGAAATCTCCATTCTTGGAGATTTCAATGTTCACCACCACCTTTGGCTCTCCTCTCCTTTCACTGATCCACCTGGTGAACAAGCCTACATCTTTTCTATCCTTAATGACTTAGAGCAGTTGTACAGCACCCTACCCGTATCCCTGACCGCCTTGGAGAGAGCTCCAACATACTTGACCTCTTCCTCACAACTAATCCTTCTGCTTACTCTGTTAATCTTTTCTCTCCGTTGGGCTCCTCCGATCACAACCTTATTACCTTAACCTGTCCTATCACTCCGGTACGGCCTGTGGACCCTCCAGGGAAACGTCGTCTGTGGTATTTTGGAGCCGTGGACTGGGAGGCCCTCAGGCAGCACTTCTTTGATTTTCCCTGGAATGATTATTGCTTCCGTGGCCGTGAGCCATCTGAGTGTGCCTTGCGCATTACAGAGGTTATTCTCTTGGGCATAGAAGCATACATTCCTTTCTCATATCCTTTGACTAACGCAAGAAAGCCTTGGTTTAATCACGCTTGTTCTAATGCTGTCCACAACAAGGAGAGGGCCTACAAAAGGTACCAGAGCCAACCCACCCCTGAATCACATCATCTTTACGTTTCTGCCCGGAATCGTGCTAAGTCTGTTCTTCGCTCTACTAAAAATAATTTCATCCATACTAAATGCTCTCAACTCTCCAACTCAAATTCTTCCCGCTCCTTCTGGCACCTTGCCAAAAATCTTTCTAACAACTTTACCTCATCATCCTTCCCTCCTCTTTTCTACTCTGATGGTTCTGTAGCTATTTCTTCTACTGATAAAGCAGATCTCTTCACACAGACTTTCTCCTCCAATTCCACCTTAGACGATTCTGGTGCTGTTCCATCACTGGCCTCAGTACTAACAAGGCATATGGGCCTGATGGGGTCCCTCCTGTTGTTCTCAAGAACTGTGCTTCTGTGCTTACACCCTGCCTAGGCAAACTCTTTCGCCTTTGTCTGTCAACTTGTACCTTTCCTTCTTGCTGGAAGTTTGCTCTCATTCAGCCAGTCCCAAAGAAGGGTGACCACTCCCAACCCTCCAACTATCGTCCAATTGCTATAACGTCCTGTATTTCAAAAGTTTTCGAGTCAATTCTTAATAGAAAAATTTTAAGGCATCTTTCCTATCACAACCTTCTTTCCGATCGTCAGTATGGGTTCCGTCAGGGACGCTCCACTGGCGATCTTCTCACCTACTTTTCAGACTCCTGGCCATCCTCCTTTCGGGACTTTGGCGAAAGCTTTGCCATTGCACTTGACATCTCAAAGGCTTTCGATTTAGTCTGGCATAAATCTTTAATTTCCAAACTGCCCTCCTGCGGTTTCTATCCTTCTATCTGTACCTTCATCGCTAGCTTCCTTTCTGGTCGTTCTATAGCCGCTGTTGTAGACGGCCATCGTTCTTCTCCTAGATCTATCGAGTGTGGTGTTCCTCAGGGCTCTCTCCTATCACCAACTCTCTTCCTTTTATTCATCAATGATCTTCTGAGCTTTACATCTAACCCTATCCACTCATACGCTGATGACTCCACCCTTCACCTTTCCATTTGGTTCCCGCAACGCCCATCTGAACAGTTGCTTCAACAAACAAGGGATGAGGCTATGGCACACCTAATGTCTGACTTGGCTTGTATCTCTGACTGGGGTAAAAATAATATGGTTGTTTTTAATGCATCTAAGACTCAGTTCTTACTCCTATCAACCCGACAAAATCTTCCACAGGTATACCCATTAATGTTGAATAATATTCAGCTTAATCCTGCATCATCCTTGAATGTGCTTGGGGTTTCATTTACTCGGGACTTATCTTGGAAAGATCATATTACATCTCTTGTAAAATCTGCTTCCAAGAGATTGGGTGTGCTAAGCCGACTCTGCTCTTCCTTTACCCCTGCACAATTGTTGACTCTATACAGAGGTTTTATCCGCCCCTGTGTGGAGTACAACTCTCATGTATGGGGAGGCTCCCCACATACAGCCCATCTCAATAGGGTGGAGTCAAAGGCTTTTTGTCTCATTAACTCTCCTCCTCTTACTGACTCCCTTCAACCTCTGTCTCTTCGCCGCACTGTTGCATCTTATCTCTTTTCTGTCGCTACTTTAATGGTCACTGCTTCTCTGAACTGTCTGCTTGCATTCCTCCACCTCTACAACGGGCGCGTAGCACCCGTCTGGCAGCAAACTCTCATCCCTTTCCTGTCCAAGTCTCTAATGCAAGAGTTAACTGTTACTCCCAGTCTTTCATTTATGCAACAGGTTAGCTCTGGAACTGTCTTCCTCTGTCTGTATTTGCTGCTGCCTATGATCTCCAGTCTTTCAAACGCAGTGTGTCCAGGCATCTCAAAATGATTGGATCTTGAATTTGGCTCTCTATTGTATTTTGTTTTTCTCTTTGAGGGAACTGTTACTGCGGGCTCATGGCCTTTGGTTCCTTCTTCCTCGCATTAAAAAAAAAAAAAAAAAAGTCAGTAGAGATAGAACAGGGACCCCCATGACAGATGTGTGAGACATGAGGTATTTTTCAGCAACTTGTAATTCTTCTGGGATCTCTCTCTCTCTCTCTCTCTCAGGGAGGGAGCAGGCAGTCATTACCTAGAGATCAAAAAGGGCCAAAAAGTTTTAGCCATGTCTGTCACCCATAGTCCCATTGACTTTTATATCTGCAGATGACTCAGCATTTCACAGTTCTTTTACACTGAATCACACATTCACAAAGTTTGGTATCTTTAACTCCCATATGGTGCACAGTCTCTATAAATCAAGACTTAGATCATGGAATGGGGTGAAATAATACTCATTTGATGCTAGAAAAACCAAATACAGTAAAAGCTCAGTTAACTGGAATGCATGGGGATTTTTCCATTCCGGGTATGGAATTTTCTGGATAATCGATTGTTACTCATGGAAATTTTCTAGGAGGCCAAAGAAATGAAATACGGTAGTACCAAACTTGGGACTTTATTTCATAATGTATATTATTCAGTATTAGATACAGTACAGGTAAGGTAAAGTACAGGTACACTCACTCTCACTAATATCTGCCTAGGGGTGTCCCCTTCCTACCTTAGAATATCCAGGGAAGAGGGGAGGGGGGGACAAAACGGGCTCCACTCGCCACTACCCTAGCTGCCGACCATCCCCCATACCCCTACCTAACCCCCCAACCCACCCGTCATTCTTAACTAGCAGTTACATCTCAAGCTGATTTCATGCTTAACACTCTTGGTCCCACTACTAATACAAACAAAGAACATTAAGATATGTTAAAAGAATATAACGATCAACATATTGTGGCAAGAAATTAATGCATTATGATGTTGACAATAAAACAAAAACGTTAACAACGGCCACCTCAGGCCTCCTGTGTTGGGTGCACTGCTTTGCAAACACACACACACACACACACACACACACACACACACACACACACACCGCTCGCTGGTGCAGTGGTAACGCTCTCGCTTGCCAACTGGTGGACGGGAGTTCGCGCCTCGCTCAGGTTGCGAAAAAGTTTCACTGACGAAGTGGGTGGTTACTGTCCCCCTTGAGCAAGGGGACGGGTGTGTGTGTGTGTGTGTGTGTGTGTGTGTGTGTGTGTGTGTGTGTGTGTGTGTGTGTGTGTGGAGGTCACAACCTTGCCTTAGATCGGACTATATGAGCTCCCAGCTCCCTTCCGGGAGAGTAAAAGCTGACGATCACGACCATCAAGTGATCCTGACCGACCCGGTGAATTACACACACACACACACACACACACACACACACACACACACCGCTTGCTGGTGCAGTGGTAACGCTCTCGCCTGCCAATTGGTGGACGGGAGTTCGCGCCTCGCTCAGGTTGCGAAAAGTTTCACTGACGAAGTGGGTGGTTACTGTCCCCCTAGAGCAAGGGGATGGGTGTGTGGGTGTGTGAAGGTCACAGCCTTGCCCTTAGATCGGACTATATGAGATCTCAGCTCCCTTCTGGGAGGGTAAAAGCTGACGATCGAGACCATCAAGTGATCCTGACCGACCCGGTGAATTACACACACACACACACACACACACACACACACACTGAAAAACACAGACATAAACACACCCAAACACACAGGCACAGACACGGATGCATGCAAACACCCAATGCATGAGGCCTGGGATGGCTGTTGTTAACATTTTTGTTTTACTGTCAACATTATAATGCATTAATTTCTTGCTGCAGCTTGTTGATAGTCATATTGTATACTTTTTACATATCCTAGTGTTTTCTATTTGTGTATTAGTAATGTGACTATGAGTGTAAAGTATGAAGTTAGCTTGAGATGTAACCGCCAGTTAAGAATGACGAGTGTGGGGCTGGGAGGAGTAGGGGTATGGGGAAGGGGACTGAACACAAACCAGCAAACGTTACCAAAAATTATTTAAAGAAAAATTTAGCATATGTTACAGGCCAAAATAATTTTGAAAACCTAGCTGCGTACACTGCTTTATCCTGTACTGTACAGAACTTATCAAGAATTATAGGGGGATGACTGGTATCCTGAATATTTTCGACCCCATGCCGGATCGAATTTGCGTTCCGGTTATACGAATGTGCCAATGCATCGGATGCTGGTTAATCGAGCTTTTACTGTATATCTTGTTTGCTAAATGACATACTGCCTGATTCACACAGTACCTTCAGTGTAATCAGTATTCCTGTCTAACAGTATTAAAACCATTGGTGTTTTGCTTAACAGAACCTTCAGTTGGGCCTCTTGCAATAGATCAATTGCCAGAACTGCCTCGGAGGAACTTACATTAATGTAATTAATATACAGGGTCCGTCGCTTTTTCACTGAGAGAAGTTACCGTAGCAGTAATTTAAAAGTCGTGTGTACTCTCAGCTTGAATGATTCTTACCCCTGTGGACTGGATGTGGGGAAGTTGCACTAAGACAACTGTATAAAATTCAAAGCAAAGCCATAAGAATAATTAATAAATCAGCAATTGCAAATGAACTACCTCCCCTACAACTATTAAAGAATGTTGCCTCCATTACACTGTTTTACAGTTACTTTTATAGTAAATGTTCAGATGAAGTTGCATCCATTGTACCACCTCTCCATGCCTTCCACTGTGCTGCATGGGCATCTGGTACTGTAGCATTCATGACTTGACCATCTTTCTGCCATATTACCGAAAATCTGCCTACCAGAATTCCTTTATTCCCTAAACCATGTCTTTGGAACCTGCCTCCCCAGAATACTCTCCTTTCAACCCATAGCAGTCAAGTTCAACTTCATAGATTTATTGTGAATGGGGGTGACTTGTCTGCTGTGGATTTTTTTTTCCCTTCCTCTGTTCATCTATTAAAAAAAAAAAAAAAAAAAAAAAAAAAAAAAGCCTACAGGCATAAAGACAAGACCTTTGACACCTCTACACCCTAAGAAATTCCTCCACCAATTTGTTTAGTGAACACTTCCCTGCACCTTCAGCATCAGTCCTGCATCCACTGACTCTTAGCCACTCAACCTGCACCAGACACTGTCTGCCAATCATCATGCCTCCACTATTTTTTCAGTGAGGTTGCTTTACTTGTGCCACTGTTGCAAAAGTCACACGGGACATAAAACACTGATAGGACTGTACCAGTCTTTAGTACTCTTAAGTCTGGAGATCCTGGGTTGTACCCATCACCGTCTACTTGGCAACAGGTCCCGACCAAGAGTTAATGACTTCTGATGGATGCAAGGAACCCAGAGACTGTCTTCTCTGACACCACCTGGCTTTAGACTCATACAACCACAACATGAGCCAATAGACCTTCTACATGGTCCTCAGTTATTACCTGTTCCAGGCACCTCAGACCTACAAGGACTTTAAGGGCAAATAACTTTCCCTGATGGTGCTAGGTGGTGATAACCATCATCCACTCATTTGATGTAGTGCTTCTTACTTCTTCACCTTTATCATTCTTTTTCTGTGTCTGCCCTTCTCCTCTTCCTGTTCCTCCCATCTTTTCTGCCACTTTTTATTACTCTTCTTTCCCTTTCAGGTGGTTTAACATTGAGTGCAAGCCTAATGGTTTGCTGTAAACCAGAAAACCATTTACATCGCTGGGTGTTAACCATATAACCAACCCATATATGTTCCGTATGTGTCAGCTAGTGGGTTGGCGGAGGTTTAGTGTCCCTCTCCATAAAACAACTAATTCAAAGTCCAACAACCACGCCTTAAGGGATTATGGCCTCTGGCCATAAATAAATAGAACTTTCCCTGACCTGCAAGACCTTCAGTACCCTTCAAGTATAGCTGGACAAGGCCATCTCTTGGGGTAATTTTGGTTATAGGGTTCATTAGACCATCTAAACTGTCACCAGCCTGTTCAGTGTCTTCTGCAACTGCTTGTGACTCCATGACACCACTGATTATTTGGTTTATGATGTGGATGCTGCCAACCAGCATCTGGAACCCACCCAACACTCTGCTATCTTCAGGCAATAGCAATGCTTTTAACAGAGTAGTGGGAACCAGCACCAGCACCACCTGCCAAATTTTTCATGCAAATGGAAAGATGTGATAGTTTTGTTTTCTGTCATCTTGGATTCAGCCTGAGTCCTTCATGAATGAGGTATGTTGTGACAAAAATGTGCTGCAACCAGATTTGTCAACTTTTATTTCCCTTTATGACTTTTGTCCCATCTTTCAGCACTTCATGCATACTTTGTGAATGGCCACAACTATTATGGGAAATTATAGGGGAAAATTCAGTTATCCAGCCTTTCTTGGAAAAAACTCACCCTGGATTCAGGATAGACTTTAAAAACTAGAGATTTGAGATATGTCCTTCCTAAACCTGTTCTCCAAAACAATCTCTCTTTACCATCTCGCAGCAGTGAGTTGGGGGGGGGGGGGACAAGCTGAGGTAAATCACAGTGTTATTTATTCTCAGCCCAAATGTTGGTATAATACAGTATATAATAATCTGAGTGACATTTCTCCTAACCTAATACAAATTTCTGACATTAGCCAAAATAAAGTGTTTAGTACCAGTAGAGAATCCGCAGCCAAATGGTTAAACTGAATAAAAAGTGAAGGCAGGAGTTGGAAATTACCAAAGATATCTTCACACTAACCAGGTTAAGGTAATGAAGTACTGCTGCAGTTACATGTACAGTAAGTTCTCATTATAAGTTGCCTTTATGTTGTACTTTTTTGCAATTAAATTCACAGCAAATTACAAAAAGACTGCTTACTAAAGTTCCAATACTACTTCTAAAGCCAGTTTAAAGTCCCCCCGGAAATAGTTGAGGTTTTGGAACACTCCTTACTTGTGATGAATAATGCTTGTACCCTATCCCACAGAAGTCAGAGTGATAATTATGAAGCCATGTGTTAATTGCATTGCCTATGGGTTAGAGACAGGAATTTCAAAGGCTTGCACAATGGGTGAATTGATGCATTTGCCATTTCACTGGACTTGCTTCTATTCTTGCAGTCCTTTTCCTATCTGTAGACAACTACACATCCCAGCATAATAGTGCGAAATTGGACAAGATTGATGTAGAGGAGGATGGTGATGTTGATGATGATAATGATGATGTAATAGAAGATGGAGGATGATGATGGTGGTGAAAATGTACTAGAAGGATGATAGTGATGGTGCTGGTGCTGCTGCTGCTGCTGATGTACCAGGAAGAGGGGGATGGTGATAATGTTGATGATGTACTTCTTTTTATCACAGCTTAAGAAGAAGAGCACCATACTAGATGTGAAGCGAGCTATCCATAAGCAGAAAAATTCCCTGAAGCCTGAGCGCCAGGAAGTGCGTGTGCAGCAAAAGAGCAAAGGTGAGCAAGAAAGTATTGGTGCGTAAGTAACACATTAGATACAGCCCTGGTGTACAGTAACAGACAGGACAGAACTTGATCATAAGTAAATACTGTACGTATTAGTATATTTTTCCTTTGCTGTGAATTTTTTGTATTTTTCATTATAAAGTAACGACTCGGTATACAACGACTTGGTATGTGACAAATTGATAGAAAAATGAAGTAAAAGTTATATTTAGTTTGGGGATAATGATCACAAAATTCTCCTATACGATAAGTGTGGTTGTTTCTTATGACAGTCCTGAGCATGTCAACAGTCAGACGTATGAGCCACAATAGCTGCCCTGCCCAGTGTTTACATTCATAGTAATTGTCTCCTTTTCATTCTGTCTCATGCATGCAGGTCTAGTGAAACACCATCGCTATTGCCAGATGACAGTGCAAGTGCACAATGAATAATGCAGTATACAAAATTAAGTGAATTGATAACTTTTTTGTGTGCAAAATACTGGAACTTGTGACTTGGAAATCATGTCTGGCAAGGATGCTACCCCTAGTGGAAAACATGGTGCTACTGAGGGTGCCAAGGGCAAGCCCAAGAGGGTAAAGTTATTTGATATTTTAGGTTAAGTGGCCTTTGACCCCTAGTGTATCCCCATTGAACCCATGTTAAATTGACATCAATATATGATAAATCTGTATGCAAAAGGCTTTCCCTTGACATAACCCTATTGCATAGAGTCATAGCTGTAATCTGTAGGAATACCATATAAGTACATCATTTATGTGGTAGGGGGTAGCAACTATCATCCACTCACCTGTTGAGGTGCTACCTACTTCTTCCTTTACTTTTATCATTTTTTTTTTGTGTGTGTGTATCTGCCCTCCTCTCTTCCAATTTCTTCTATCTCTTCTGTCACTTTTTATTACTCTTCTTTCCTTTTCAGGTGGCTTTACATTGAGTGACAAGCTTAATGGTTTCTTGTAAGCCAGAAAACTGTTTACAACACAGGGTGTTAACCATATAACTAACTCATAATTGTTCCCTGCTCGTCAACATACATGTTGACGAAGGGTTAGGGTCTCTCCCCATAAAACAGCTAACTCAAAGACAAACAGCCACCCCTTATGCGATTAAGGAGTTTGGCTGTAGATAGATAACTTTTTTTTTTTTTTACCCTGTTGCCCTTGATAAGTCAGTTCTTCATAACAGCTTACAATAAATAAAAGACCTCTTGAGTGCATGCTGATGAAATTGTCAGATGCATTCACAGTACCTTCTGTATACAGTCACAACTTGGTATACAATATTTGGTATGTGATAAGTAGATAGAACATTGAAAAAAGTTACACCCAGTTTCACATTAATGATCTCAGAACAGTGCTGGGTGGTAACCATATAACCAAACCATACGTGCTCCCTACGTGTCAGTAAGTGGGTTGGTGGAGGGTTAGTGCTCCTCTCTGTAAAACAACTAACTCAAAGTCAAATGGCCACCCCTTATGAGATTATGGCATCTGGCAATAGATAGATAGATAGATAATTGTGGTGGCTGCATCTGACAGTAGTGTGTATACACTGTGCCAAATACAAGTCAACAAACAGATGTTTGACCCAAGATGACCGTCCAGTATTTACATATGCAGAACCCTGATCTTAGACCTCTGGACATGGGCCCTCCATTGCACCACCCCTTTTGAAGACCCTGTGTCATTCGTCCATTTGCTCATGCGTCCAGCAAGTGTGATAGTCTCCCTTGTGTTCTCAGTGTCACATAAGTCTCATGCATGGAAGGCCATCAAAACACCATTGCCATTGCCAGATGACAGTGCATTTATACAACAACTAGTGCAGTGTTTGATACTAAGTTGAATGGTAACTTGGTGGTGGTGACCATCATCCACTCATTTGAAATAGTGCTGCCTGTGTCTTCCTTCACCTTTATCATTCTTTTTCTTTATCTGCCCTCCTCTCTTCCTATTTCCCCCATCTTTCCTGTCACTTTTTATTACTCTTCTTTCCATTTTAGGTATCTTTACTTTAAATGACAAGGCTAATGGTTTCCTGTAAGACAGGAAACCATTTACAACACCGGGTGGTAATCATAAAACCAACCTATGTTTTTCCTACCTGTCAGCAAGTGGGTTGGCGCCGGGTTAGTGCCCCTCCCCGTTAAACAACATACTCAGAGTCAAATGACCATCCCTTATGGGATTATGGCATCTGGCTTTACATAGATAGTTAAATTTTTGTGTGTGAAGTACAGTCCTGGAACTTGTGACTTGTAAATCATGTCTGGTCAGGGTGTTATTCCAGGTGGAGAACATGATGCTACTGATGGTGCCAAGGGCAAGCCTAAAAGAGTAAAGCATAGTCTTTCCCATGGTGTAAATTGGACATGAAGCACCATATGGACGGACAGGGGATAAATAAGATAATCGAGGCTCTTAAGCAGCTATGGTCCATTTTCTCCAGCACATTATAAAAATCTAAGGCTGTCCCACCAGTGTCACAGAATGTGCCTACCCTGACTGCTTAGTGTCTAACAAACACTAGGGAACCCAATATGGAGGAGATGGAGCATCTCTTAACACTGTGGGTTAATGCAGTGGTTCTAAAACTTTTTAGGTCCGTGTCCCACCAAATAATATTGGCAAGACTTGCAGCCCCCCCCCTCCTCCCACAAATCTGTCTACAT
Source organism: Coenobita brevimanus (assembly GCF_032717465.1). Taxonomy (NCBI): domain Eukaryota; kingdom Metazoa; phylum Arthropoda; class Malacostraca; order Decapoda; family Coenobitidae; genus Coenobita; species Coenobita brevimanus. Next base: position 25,994,095 of record NC_137018.1, read on the forward strand.
CTCCCTCCCTCCCTACCCCTAACACAGTATAGACCTACTGCCTCAGACTGCATATGTAAAATGATAGATTACCCACTTTTCTCGCACAAATTAAGTAGGTTTATTATGAATAACCTACAATCATTAAGGCCCCCATACACTATCAGTCATGACTGCACAATCATGGTGATTGTGCAACCAGTTCAATCATTGGTTTTGGCCACACACTAGTAATGAGATTGTGCAATCGTCAGTTGTCGTTTGTGATTCATCCAGTCAAGATGAGTAGGGAGGCTGCATGTATTGCCATTGTCCTTGCCCTAGAGAGCATGGAACCAAAGAAGAAAAGGAAAAGAAAGGTGTGGATGAAGGATTGGCTTAAGAAAAGGTCGCATTGAGGTCTGTTGCCTTTAGTTTTTCTACTAATTTATGATAGCATTCCCCTTTCAAATTTCTGTTTTTGTATTCATCACTTTTGATCTTCCACAATGCTGGGAAACCTCAGTACAGTTCAAGAAATTCCCGCCAAAACTCCTGAGTGTCCCGTGTACTCACCATGGCTGGTGGTGGAAGACTGACGTTTTTGCCGAATCACTGCCACACACCGTCAGTCATGATTGTGCAAGCGTCATGATTGACGGTTAAATATCAAACCATGTTGGACCATCTTCAATCATCTTCAGTCATTTGCACAATCCTTCAATCATACCCACACACTATGGATATGCTTGTGCAATCATCATTATTACGCAGTCATGATTGATAGTGCATGGGGGCCTTTAGCGAGATGAACTGGCCTTCATTTTGGAACAACTCCATCCTTGGTTTGCTGCTGGAGACATTAACTTTGAGATCATCCTCTACACTGAGTTGTTATTGGTATTTGCTTTTAACTTATTTCAGTGCAGAAATGGTTGTTTGACATAAGCGGGTTGATCTGAAAGGAATCAGTGGCCATGGAAATTCCCCTGATACCCAGATTCAGAAATCGACAAGTTTTCTTGTAAACTTTAACTGTAAGGTACAGCTACTGCAAATTGACTTAGGACCTCCCCCTACAAGGTATTAATAAACACAGAGATCATAGTATATCACAATGTTTGTTCATGAAATGCCATTCATTAGTATGAAATCATATTTCCCTTGTTTTTCAGGACCAGTTGGATGCATTTTGGTGTGGAATCACTTAGATCTCTAAAGTAATCTAAGGACATTTCTTTGCACCAAACATCTGTCAGTTCCATCTCGAGGTTGTCCAGATTGGGTGTCTTCTTCTTTGCCGTGCTTTTCTTCAACTTTGGCCAGCAGTTTTCTATCGGATTTAGATCCGGACTGTTGCCAGGCCAGTTGAGGACTTCAATCCAATTATCCTGAAGCCATTTTGTCACCTTTCTTGACTTGTGACATGGAGCTGAATCATGCATGAAAAAGTTGCACCCATGAATAGCAAAAAAGTTTAACTAATGATTTTTCAGAACTTTAATGTACCAGCCACTGTTCATCATCAAGTTCTTGGGAAGAAAGTAGAGGCCTCCCCTTCCCATTTCACCCAAGAAACACCCCCATACCATTACTGATTGTGGGTGCTTAACAGTGGGCACCGTGTAAGCAGGGTCATATCGACAACGGGAGGCAGGGCGACGAACCTTGGCAGAACGCACCTGGAACACTTGAAATGTGCTTTCATCGGAAAACATAACTTTTCTCCCCTCCTCCGTTGTCCAGTGTGCATACTTTTTGGCAAACTGACTGCACTGCTTCTTCATGAGGTCAGTGAGAGGCAGTTTCTTGGTTGCGGTGCAGCTTGGCAAAGCCAGCTTCTTTCTTCAAGTAGTGTTGGATATCTTGTAACAGCTGGGGATGCATTCTCTTCAATTCTGCTGTTGTCAGTCGAGGATTTTTGATTACTTCCCTCTTTAGAAGCGTATCTGTACCTCTGGAAGTCGTCCTCTTCTTTCCACCGCTGTGCTTGTGCTCTGGTACGATGTCAGGTGGAGGACAGCAAGAATCTTCATGACAGTCGACGTTGTGCGTCCAGTATGTTCACAAATTGTGTTGATGGGGACATTATCCTGCCTCCATGCAATGATACGGACCCTCTCATCCCTAGAGCGGTACTTTCCAGGCAGGACAGCTCGACTCGAGGAAAATAACAGGGCAAACAATACTACATACGAAAAAAGAGGGAGGTGCAAGCTCGGAGCGACGGGAACACATACTCCCACTCTTGCTTTTGGGCAAGCACGGTCATGCTGAGTGTTTCACCACCCGCTGCCAACACCAGAGGAGTTGCCAGTTACTTGTTGCCCAAAAAATCACTTGGTAGAGGTGAAATCACAAAGCATAGACATACAACTAACTTTCTCATAGCAATTTTGTGTGTAGGTCCTAAGTCAATTTTTGGTGGTTGTACTATCACTGGACAGCCCCTGTATTGCATCCTCCAGGTCTGATGGCAGTTGATCCCCAGCAGCAGTGAATTATTGTCTTAGCCAGTCATATATGTATGTATATATATATATATATATATATATATATATATATATATATATATATCATCATCATCATTGCCAGACGCCATGTATCCCAAACGGGGTGGCCAATGGCTTAGAGTTACTTGTTTTACAGGGAGGGGCACTAATCCTCCACCATATATATATATATATATATATATATATATATATATATATATATACACACATACATATATACAGTACCCTCGCGTCCAGCACGGTAATATTGTCATGCGTGGGTCACTTGTTGGACCAAAAACGTGTTGGACTAACAATAGAGCTTATGGGGAAAAATGAATTATGTCAGCAACCCTCGGAAAAGTCACCCTAAATACCTACCATATACCTATACATATATTGGTACTATTGTAATTATAATAAGTTATACTGTGCTATGAATGATAACTAACCTTTTAGGATAGTGTTGGTGGGCTTGCTGGGAATGGAAGGTGGTATCCAAGGCTGTAGTTAGTCCTACTGGGTCCCCGGAGGATGGCTGCTGGCGTCACTAGCGGGTAATGGCTGTTGCTTCTCCTCAACCTCCCTCATAAATCCTTCGAAATCAAACCTCCATCATAAATCCTTCGAAATCACACTCAGAATCACTATCTTCGTCCACAGTTATGGAAGGTCCTGCTTCTGCCTGTCCTAGCCCTGTAATCCTCGGCAAAGTGCATGCTTCTCACACTGTTGCCAGAGCCCCGTCTCGTGACTGTGGAAAGTGATCGCTGTCGCTGACTCGGTAGAGAATAAGGAGAAGCAATTTGTTTATAAACTGGTACGCACGCCGATGAGAAGAGTTTCAAAACGATTGATATTTATTCTAAAATATTAATATGTATTCAGTGTCAGGCTAAATGTTCAATGCTGTAGTACAATACATTCTCTGTTGAGCCGCCTGGGTTTTGGTCACACTGTTTTCCCCATCGTATGCTCGGTAGGAATCCATCCAGATGAATTCCAAATGCCCGTGGTATCGTCGGCAATTTTACCACGTTACTGTTCCGATTTACCATCGTATCCTCGGCAAACCTGGTATGAAGTGCCGTGTGATAGCCTTCGGCTGCCAGGATCTTGTCTTAAGTTTTTTATGATGATCACGTTGGCTTCATTCATGTCGTAGGCCTTGACAATGTCAACTTTCCTTTTCCCTTTCTTCTTCCTCTCGATACTTTCTAGCTTGGTGGCCTGAGGGAGTTGCCGACGCTTCTTGGGGTTCTCAGAAGGCTTCCTAGGCATCGTGAGCAGGGTAAAATGCAGTAACAAGGGCAGAAAATGGAGCAAGAAAAAAGCACCTTCCAATGCAATTATGTGAGTGAGTGGCTCTGTGGCGGGAGAAATTTAAACAAAACATCACGTGACACCAGAAGCGTTTTTAATTGGGCGGCACCACGATCACGTCACGATAGCGGACGGGGAAGGCTACTTGATCAGAAGTTTTTCATTGGCTATCATCATCATGGGAATGTTCAGTATGGCCGTGTTGGACTGGGGGTGATCGTGCTAGAGTGAACTCTGCGGATTTGGCCCACTTCTCCGAGCTCTGTGCGTGTTATGCTAACACATTCGTGTTGCAGTAATTAAATCGTATTAAATAATACTAATTAATTGCTCACTGTGCTGGACTCGAATCGTGCTGGACTAACGCGTGCTGGACGCGAGGGTACTGTATATATATATATAAATATTTTTTTTTGAGATGTACTTTCAGAAGGTTCCAGAGGTGACAAATGATCATTTCCTCGATGTTCTCTAAACTCAGTCTGTTCCCTTCCATGAATTTTCCAGCATTGGGAAATATTTCCACACTACTCTTCAGTACTTGCATGGTTCATCGTACCAACTTGCTCGTGAATGCATCAGGCATATTAAACAGAGACAAGCTATCTGTGTGTGGTCCTTGTTGTGATAAGTTCAACATGATAAGTTTTTTGAATAAGGAAGACAGACAGGTAAGATTTGATAGTCAGTCAGGGTCAGCCAGATGGATGGTGAATTTCGATCCAGAATCGATTACAACTCATACAGGTGGGTGAAACCTTGCTTCCAGGATAGCCACTTTGCCTTTGAATGTATCAGTAGGGCTTCATGATCCTTGCAAATTGTTGCAGACAGCCTGGCATTCATGAGATGCTATATTATGTTGTATTCTATTCTACTTGCAGTTTGAAAGATGCTGTCATGTGTACCAATGGAGCTCAGCATCAACAGGGACTGACATTTAACACTTATGGTCAGGAAATAGTGGTGAGGGACAGGGAGAGGGAAAGAATATCTTGATTCTGGGCAAAAATCGCATAAGTTTTTCATCAGTTGTGTGTTTGTACAGTATTCTAACAAATGAAAAACTGAAAATAATTATTCAGTATTATCCAGCATCATAAGCTGATGAGTAAATACCATTAATTGACATTGGTAACAAAAAATCTCTCTATCCTTCAAAATTTATCATAAGCCTCAATGGTAAACATGCACCAGATGCCAGGAATTCTGCAGTTGTAGGCTTGGTAACTGCTGTATTGTGCTCATATCATCGTTTGACGTTACTTGAATTATTGTCCGTCTGTTTATCTATAGCCAGACCCCATAATTCTAAAGGTTGTTTTACAGGCAGGGGTACTAACCCCCTGCCAACCCAATGTTGGCACATAGGGAACACTTATGGGTTTGTTGGTTAGTTACCACAGAGCATTGTAAATGGTTACAAACACTAGTTTTCCACACACAATTTTCGCATATAATTCTCACCCTATATTCCAGATGCCTTACTCACCTGTAACATTTCATGAAGCATAGAGTACAAAACATATGCAACTTAAATGATACATTATACAATCTCTGAATTAGTTTTCATTAGACTACATATATTTTATTATAAGGAAAAAAAAAAAAATGGGAAAGCAGCCCCATTTCTTTTTGATCATTCTAGAAGTTATCCCATGACCCTTTTAAATCATCTTGTGACCCTTCCTGGGAGCCATGACCCACAGTTTCAGAGTCCCAGAGTTAATGAAAAACAGAGTGAAGCAGCCCCTGCATTGTAGCTTCATCTGCATCAAGGCTCTTGATCTGTGGAACAATTGCTTGGAAAAGAGAGGAATGGAGGCAAGTGAGCAGTTCAATGCAAGCCCTGGATGGTTTAAGTGGTTAAGGCCTGTGCCAGCCTTAGACATTTGACCATGCATTTTGAGGTTGCTAATGCAGACCACTTGGTGCCTGAGGCCTTCTCTGTCAAGCTGAAGGCAGTCATCAAGGAAGTGGGATATTATCACAGATAGATCTTGAACTTTGATGTGCATTGGACTTTAAGGTTGCCAAGGACTGCATTATCCTCCTTCTTCTTGGTGTGAATGCAGGTGGGGACCTTAAGCTGAAACCCCACCTCTTTTATCAATGAGAGAATCCCCTGGCACTGGCAGAATATAAGAAGAGCCTGGGGGTTAATAGGAAAAGCAACACCAGGGCTTTGCTGACCTCTGCACTTTGCCAGTCATACTTAGCAGGTTACCTGCCCCTCTGCCTGTGTAACTATGCCAGCTGGAGCAGTCTGGCAAACTGCTTCCTCCTCCTGGTGAACAGTTCCCTGAGTCGCCCTGATGGCATGGAGGACTGGATGGACAATATCAAGGTGGTATACCTGCCCCCCAACACAACAACATTGCTCCAGCCTATGGACCAAGATGTCATTGTCACATTTAAGGTCCGTTGCTACCTCCATCCGTCATGGAGTAGACAGTGAGGGCGAGCAACTTGGGGGAGATTGACACAGTACGCCGATTTTGGAAGATATGCAACATCAAGAACTCCATCAGTAGCATCAGGATGGCATGGAAAGAGGTACACTCAAACACACTCAATGCTGTTTGGAAGAAAGTGTGGGCAGAGTGTGTTCACTCCTTCAAGGGGTTCCTGGCATTGAAGAGCATCTGCTGTGAAATTCTTGACTTCTTGCACTAGGCAGGGTTTGACGAGGCTGACGTGCAGGAAATCCTGGAGACCTACACTGAGCAACTTTCCTCTGAGAAGTCCATTGAGATAAGGGAACAGGTGGCAGAGGCACAGGAAGGTGCAGAGGACGAGCCTGTTAATGTCCTGGATATTAAAGCACTGAAGGAATTCCTTGTTATTGTTTATATCCAAAATCCAAAACAAGGATGGGAACCCAGCAGAAAGTGATGCAGTGACATATGGCATAGAGTATTGCTTGAGTTCATAGAGGGATCTCCTGGCAACTAAGAAAAAGGCAGCATGGCAGACCACCACCACCGTCTTCTTCCCTCTTGAGACAACCACCAGCACTGAGGAAGAGTCAAGGCCATCAACAGGTGGGGTACAAATGCTGTACCCTGTCTCACTCGCCTCCGTCTTGTCTCTCTTGTCTTCATTGATGCCTGGTTCACCCCTACACTCCCCCTCCGCCACATTGCTACGTTCTTCTTTGGCCTCGCTGCTTTGATCTCCATATGTCTTTGCCACCACCATCTGAGGACCTGAAGTGATCATCCAGGCTGTCCAGGTGACCTACAGCCTTCGGGGACCCTTGGTGATACTCGAATCAGCTTAGGACATATTTTATGTGGTTGGCAGAAATGCATTTTTAGATTTTAGGTTGCATGGCCCTTGACCCCCAATGTGTCTCCATTGAACCCATGTTAAATTGACAGTGATAACCTCATACTGGGTCGTCATTGTATCAGGCTCTAACAGCTGCTAACTTTTCAGTTGGATGATGTCTTACATACCTTATTTTTGTCAGTGAATGAAGACTTAATTCAACAAAAGGGAAACTTTTAGTACTAAAGAGGCTAGAACAAAATCCATCAATCCCACTCAGTATGGTAATGTCATTTTTGTACTCCTGTTACTCTACAGTACTGCCAAATTCAGTTTATGAGACACCACTTGTGCCAAAAGAATTAACCCTTTCTCAATGACACATATTTTACCGTTTATTTTTCCTGCTTCTTGACAGTATTATTGTCTTCAGGATAACCTTGAGTAAAGAAGTTATTGATGGCTATAATTAAGTCCTCCAATTCAAAATGTCTCTGACCAGAATAAAACTGTTTGGAAGTAGCAGGAATGAAATGCAAAATACATATATTATCATTGGGAAAGAACAGGCATCATAATCCGAACAGATGCAGAGGAAACTTAGACCCAAACCTGAATCAGATTGTCCAGTGGTAGGAAGAATAATGTTCAAAATGTCATGGTAGGGAAGGGGTTATCTGTGTATCACAATATTCCCTACAGGATTGAAAGAAACCGAGACCCTGGAGGACAGTGGTGTACTGACAGAGTGCCGTGTGTACGTGAAGGACCTTGGGCCGCAAGTTGGGTGGTCCACTGTGTTCCTGGTGGAGTATGCTGGACCACTTGTAATATACCTTTGGATGTACCGCCGACCCTGGCTGTTCTACGGAGAAGAGGCTGCTGCAAAACCCATATCCTTCTGTACCCAGTTAGTTTCCTATGGCCATTTCATTATTATGTGTTAACTTTCTTTGCTTTCCATGTTTTGTCTGCATACCTTGATAGTATAGTATCCATCCCATCTCTCTAGCCCTCTAGTGCAACAACTCAGTAAATCCCAAGACCATTTTACTACTTTATACTAGAGGTATGTGTACCTTCCATGTTTTGATTTCTGTTTTTTTAATATATACAGGTTTTTAAAATACAGCATGTTCTTTAATGTTCTAAATGTTTTCGTTCAGAGTGCAGTGACCTCGCATCCAGTACAATAATTAGATCAAACACTTCCATACTGGACTATTTCCATACTGAACAAATAATGAACCTTTTGGAAAAAACTTATAGGATCAGAGAAGACTAATGTAAGGCACAAAAATCTGTAAAATGTTGTAAACAGTGATAGATAAACACAGACAAATGCAGTTTAACATATGTGGGTTGGCTGTTGGTGTGCATGGCATGAATATGGGCAGGCAGCATACACATACACACACACACAGGACGTCAGAGAGTAAGCACATCTATCACCTCGCTCCGAGCTAAACATTCGATTCAATTGGCTATACCTAAATAGCATCTTTATACGAGTCAAGCTTTGTACAGGGTTTATTTAAATGGTATTATAAAATATTAGCGCAAGTTTAAGCAAAGTGTTACCCAAATAACAGAACATAACGTTGGGTCTAGTTAGTACTTGGATGGGTGACTGCCTGGGAACACCAGATGCTGTTGGCATCCCTACGTGTCAAGTGGGGTTAGTGGAGGATTAGTGCCCCTCCCTGTAAAACAATTAACTCTAAGCCCTTGGCCACCCCGTCTGGGATACATGGCATCTGGCAATGAATGAATGAATGAATGAACTGGTTAGTGCAGGAATGTGTTGATCAAGTCACAGCTGTTTCAGCTACTGTATGGCACCACAGCCGAGTTAAGATGCACAGTTGTAAGTAATAACTTGCCTTTTCTTATTATTAACATAAAAGGACCACCATATTAAGTGAAGTGAATATGGAAGGAGCTGGGAAGAGAGAAAGGGTTAGAAAACAGGATGATTTCTCCCAGGAACTGGTTGAAATAGAAACATTCAACAAATTAGTAAAAAGGGTGAACAGATTGGAAAGGGCATTTCAGTGTGAAATAGATGACATTAAGAAGCAGCTGCACATGCAGAAGGAAGAAAATGAAAAATTAGTAAAGGAATTAATCGGGAATGAGACAACAACAGATTAGCTGACACTTAAAAGGAAGATCAGAGAAATGGCAAGTACGGTTGTTAATCATGAGAGTATTATGGAGGAATTCAAAAATGATACAGAGACTGTTAGGCAAGCAAGTAGTCTGATCGACCAAAATAATGATATTGAAGAGAAACCCAGGTGAATGAAGCGATGTAAAGTTATAAAGATGATGTGGAAACTACAAATGCTGAAATGGTGAACGTTAGGGAAAACTTAGAAACAAGAGTCAAAGAAAAAAGCATTAGAAAGGGAGTGAAAAAAATAATCCAGAATAGCCCCAACTTGATAAAAGATTCTGCTGTCAATAAATCTGTAGTAATTACTGGCACAGAGGAGGAGAAATAAAAAACAAAATTTCAAGAGACAAAAAGGAGATAGCAAATATAATGAGCATATTGAAGGAAGTATCAAAAGAAATCTGCAGTAAAGACATCGAGGAACACAAAAGGTTAGGGAGATATGAGAGAAATAAGACAAGGCCACTGAAAGTAAGCTTCCAGAGTGTGAACACAGTGGAGGCAATACTAAAAAATGCAAATAAACTCATGGTAAAAGAGGAATTTAAAAAAAGTATGGATAAAACGATGCCTAACTCTGGAGGAATGGGAATACTAAAAGAGAAGAGGGAAGAGGCAAAAACAAAGAACATGGGAAGCTCAGAAGAAGGGAAGAGTACTCTTTATTACAAAGTAATAGGACTGCAGGGAAGAAAGTGGTACATAACCAACAGGGAGGAGAAAGGAGGAAGGCAGTAGACTTGAGTCATGGCAAGTATGTAAATAAGATGGTTAGGTTGATGTACTCAAATGTAGATGGAATGATGTCAAATTATTAGAGATAGAAGACTGTATCAAAGAAAAGGAACCACACATTATCTGCCTAACTGAAACAAAATTAACCCCAAATCTATCAAATGATACCCTAAAATTAGAGAAGTACAATATATGGAGAAGAGACAGAAATTTAAGAAAGGGAGGAGGAACTATAATCTTAACAAAGGAAAATCTGCAAGTCAAAGAAATAAAACTAGATATACCCTCACAAGTAGAACTGATTGCATTGGAAATTAACACATATGAAGGGAACTTAATTGTGGCAAATTTATACATGTCACCTAAAACAAACACCTGGGAAAGAGGCAAATATGAAGACATGGCAGTAAGTACAATTCAGAGTTTAAGAACATTATTACATAGAATGGAAGAGAAATCTGAAAGAATTGCATTACCTGGAGACTTCAATTCAAATATAAATTGGAATACTCTAGATGTAAAAAGCCATGAAAGCAATTTGGATCAAAAGCTCTTAGATCTTGTGCAGGAGTTCTTCCTAACACAGCATGTAAAGGAAAACACCAGAAAAAGAGGACTTGATGATCCATCTGTATTAGATCTGATATTTACCAGGCAAGAAAATGAAATTGACAATATATCACCCCCCATTCGGCAAAAGCGACCATGTAGTATTAAATTGTTCCTTCTGGATTGCATATGACGTTACAGCAATGAGAGATACAAAAAGAGTCTAAATTACAAAAAGGGCAATTATCCTGACCTGAAGAAGCATTTCTCAGAAATAGATTGGGAAAAAGAATTTAGAGGACAAGATTTAAATGTTATGTACAGTATAGAAAATTCTGTGATCTTATGAAACAGGAGTCCAAAATTACATCCCACAGCACAAAGCAACAGAAATTAAAATAAAGAAATGGTTTAATACAGAGTGTAAAAAAGCAAAAGAAGAAAGAGACTGGCTGTGGAATAGATACAGAAGACTCAATAGTGAGAGGGCATATAACAACTATAAACAGGCAAGGAATGATTATACAGAGATAAGGAGGGAGGCTCAGAGATAGTTTGAGGAGGATATTGTAAATAAAAGTAGTGATGAACCTAAGCTTTTTTACAGCTACATCCAAAGTAAAACCAAAGTTAAAGATAAAATACAGTCCATTACGGATGAGGGGATCATCTGTACACAAGAAAAAGATATTTGTGAAGTACTAAATAAAAACTTTCAATCAGTTTTTATAAAAGAAAGAAATTTTGAGAGAGATGATATGGAATATGCATGCTCACATGTATTACCAGATATGCAAATATCAGAAAAAAAAGTACAGGAGGAGTTACGTAAATTGGACAAAGGAAAAGGAAATGGTCCTGACATAATTTCAGGTTGGGTGTTGCATGAATGTGCAGAAGAGCTAAGCAGACCATTGTATATAATATTCAGTATTTAAGGAATCCTTAGGTCAAGTTAAAGTACCAGAAACTTGGAAGAAAGCAAACATTGTTCCCCTATTCAAGAAAGGGAATAGACAGGATCCACTCAACTCCCGACCAGTATCACAGATCAGTGTTGTAAATAAGATACTAGTAAATTTGCTAAGGGAAGTTTGGGTAAAAGATCTAGAAAAATACGGTATGATAACAGAGAGGCAGCTCGGTTTTAGGAAGGGAAAATCATGTGTTACAAATCTTTTAAGCTATTATGATAGAGTCTCCTGACATTGAGAGGGCCTTCCCTACGTGCTAAGGGGTCTTTATATGCAGCATGTGTTAGGAGTTAGGAGTGTAATGCTGTATGGCAGTGAGACCTGGGCAGTGAGGGAGGAAGATATTCGCCGGCTCAGACGTACAGAAATGACAATGATTAGGTGGATGTGCAGTGCGTCCCTGCGTCCAAGGCCTGGAGGGGCTGGGTTTACAATGGAAGAGTTGAGAGGTAGGATGGGACTGGAGTGTATTGGTGTTGTGATGAGGAGAGGTAGATTGAGGTGGTTTGGACATGTGGAGAGGATGGGGGATGATAATTGGGTGGGGAAGGTGAGAAGTGTTAATATTGGGGGTGGGGTTATGAGGGGTAGACCGAGAAAGACATGGGACAAGGTCATTAAGTGTGACCTTAGGGTTAAGGGACTGAACAGGGAGGCTGCAATGGATCGTGCAGCGTGGAGAGCCGCCATTAGGTGACCAAGGCCGACACATGCAAGCATGTTGGGGCCTTTAAAAACGAAAACGAACGAAAACGAAACCTTACAGAAAAGAGAAGGATGGGTGGACAGTATCTATTTAGATATTAAGAAAGCATTTGACAGAGTACCGCAACAAAGACTTTTATGGAAACTGTACCATCAAGGAGGTATCCAAGGAAATCTCCACAGGTGGATGCAGGATTTTCTCAGAAAAAAGGAAATGAGAACAATATTAAGGGGAAATTACTCATCATGGAGGGAAGTGACCAGCGGAGTGCCACAGGACTCAGTGCTGGCACCAATTATGTTTTCAGTATATATAAATGACAAAGACAGTAACATTGGAAATGGAAGCTACGTAAATATGTTTGTGGATGATGCAAAAATTCAAAGGAAAATTACTAACATAGATTCTTGCAGAGAGTTGCAAGAGGAAGTGAACAAGCTTCATGAATGGAGCAATAAATGGCAAATGGAATTTAATGTGGATAAGTGTCATGTAATTAAATTTGGTAAAAGTGAGAAAAGACCAGATTGGGATTATAAGTTAGGAAGTTCAACCCTACACTTATCAGAAAAGGAGAAGGACCTAGGAGTAATTATCAGTAACAGACTATCTCCAGATGATCACATCAGTGAGAAGGTACAAAACATGTATACATTGTTTTTTTTTTTTTTTTTTTAAATGCGAGGAAGAAGGAACCAAAGACCATGAGCCCACAATTGTTGTTCCTTCCAAGAGAAAAACAAAATACAAGAGAGAGCCAAATTCAAGATCCGATCATTTCGAGATGCCTGGACACACTGCGTTTGAAAGACTGGAGATCATAGGAAGCAGGAAATACAGACAGAGGGAGACAGTTCCAGAGTTGACCTGTTGCATAAATGAAGGACTGGGAGTAACGGTTAACTCTTGTATTAGAAAGTTGGACAGAGAAGGGATGAGAATAGCTAATATGAGAATTGCATTCACATATATAAATGAAGATATGCTGAGGAAGATAATAACATCATTCATCAGACCAACCCTGGAGTATGCATCAGTAGTCTGGAATCCTCATCTCAAAAAACACATAGATATGATCGAAAAAGTACAAAGGGCTGCTACAAGATGGGTACCAAGCTTAAGGGATCTAAGCTATGGAGAAAGATTGGAAAGACTGAATCTACCAACGCTGCAGGAGAGAAGGAGAAGGGGAGACATGATTATGCTATATAAGTGCATCTCAGGGAAAGAGAAAATAAACATAAATGAATATATATCATATGGTGAAGCATCAACAAGAGGACATTGCAAAAAACTGCATAAAAAGAGAGGTGATAAAGACATAAGGAAATTCAGTTTCCCAAATAGGGCAATTGATCAGTGGAATGCACTACCGAATGAAGTAGTGTGTGCCAAAACTATTCATAAATTCAAGGATATGTATGATAAAAATGGTTTAATACATGGGACGGTACAAGCTTGACTCACTCCTGTAAAGATACATTTAGGTAAGAACAATTAGGTAAGAACAAAAATAAGTACTGTCTAACATTGGTATGGTGTTAGTACACCAGTGAGCATAGGAAGACTGATACATAGAGATGTCATGCACAGATGTTTGATTTGATTGACAGCTGTGTCTCTCATGGCGAGTGCATGTTCTCATTGGCTGCAGCACCTCTCCTGGGTCTCTCCCTGGACTCCCAAGAATATCAGACCCCCCCCCCCCCCCCCAAAAAAAAAAAAAAAAAAAAAAAAAAAAAAAAAAGAAGAAGAAGAAGAAGATTTCACACACCTGAGGAAGCAAACCATAGTAACGTCAGTGTTCTATACAGAACTATAGGGATGTACCGATGTATCGGTATTGGTGGTATCAGCCCATTTTTAGAGTATCAGAATCGGTATCGGCTGATTTTCTATCGAAACTACATATACTTAAAAGGAATTTAGTGCGTAGCATATCACTCACTGGAAGTTATTTTGTTAAACAGAATTTGGATGTTTTATGGGGATGAAAAATAAATTACAGTATTGGTAATATCCAGTTATTTAGTATCATATTATTTTGAGTACATGGTGCATAGTAATACAGTACATTCTGTGGTAATAAGCCACATCTGCCACCATGGTCATGTAGGATACAGGTTGGTAGCCTCGCATCAGCGGCTCGGGGCCCTGCCACAGCTCTCAGACAGCAGGCACCACCTTCCCTCGCTGGTATTGGTATTGGTAGTAGTATCGGTAACGGTCTAATTTTGTGGTATTGGTATTGGTTAGAATATTGGTATTGGTACATCCCTGCCAAAATAACTTTTTTTTTCTCTAACTAAATACGGTATTTTGAGCGTCTACTACATTAAACATGATAATTCTAAAGAAACACATGTTGGACATTAGGCCACTGTACAGTGTGCCAAATGTGATTAGCTTATAAGAAAAAAATCCATTGATAATAGAACATAAGGAGAGGATAACTGCAGTGGGCCAGTTGGCCCGTGCTAGGCAGCTCCTACAAGAGTGTGACTAAACCACTAGAATAAGACAAGGATGGCAAAGAAGAAGACTCTCCTGCCACCCACTAAATCCTCCAGCAGAAGAAAAAAAGTGAGAAGAAACCCCACACAGCATAGAAAAATTGATTTGTAAATGTTAGAGGAGACTGTGAAAGAAGGGACTGTCATAGTTAAACCAAAAAAAGAAAGACGTAATGAATTACAGTAATCCCTGTATTGTCCAGACGCCCACTTTCCGGACTCCCCACTTACCGGACGTTGTGGGCCTGGACCTATTGAACCCAGAAATGGCCAAAAAAAGAAAAAATCCCCCTCCAAATCTGAATTTTTCCCCACCTGTAATTTGAAATTGCTGTGCGGCACCGAACAGCTGTGTGTTTAC
Organism: Coenobita brevimanus; assembly: GCF_032717465.1. Taxonomy (NCBI): domain Eukaryota; kingdom Metazoa; phylum Arthropoda; class Malacostraca; order Decapoda; family Coenobitidae; genus Coenobita; species Coenobita brevimanus. Next base: position 26,009,158 of record NC_137018.1, read on the forward strand.
GCCCAGCTCCTTCACCCCTTCCTTCCTCCCCCCTCCCCAGTTACTGCCTAACCACCGTCAAGAGTAGATGTTCATTGCATTGGATGCCGCACGTGCTCGTTTTTGTGAACAGTGAATAAACTGCAATACCTCGCCACTAGACCACACGGGAATTTACAGTGTTGTGCAGTGTTAAGAAATTAGAATATAGAGTGCAAAGGATTAAGTATGGAGTACAAAGTGGCGGTTGAAACTGGTGTGGTGCAATTGAGAACAGAATGTGCAGTGGTAACCCTTAAACCCCGGGCATATTTTCGCCCGCCTTCCTGCTAATCCGGGCATAATCGCCAAAATTTTCCTGCTTTTAAAAAATTCACCAAAAAAAAACTACTTAACCTAGAATAAAAAACTAGGTGTCAAATGAAAGTACTAACCTCCGGCTTTTTATAAGGGGTCAAAGTTGAGGGGCCAGGTTCGTCAGTTGAAAGTGGCGAAAAAGGGAGTGGCGGGCTGGGAGAGCGACAGTGCGATATGTTCACTCATCTATGGTCAAAGGGTGACTGACTGTGGCAAGCATGGCTGCGTGGGTGGTGGTATATGGAAACAGTGAGGGTGGCAACATCGTGTGACAATGTGATCCCGCCACTCCAGTGCCCGGGTATTTTGAAATTTGTTTGGACGACATATGTCGTCACCCGGGGTGAGGGACTTTTTACGTAATGACGACATATGTCGTCACCTGGGGTTAAGGGGTTAAACAATTTTAACTCACAGTGCAAAGAATTATGTGTAGCACAGCTCTGGATTACTGTACGTGCTTCAAGAGCATTTTCACCACCACCAGAGCCTTAGAGGAGTCGGCCACAGACATGCTGTAAGTACCCTGTACACTGCTAAATATTTTCCATGACCACTTCTAATTCCTCATTCTCTGGTTCCTTTTCATTTATTTCATGCTTTATGTCCATTATTGGTGTGAATAGGATCTTAAATAGGTTTAAATAGGTGCTATGCATGTCCAGTAGGGAGTTATTTAGGTGGCTTTCAAAGTTAGGCTGGGTTAGGGTGCATATGTACCAGTTTAGCAGGCAGGGGCCCACTTTCCGGACAGGACCTCTTTCCGGACATGCCTTTGGCTCTATTACACCGGATAGTGGAGGGATTACTCTACTGTATATACCGTAGTAATTACAGTAAACTCTCAGTTATCCGGCATAATTCAGCCAACACTCACTCCAGATATTACATAGGTACCTCCAGTCGGCTATCTGTTCGGCATAAAGTCGGATAGTGTCACTATCTGTGTGGACCCTTTATCGTGAAAACTTTTCTACGATATTGTCCATGATTTAAAAAATTAAAACCAAGCATAAAATAAAATACAGTAACCCCTTGTTATACGATGCCTCTTTATACGATATTTCGCTTATACGATGTCGACATTTTAGTACCCTACTCGCACTATACGAGGGGAACTATTTGCTACAAAGATGGATCATCTGTGGCTCAGTGAACAGTGAATGTGCCAACGCAACGCAAACGTCCCCACACGATCTGTGCTGGACAACACACGCTTGTCCACTGGTCCAGCCTCATCAGTCAACCCTGCCCAGCCAGCCAGTTCTGACGGTGATGAGTGAGGGCTGTGAGGCCCTTATTGTCCCTTAGCCTTGGAGTTGCGGCAGTTTGCTGTCAGGACGATTCCTGTCATTTATTTACATATCAGTTTATTTAGCAAGTACACTAGTTTTTGAATTATATGAGTTATAAAAGTGATGGTGGTTTATTGTTTTTATAGTAAATGCAAAATATGGCATCAAATAATGGGTATTAACTGAAAAAATACAGGTAACTCGCACGGAACACGAGGGTTTCGTTCCTACCGTGCCGTGTTAGGTGCGAAATCGCGTATATTTAAACTATTCCGTATTTTGCTCCCTAGACCCCCCAAATGCGTTGTTTTGCTGTTATCTGTCACTAGAAAGCACTTTAAGTGGTTAGAAGGTTTATTTAATGTTATAACTCACAAATACAGTACTCCTGAGCAAAACTTCAACACACAAATACTGTACGTAAACACAAGGAAACATTCCGACGCCGATCATAGGTAATAAATTAGGTTAACTGGTACCAGTGCTTTAACTTACAAGTACATACCAGAACAGTACATATTTAACTTAGAAATGCAGTACTGTGATATCGAATGATTTCAGTACATAATCTGTTAGGAATGGCTGGAAAAAAAATGTTATGAATACATTTTCACCTTTTTGATATATGTTTATGGTAGTTTCGAGTTATTTTTTACGTTATCGTTGTGCCCATGCTTGGAAAAGGGAGCGAAAGAGTTGAATTTTCAGTCCTAAATGAGAAAACTGCACGTCTTCCAAGGCTAGACTCTGCCACGGGAGAATAAAGTGGAGGGTCAGTCCGATTAGCAATAAGGAAGTTGTGTCACAACTTCCAGCTCCCACACCACGAGAATGGCTAAAAATAGAATCGTAATGCAGTTTCAGAACTAACAATAAGTCTAATTATTACGAATACAGATACAAAGCAGAAATAAATACGTTTACAGACAGGGAAAACGTATTTCTTCTGTCATAACATGTTCATCTTTCTCAGTCATTTTACGTTCATCTTTATCATTTTACCTTGTTATTTTCGCAATATATATTGCTGTCTCGTAAACAGGGTGGTTGTTTGTGTTTTGCAAGGGAGGAAAAAGGTTGTATTTTCTGTCTGGGTCGAGATAATGGGTGTAACTATGTGTGGTTAGGCATGGCCACGAGCGAAAAAATCGTACATCCACTCATCACGATAGCCGGTGGTGAACTGACAGTTACGTGCGTAACGTGACAGATAATACATGAGACGGTGAAGTCAAGGTCATGTCCCAGATTTTCGTTCACTTCCCGAAAGTTTTCACAGTTTTCTACAAGTTGCAAACCATTACAGCAAACCTGAGCAAATAGGTAAAGATACCAAGACAAAAATGTATTTTTCTCTTATTATAAGTCTTTAACGAACAAACAAACAAAAGGCAATATTCCGACGCCGATCATGGGTAATCATATAAATCAGGTTAACTGGTTACAAGGCTTTATTTAATGCTTTAATTGCTTAAAAGTACATACCAGAACAGTAAATATTTAACTTACAAATACAGTACTGTAGAAAAGCAGTACAGTAAGAGTTTAACGAACAAACAAAAAAGGCAATATTCCGACGCCGATCATGGGTAATCATATAATTGGGTTATCTGGTTACAAGGCTTTATTTAATGATTTAACTTTATTTAAGTGCTTACAAGTACAGTACATACGAGAACAGTAAATATTTAACTTACAAATACTGAACAGCACTGTGGAAAAAACGAACAAATAAAAAAGGCAATATTCTGACGCCTATCAGGTAAACTGGTTATAAGACTTTATTTCTTGCTTTAACGTTATTTAATAGTACTTTAAGTTGCACATAAACTTACCAGAACAGTACAGTACTGTAAATATTTAACTTACAAATACTGTGCTACTGTACTCGGGAATGTCTCACTCGCTGAATAATTTCCCGCCTAGATCGTCACGTAATCAAAACAAACCGCGCGCTGCGGTGACGTTCGAGGATTTGATCTTTCAAAGGCCTCTCCTGCGTTAATTTGTAGTTTTCATAATGGTTTTTTAATCTTACGTTGTCTTATATGTATCCCAGCCCTTACCGTGTATAATTGCGAGCGCGTTCCGTGAGATCGTGTTCCGTGCGAGTTACCTGTACATTATAAATACAGTATATTGAAACGTGAATCTGCTAATTTACAATCATTCCTTCATCTTAACCCACCCGCGTGCTGGCTATTTTTAGCCCTATGGGTCATCCCAGTGCTGGCCATTTTTCGATTTTTTGTGTGTGTGTGTGTGTGCTAAAATGATTGATTTTGATGTGGAAACAACACATTTCACCATTAAAATGCTCACCGAGGCTCGGAAATGAGTTAATGAGTCCAGCATACTCGTGTATAGGCATAGCCGCTCTCACTCTCACCACGTACGTGAGAGAAAGCCATTTTCCATGTAAGGTATACTCAGGTATTTATGCTGGGAAGGTATGGCAATGTTCAATACACTTTTCTGATTACTTATTACTTCAGCATCTATCACAATTTGTGTGTCTTTCTGTGAATGCAGTATCTTACACTTACTTGAAGATAGGTACAACCTGACTTCATTACGTACAGTCCTGGCACTTACAAGAGGGTATTTACAACTTGACTTCACTATATAGGCCTTACACTTACAAGAAAATATTTACAACTTACATTTACATGAAAATACTTACAAAATGCCTTCACTGTGTACAGCACTGGGTGAGGTTCACAGGCAGAGTGAGGCAGGGCGAGCATGAGGGGGGGAAGGAGTGAGTGTATGGCCTTGACAGCCTGGGGGATGGTAGAGGAACAGTTACCTTACATGCCTGCCAATTTTTACCCGCGAATCTTGAAAAATGCGGTCACAATGAAGTTTTTTATTTTAAATCGTTTTAAAACTGCACTGGCACTGGCCGCGGAATTATGTCAGACCGTTTTAAAACGGCACTGGCACGCAGCGGGTTAACATAGGGCTACATACGAGACATTGAAACTTATATAAATGTCTAATGACCTTAAGTGAATGATCGACATACTTTGGAATTATACGAATAATCTTGATATTACGTCTATATAAAGGTTTTGGGACAATTCGCTGTCAAGTCAATTTACCATCACAACAGTAACGACAATTCGCCATCAGGACTTTTCATCGTGAGGACGATTCCTCGTCATTTATTTACATATCAGTTTATTTAGCAAGTACATGTACACTAGTTTTTGAATACTGTACTTGTACATCTTCAAAGTTGTTTTAAAATATACCCAGGATGTTATAGTACCAGTGGAAATTAATGAAGACAGCTATGGGTGACGCCAGAATATAATTCAAAGTCAACTACAGCGAGGTAGAAACAATTATTGTCTAAAAGTGCAGCTTAAGACATCCAAAGCCTATGCTATTGAATGAATATAGAATTTGATAGATCCCCCTGAAAATTAGTTATTAAAGTATCAATTTATCAGTAATAAGTATATTTATAGAATGACGGGGAATTGTCTTGACAGGGAATTGTCCATATTATGACGGCGAATTGTCCATATTATGACGGCGAATTGTTGACTTCAGAGCGAATTGTCCATATTATGACGGCGAATTGTTGACTTCAGAGCGAATTGTCCATATTATGACGGCGAATTGTTGACTTCAGAGCGAATTGTCTAGGAACCACATCAACAACCCTGCTTGCTTCAGTAAAGGTAAGAACTACTGTATACTGTAGTTTTCATGTTTTTTTTTCCTCTTTATTTACTATTAATGTGTTACTTTAAATGTTTAAGCATAAGGATTTTTCATGTATGTGAGAGTTTAGGCAGGTCTGGGAACGTATCCCCATTGACTCCATGTTATAATGGGCTTGCAATATAGTGGATCGCTATACGATTGGGTTTTCAGGAACGGAACCCTGTAGCATAATGAGGGATTACTGTACAATGTTGATACAGTATATATAGTACAATAATCCCTCCATCCATCCATCCATTTTCCAATCCTATGTTGCCTCATGAGAAGCGTAGGAGCCTGGGGGTAGGCAAGTTAGTCCTGTCTTTTAAGATCATATAATCATAACCATACTATTCTCACCTAGTGTTGGCATCAAGCAAGGGTAGATATGCTCAGATGTGTCCTCACTGTACAGTAGTAAGAGCTTCAGGATACAGAGCACTGAGAGGCCACAAGATTAGTCACACCATTACAGCAGTGAGCGAGGCATTGGAGGACACAGTTTAAGTTACAGCACTTGGGTTTAGCCACCATGTGGATCACAAGAGCAGAGCCCACAGATACATCCTCACCGTAAGGTGCCCACAGGAGAGACTGAGAGAGCAATGCCAGGTGTGCTGCTTCTGCAACACATTGTGATTAGCTTGTGCATTGTAGGGTCTGCCTGCACCCCCATTGGGTCCCGTGTCTGAGCTCGATGATACATCTTGCCTTTGGAAAGTGCTTTGTACCACCAATTGCTTCTTGTTTCTGAGCCAGATATTGCCTAATTTTGTTGGATATTGTTTTAATAGAGCCAAGCGAGAAGCAATGGATGTTGCATTGGGCTGGATATTGTGATGACTGATAATTGAGAGTTTACTGTACAATACTTTATACTGAAAATGGCGATTTGTGGCGCTGAAGTGCCTCCACTAGGGTGGGGAGAGGAAAAGTCTTTCCATTCCTCATCTTTGGTTGATCACCAGAATTCATAACATAATTAGTGATACATGAAATAGCTTTGTAAGACTGCAGTAGAGTGTTACACCAGGACTTCAATATGAACTCCCCCCCCCTCCCCCACTTCCATTGCCACCATTTTTATACCTAGTCTTGAACAGAATAGTATAGCCTGATTTCCATTCATTTGATTTCTAACAATTTCAGCTTTACAAGGTCGGAACTGTTTTAGTGACACCAACATTGCTTTGTGTCTGCAGATGAAGTCAGTAAAAAGTTACTGATGTCAAAGAAAATAGTAAATAAAAGGTAAATTTCCTTCATCCATTCATCATCCAATCCTGTGTTGCCCCATGAGGAGCATAGGAGCCCAGGGCTAGGCAAGTTGGTCTTGACATTTAAGATGAGAGTTACTGTCATAAAAACTTTGTATCATAAAGCAGCGACTTTGTATTTGCTTGTAGAGGCGTATATTTTAGACTTGTGGTCGAGCGGCTTTTATATCTTGTAGTAGTTTCCCCACCAGATGTCATGTAGTGACGGGAGAGGTAAAGAATAATATGGGACTATTTTTATTTGTCTTGGAGATATTAAACAGGTCTCTCTCATGGGTAGAGTATAAGTCCCGGGTAGCTACCTCCCTGTCTCGCTATCTCTCTCTCTTTCTATTCTAAGGCTAATCTCCGTCTCGACCTCTCTCTAGGGTCGCTTGTCTCCTTCTAAACTCTCTTTCCCAAAATCTGGTGTAGCAGGGGTGTGTCACGTGTGTTCCTCGTGGATCTTTGTTCACGAGAGGACTGCTGACAGCTAACTGCATCATCTCCTTACTGGCCGCTGTCGTCAGCTTTCCTCAGTGTTAAGAGTGTGTAAGCATGCTTAGCACTGCTCGATTCTCGCAGACACAACACCTTCTCATCATTTGACTTCCTGCTTCTATCTGTCTCTCTATCTATCTATTTATCTATCTATCTATTATGATTTGCAATTATAATATGGAGACCTACCACATTACCAACCTCACTCATCCCCAAGTAGCATTACTTGAACAGTAAACCCCAACCACCCCTTGGATATAAACCTTCACCGGCTCAATCTGACTGGAGCACCATAATTACCCACTGAAGCACCAGGCGTCAAAATTTGGTTATGTGGTTACCACGCAGCAAAGTAAATTGTTTCCTGGTGTACAGGAAACCATTTGGCTTATCACTCAGTGTAGAGTCATCCACAGACAGAAGGAAGAGGAAAGAAAGAAGGAAAGAAAGACAGAAGAGTGAGTGTAAAGTCACCTGTAGACAGAATCAGTGTAGAAAATATGTACTTTGAGTCACCACATGTATTCCATAGTGTGTCACTTAAAATTAGTGGAAATGAAGAAAAGGTGATAATGGTAGTGCTGTGCAGAGCCTTGGTGTGTATGTATAAATGTGGGAGGAATACTGTAATAAAGATATTAAACTGGTAATTTTCCGTACAGTACTCAGCAATACTACTGTTTGATTGGGAGCACCATAAGATTCAGAGATGAAAATTGTATTCCTGATTATATAATTCAAGTCTGACAACTGTCACTGTTGAAATTCACTCATTATTTATGACAGAGTAAATGTCAAATCATCCAAATTTCTTAGAATATCATGGGGAGGAAAATATTCACACAAATGTCTCAATAAACCATCTCAAATCTAGTCTAAATTAATCTAATTAGTATTATTTATTGCATCATAGCTGAACATCATGTACCGTACTTTCTCAGTGTCGCCTCACAATACACCTGTATCCTACACCAAACACTCTGTTCCTCCTCTTCCCTAGACATTATAGTATGTTTGCCCACATTTCCCCCACCACCAACAGGTGGATGGAAAGATCACCCGACTGTCACAGTCACTGTAGGGATACACTCCAAATCCGAGCACTCACACATCACTTATATAAACTACCAAAAAGCAAACTGGTCCAAAATCTGTGAAGAAACAGAACAATACTTCAATGCTCTTAACAGCATTTCCATCACCAGCATTGGCAGGCACATTACAAAATATAACATGATCATACTTACATTAATGTTGAAAAACTCTGCATTCCACAAGGAAACAGAAGACACTATGACCCAGACTTTACACAGGAGATTTTTTAAATACACCGTGTCTCCCTTTTTTTATATAAGGGCTAAGGCTTTGCCCCATGGGTAGAGGACTTAGGTTTTGGAGTGTGCAGCACTTTATGACCGGATGGCCTTCTTTATCTCTACCAATGGCCCTTATGTGGACTCGAACCTCCGACCCTTCGGTCAGAGTGCTCTAACCCACTGAGCCATGGCTGCTACAACCAACTAGGTGACAGGAGAGCGCTACCTATCCTGGTGTAGCAGCTTACCCAAGCGCAGCGCGAACTCACGACTCTTGGGTCTCGAGTCAGGTGCTCTACCACCGAGCTACCATGCCCCCATTGTTGAGATTGTTCACTTCATAATACAGCATGACTCACTGAAACACAAATCCCCCTCTCCCACACACACAGAATACATTGCAAGGTTCCAGCATTTAAACTCTAAATTGACAACAAAATTAGCACAAAGAAAGCAGGAAACTGAAAAGCCTTTGTAACAACACCCAGCCCCTCCACAGGCCCTCTTGACTCAACAAAGCACTTTACATTGTATCATGAAAGCACAAAGGAGCACCTTCAAAACCCATGCCATCATCACCTCCAATGTCCAACACATTGTTTCTTAGAAAGAGCAAGCAGAACTTGTGAACCACAGTGAAAAAATAACTCTCCTTACACCAACACTCACTTAGTTTGAAAAACAGCCTTCTCCGTTTAGCCAGACCTGTCCATTTGACCACAATGTAACCCCATTTGCTCCAGAACACACACACATGACCATATCAGGAAAACAAAGAACTCTAGAAGCACAGAGCCAAATAGCTTCAGCAGCTTACACCTGAAACATTGAGAGCAACATGGCATCTGGCCCCTCACAAGCATCAGCAACTACAGACAACCCTTCATTTACTTGCCAGTCCAATTCATGTTGTGCAAAGCAGTAATGCTTTATAAACCTCTACCCCAACTCCATTTCTGTGGTTAAAAATACTAAGTATGCAGGCAAAATTCTGACTGGCCTGCATTTTTGCCTACTGGCATTCAAAATACAGTACCTGCGCAGTGATGTGGCGATCATGCACCACTGATGTCATGACACTGGTGCATGTGCACCTCTTGTCCTTCGCTCGCTGTTGACTAGCCATTTTTCTGTGTCCTTGACCTTGGCATGTACCAAAATCCCATGTATTGTACTAATATTGTCCAACCATAACTGTCATATTATTGTTTATTCTTTATTTCTTATGTCTAACAGTGTTTATGCTTATGTTTTGTGAGTAAGAATTTTTCAAAAGTGTCCAAATAGAGACTTGGGAAAATTCTGGGAGGCATTACCCCGCAAATGTACTTTTACCACACCACATCAGCTGTGTAAATAGAGGGTTTATTGTGCTGATGCACACATTGTAGCATTTCCATCATTTAGAAATATTGAAGTCATCACTATTACTTAAACCAAACAAGAATGTAACACATCCTTCTTCTTGCAAACTCGTATCACTACCTAGCATTCCATGTAATATAACTCGATGCCAAATTCTTCACAAAATCACACCTCATTGCCCCGTTACTCCCTCACAACACAACTTTAGAGCACTACACTCCACAAACATGTTACTTGCCAACATCACACAACATGCCTCTGATGACATCAGCGGCGGGGGACCCACACAACATAAATTTCTGGCAATAGTAGACATATGTAAATACTTTGGTGTCACCTGCTGATGCAGACTAACGTATTCACCAAAATCTACAATACAGTCATGAAAAACACCACCAAAATGCTGCGTTACCATTTACCAACTAGTTATTCGGTTGACTGACAAGTGCATGTTACATTCTAAGGGCAAGACACCATGAGCATAAGGGGAAAACACCATGAGCACAAATGGAGTTCCACAAGGCTTCGTTCTTTCACCAACACCTTTCAGCCTATAGAGGCATGATATTCCTACACCTCAGCTGCCCACAAAGATTGCCGCTTATGCAAATGACTGTCCCATAAAAACCACATACAACATTGCAGTAAGACTACATCAACATTCTTCTGACATGGGTTTAGAACAGGATCGCAATCACTCCAGCCAAATCCACAACTACCACTCACAACCAGCCGCAATCATGAGCTCAGGTAAATCTCTAACATCACACTTAACAGTGGACTCGAATGACATAAAGGACTTGAAGAGCCAGTGCACCCTAATACTCAGTGCACTCACAGTAATACTCTGGGGGGGGGGGGGACTCCTTACTCTACAAACAATATATCAGATAAGTAATGTCCTCTGCTGTCCAGACATGGAACCCTGTCTATACAGTATATCAGATCAGTAATGTCTTTTGCCTCCCTGACATGGGCCTGTCCTGTCACACTCGCTACAACACCTGGCAGACCATACAAAACAACACTCTGTGCATTATCACAGGCTGCTCCAGTACCACTTCCACCGCTGACTTTTACTTTGAAAATAAAGCACTGCCTGTTACAGAATATCTTGACAGGCACAAAGTTCTATACATATCCTTCGTTATCACACAACATTCTTGCCATTATATGACACAGCCACACACTGTAACTTGGGATATAGATTAATCATGACACAAACATTATCAGATCTTCTTCAGTTACATTCCACCTCTGGAAATTCCAACACTAGTAGTGAAGAAACACCAACATACAGTACTCATTTCATATGGTGGCCAATAGAACACTGACCAGAACACTATACTGCAAGCCCTGTCCCAACTGATGTCCACATGACCAACATACAGAACATTTCATGTGGAGAGCAGTGGAACACTGATTAGGTCACTATACTACAGGCCCAACCCCAGCTGACATCCACCCATCAGAAGTGTCCTTAAATAGAGATTTAATTCACCAAGCTGTGCTTAGATGAGGACATCGCCCAGCGCATCTGAGTTGCCACCTCAGATTTGGGTTGGGTGGAATCATGGATGACACTTGCTTTGTTTGTAGCATAGGTCTGTACAGCATAGCCCACTTCATGGATCACTGCCCAATATATGCTACATTAAAATGTAGACACAACATCAACAGTGTAGGGAACTTATAGGATGACCTCATGGTGCAGTTGCCTAGCTGTGATCAAAAGGTCTGCCGGGCCAGGTATGACCAGGGTTGATCAAAAGTAGCAGCAGCAGCAAAAATATTTTTTATATGCAATGGTAGTTTTTAGAAGAAAAAGTAATTGAATTGTTCGTAATACAGCAGTATCATCTATATAATTCGTGTCTCATATATTTCATGCTGAAGTTCATGATTGGTAAACTAAATTTATGGGTCTAGTACTTTGGTAAGGTGGTAGCCTGAGGAACCTTAGAAAAGGACATGAAGCAAATGGACAGTAATTCTTAGTCTTGTTTGATAGTGAGAGAAGGCAACAATATATCTTACAAGACAGGAGCCCTCCTCGTTAATCCTATCTTTCTGATCGTCTTTGCTTTTGATCATCCCCTCGTAAAACAGCATCAAAATCCTTAAATGGTATAATAAAAAACGTAACAAATGTTATAGTAAAAGCTACCACTTGCCACTTTCTGCACCACCTCTGGCACTTAGCTTATCTGACTGATGGGGAGTTGGGCCTCACACAGCTGCAAGTATCAGCACCAGCTGTTTATAACTGCTGTAGCCTTCCTTTCACTATTAGCAGCAGTACCAATACAGTGTTGTAATTCAGTCTGATGTTTGCTGCAGTGGTTTAAATAATCCTTGATTAAAATTGTATATCATCATCATCATCATCATCCTCCAATCCTGTGTTGCCCCATGAGGAGCGTAGAAGCCCGGGGCTAGGCAGTTGGTCCTGACATTTAAGATGAGAGTGACCAACCTCACTCATCCCTGAGTGGCATTACGTGAGCAATAAACCCCAACCATCCCTTGGATATAAACCTTCACCGGCTCAATCTGATTGGAGCACAATAATTACCCACTAAATCACCAGGCGCCAAAATTTGGTTATATGGTTACCACCCAGCGTAGTAAATGGTTTCCTGGTGTACAGGAAACAATTTGGCTTGTCACTCAGTGTAGAGTCACCCACAGGCAGAGGGAAGGGGAATGAATGAAGGAATGAAAGACAGAAGAGGGAGTGTAAAGTCACTCGCAGGCAGAAAGACGAGGAAAGAATGAAGGAAAGAAAGACAGAAGAAGATGGAAGGAAAGAAGGATGGAGGAGAGGACAGGGCAGACACCCGAGAGCAGCACTACATTGAGTGAGTGGATATAAATTTGTAAATATAATGCAAAAGAATATAACACTTCACCCGAATTTAGAATTAACCAGTTCTCTGCTGATGTCAGTGTTGAGTTAATGATTATTTTGATCAACCGTGGTAACCACTTGTGCCCAGATTTATCCTTTATAATACTTTATGGCTAGCATTAATGGAAATATAATACTTTATGGCTAGCATTAATGGAAATAAGGAGCAGTGTACAAAGAAAACTTAGTGTCATCCATACCCAATTGTCTTGCATTCAGCTTATGGTACTGTATTTTCATTTTTTAAATAACTGTGATTTATGTAGTATGAAAGGAAGATTTTGACTGTACTTTTATATGGTAAGGCACTGAAATAAACAGAAGTATTCATGTCCAAGTGGCAGCTGTAGTAGAAGGGCCAACATTCACAGACATGATAATTATTTCTCTGTTGTAACTAAGATTTGTTATTGCAGAATGGACAAGAAAAGGAAAATGCAGAGTTTCCCCATGTCTCTTGTTTTAGCTGAAAAGAATAAAGGTAGATGCAGTTTATTTTTGCATCCCAGTCAAACTTGGTGGGCAATGCTGAAGCACTGAATTTAAACCTCAGTGTGCATGGCCTTAAAATGGTACATGTGTTTCCTGTCTCCATTTTCTTTCAGTCAGTGGCATTACATTCAGTAAATTGTTTCCTCATGTATGCTGTGCAACATATACTGTATTTTTAGCAGTGCCAGAGCCACAGCTGTTGCAATAGAGCCTGTTGTTGTATTTATAGGCAGAACTTGATATGCATTTGGGTTGTTATTCATAAAACTTGATTACAAACCAGGATGGTTATAATATGAGTTCAGGTGGGGCATGTCAGAGGTCAACCAGGATTATACTGTACTCTTATGTGATGACTTACCTTTACCAAAGTCCAAAACTGACCTAACGAAAGTACATAACCACCTTTAGCACCACAGTACTGCCATAGAAATTGACAAACTGTACAGTATAACATCATACCTTATCAGAGCACTTATCAGTTTGTTACAGATTCTCCACTCCATAATTTTGGCATTTAGCTCTTCTTATTTTACAGTATCACAATCACTTTACCAATCCAGATGCACATCAGAGATCATGTACTGCTTCAGAATCCCTCACTACTTCGGCAAGATCACTGTAGAAGCTGACAGTAATGATGGCATGGGATATTTCTCCGAAATACAAACATGAGAATGGATGTTGCAGAGGTGGTTGGTAGATAAACTAGCCATGATTGACAACTGACAGTCATGATGCACACCTTTCAGGCAAAAAACAGTACCCAGGCAGTACCTGCCTTAATTTTCCCACATCATGGCAATACAGTAATCCCTCATTTATGCGGACATAATAGAGGTAAAGGCATACCCAGTTAGTGGCAACACCATTCCCCAACCACACCTAGACCCTACCTATGTCATAAAAAACTTTGTAGTTACTTGTAGAGAAGTTATATATATATATATATATTAGACTTGTGGACGAGCGGTTGTTATACTTGAGTAGCTTTGTAAGTAGATAATCTTCTTTCCCATTTGTCATGTAGTGACAGGAGAGGTAAAGAATAGTATGGGACTATTTTTATTTGTCTTGGAAATATTAACAAGTCTCTCACACAGAGCGAAGTATAAAGTAGAGTCCCGCTAGCTATCTCTCTGTCTCGCTCTCTCTCTCTCTCTCTCTCTCTCTCAAGTTGCTAAGCCCTTCTCCCTGCGACCTGTCTGTTCTATGGCTAGCTTCCTTCTGACTTCTCTTTCCTAAATTCTGGTGAAACAGGAGACGTATCATGTGTGTTCCTTGTGATTGGAAAGTTCTAGAAGCCTGTGTGTGAGTATGTGTGTATGTGTGTGTATGGTCAACAAGGCTTTGTTCACCGGTGAATTGCTGACAACTAACTGCATCATCTCCTTACTGGCTACTTCGTAATCTGTCGTCAGCTTTTCCTCAGTGTAACTTGCAAGATCATATCCCATTCCCAGGCTCGCAGAGAGCTGTCTATCTGTCTATTTATGTATCTATCTATTATGATTTGTAATTATAATACGGAGTCCTAATATATGCTCAGTCACGCGAAAATGGCGTACCATCGACAGTTAACAGTCATAACATATTAATACGTATTACATACACATTATAATGAACTTATAAGCTAATTAAGTGAAATACATAATATTGTAAAAGTAACATAATTGTATGAATATTGTATACATATAGTATTTATAGTAAATAGTGATTATTCAGTAATATTACATTTTAAACAAGTTGTATACATATTGTGAGATGTGTATGTATAACAGACATAAGCATATAATTGTGCAATGGTAATACTGCTAGGTTATACATTACATATTGAGTTATCACTTTAGTAATGTCTAATATTTCACCTAACTTGTATGATGATACTGGTAATACAGAATTGTGCTATAGCTGTATGACTTATAATATTGTACTAACATTGTGGTAATACATAATTGTAACATTTTATGAATTGTTACAAAATATTGTGGTAATCATAATTGTGTTGGCCTTATAATTGTAGTTACATTTTGTTAATGCAACTGTTACATAAGTGTCTTGGCCTTATAATTGTAGTTAAAGTTACATAAAAGTTACATCTTGTTAATGCAACTGTTAATTGGCAAAGTGTAACATAATGCAATCGTTTGTCGTTACATAATTGTTACATATCGTTTGTAGTTACATAATTGTAGTTAAAGTTACATAAAAGTTACATCTTGTTAATGCAACTGTTACATAAATGGTACATATTGTTTGTAGTTACATAATTGTAGCAAGTGTAACATAATGCAATCGTTTGTCGTTACATAATTATAATATGGAGTTACATAATTGTTACATATCATTTGTAGTTACATAATTGTAGTTAAAGGTACATAAAAGTTACATCTTGTTAATGCAACTGTTACATAAATGGTACATATTGTTTGTAGTTACATAATTGTAATAATTGCAGTCCTGACATATGCTGCGGTCGATGATATGATGTGCCATGCCACTAGCTTGTGGAGACAACCTTTTGCTTTTTTGTTTGTAGTTTATGTGGTATTTTGGCATTTGTAGTAACACTTACACTTATTTTCATTTGTTTGGTATGTGATCTTACTCTATTTCTCTCTTTTTTCTTTCTTACTTTTTCTTTCTTTCTTTCTTTCTTTTTTTTTTTTTTGGTATATATTGATTTCTATAGTTTGTTTTTCTTCGCTTGTGTTCGCTTTTTCTATGTTGTTCATGGTTGCATAATTACTGGCTAATTTCCTTGGGATACTTTTTTAAAGTTTAGTTTATATTGCACAGGTATTACTGAAAATGATATTATATAGTCCCATATTTTGTTATTTTATATAAAAAAAAAATATATACACTATATACAGTATTAACTATATACACTGACTTGTTGTTCACTTGTACCTATCGTGGCCAATATGTGTGTCAGCACTGTGTGGAAATCATTGTCTTCACGATTGTGTTGAAGATGTTCACTCTTGCTAACGTCATTTGTGTTGGCCTTTTTTTTTGTGTGTGTGTGTGTGTGTGTGTAACTTAATTTATCTGTTTCCACTAGGTAGCTTTAATTAATAAATGTTAAATACAGTTCTTTTAATCGCTCACTGAGTAACTGTGATGGTATATTTTCTTTATTACTTTGTAGATGTAATAATGTATAGTTGTATATATGAAACACGTATTTTATGTAGGTATAAATGGCAACACTCGTTGGTAGTAAATAAATGTTATAATAAATGAATGAATATATACAGTGTAAAATATTTATTGTTGGTGATTATTTGATTAGTTGAACGTGGAGGATGGAAGTAATGCGAGTATAAGTGGCTGGGGAATGGCTGGAAGAAGGAGGGAGGTGAGAAGACAGGAAGAAATCAGTAGGATAGAAGTTGTGGAAGCAATGAAGAAAGTTAAATCAGGGAAAGCCCCAGGAATTGATGGAGTGTGTGGTGAAATGCTGAAGCATGGGGGAGAGATAGTAGTAGAATGGATGTGGAAGATGTGCAGACTGGCCTGGGAGGAAGGTAGAGTCCCGGAGGATTGGAAGTCAGGTATAATTATTCCCTTGTACAAAGGAAAAGGGGAAAAAGAAGTGTGTGGTAATCATAGGGGCATTTGTCTTCTTAGTATAATAGGAAAAGTGTATGGTAGGATACTTATTGACAGAGTTAGAGAAAGAACAGAGAAATTAGTTGGAGAAGAACAGGGAGGCTTTAGGAAGGGAAGAGGTTGTGTAGATCAGATATTCATTCTCAGATCTTTAGTGGAAAAGTTTCTAGAGAAGGGAAAGAAGTTGTATGTGGCTTTCATGGATTTGGAGAAAGCATATGACAGGGTGGATAGACTAGGATTGTGGAAAGTGTTAAGAATATATGGAATAGATGGGAAGTTGTTGAATGCTGTGAAGAGTATGTACGATGGTGCGAAGGCTGCAGTGCGTGTGGATGGTGAACTAAGTGAATTTTTCTCTTTGAAAGTTGGGTTGAAACAGGGATGTGTCATGTCTCCATGGTTGTTCAATCTGTACATGGATGGGGTAATAAAAGAGGTACAAGGTAGGGTAGTGGATGTTGGAGTGGCCCTGGTGAGAGAGGATAGTGTTTGGAAACTCCCTGTACTGTTGTTTGCAGATGATACCGTGTTGTTGAGTGAAGACGAAGGGGAGCTGCAAGGCTTGGTGGATGAGTTTGAGAGAGTGTGTAAGAAACGGAATCTAAAGGTGAATGTAGGGAAGAGTAAAGTGATGGTCTTTGAGAGAGGTGAAGTCAGTGAATGTACAGCGAGGTTGGATGGTGAGGAATTGGAAAATGTGAGTATGTTTAAGTACTTGGGTAGTGTGATGAGTAAGGATGGAGGTTTGGAGGGTGAAGTGCTTGAAAGGGTACAGCAGGGAAGAAAGGTTGCTGGTTCTTTGAAAGCAGTGATAAGGAACAGGGAAGTGAGCATGGAAGTGAAAAAGTTACTACATGACAGTATTGTGATACCAACTCTAACGTATGGCAGTGAAGCTTGGACATTGTTGGAAGGACACAAGTCAAGAGTGAGAGCAGTGGAAATGAGTTATTTAAGAGGAGCCTGTGGAGCCACATGGAGAGACAGGCTGACGAATGAGGATATAAAGGAGCGTTGTGGTGTTGATGTGGATGTGATAGGAAGCGTTATGAGGAACACACTGAGGTGGTTTGGCCATGTGGAGAGGATGGAGGGTCAAAGACTGACGAAGAGAGTGTATGTGAGTGAGGTGGAGGGGGAAAGAGGGAGGGGGAGGCCGAGGATGAGATGGAGGGATGGGGTGGAGAGGTATATGAGAGAGGGGGGTGTGAGTTGGGAGCAGGGGAGTGAAATGGCGGGGGACAGGGCGACTTGGAGGCGATTTGTTTGTGGCCACCCCAAACGGGATTGAGGCGTGTGGCAATAGATAGATAGATAGATAGATTATTTAGTGTTTGAGTTATGCAGATAACTGAAGTAAGTATGTGTATTTAAGCTGTAACTATACAGCACGTTTTATATGTTTGTGCAGAAGCTTATTGTCTATCACTGTGTATTGTATAAATGAAGTAACTATGTAACTCACTAATTTTTACCGTGGTGGGAATGGTGTGAGTGGTGGTGCAGGTGGTGTGTTGACTGACGTGGCGTATTTTCAGCAAGCACGCATGATGACGTCGCCTTCCCACACTGGTAGCTGTGGTGAGAGAATGAGTAGCGATGAGTAACTTGAGTGAAGATGAGTGAGTAAGATGAGTTATGAGTCGTGTCTCACTCTTCGTTTGTTTGTTCCGTTTTTCTTCCTTGAGGTATTCGTGGTCCTTTTTTCTTGTGATTTACTCGTTGTAGGATGAAGACTGCCGCTACTTGTAGGTGCGTGTAGAAGATTATACAGACGACTCGTAGAGTTGTTACTTGTAGTTGATTGTAGATGGTTGTAGTTCGCTGGTTCGTCGTAGAAGTTGCAAGATTGTTTGTATCAATATATTGTTAAACTACTTTCAAGGCGTCCTGTGATCTCTTCACCTCTACATCAGCGTGATGATCGGGGAGAGGGAGGGGGGGTTAGAGAGAACTGTCAGGAGCTATTTGTGAGTTGTTGGTTGTGAGAGGTATTCTTGTCTTCAATCTTGATATTTTGTAGGAATTCAATGTTGATTCGTAGACGAGGTTCGTATACGTTCGCTGCTACCAAATGTCATAAAAGACTTTGTAGTTACTTGTAGAGAAGTTATATATATATATTAGACTTGTGGACGAGCGGTTGTTATACTTGAGTAGCTTTGTAAGTAGATAATCTTCTTTCCCATTTGTCATGTAGTGACAGGAGAGGTAAAGAATAGTATGGGACTATTTTTATTTGTCTTGGAAATATTAACAAGTCTCTCACACAGAGCGAAGTATAAAGTAGAGTCCTGCTAGCTCTCTCTCTGTCTCGCTTTCTCTCTCTCTCTCTCTCAAGTTGCTAAGCCCTTCTCCCTGCGACCTGTCTGATCTATGGCTAGCTTCCTTCTGACTTCTTTTTCCTAAATTCTGGTGAAACAGGAGACGTATCACGTGTGTTCCTTGTGATTGGAAAGTTCTAGAAGCCTGTGTGTGAGTATGTGTGCATGTGTGTGTATGGTCAACAAGGCTTTGTTCACCAGTGAATTGCTGACAACTAACTGCATCATCTCCTTACTGGCTACTTCGTAATCTGTCGTCAGCTTTTCCTCAGTGTAACTTGCAAGATCATTTCCTATTCCCAGGCTCGCATAGAGCTGTCTGTCTGTCTATTTATGTACAGTAATCACTCTAATATCCGGACGCCCAATATCCGAACATCCCCACTAACCGAACCTTATCGTCCTGGGATCAGACATTCCCAAAATGGTCCGAAAATCCAAAAAAATTGGAAAAAAAATCGATTTTTTGCCGTCCGTAATTTGAACTTGCCGCGCGCGCCGCGTGAGAGCATTGTTTTGGTTCGTCATTCCTCCGACGTCCGATAGAGCGCCGCTGCATCCTCCCCACTTCCCGCCTGTCTCTCACTGCGACAAGACCTACGCTCTTTGCCATGGCTCCCCACGTGCTCGCTTTTGTGGTGGTGCCGTACTTGCTGCAAGGCCTCCTGCTGCTCTCTGCCCTACTCTTAGTGTGTGTGATGATGGCCCCGCCTCCTGAGAAAAGGAAGAGAGTGGTGTTGACTCTGGAGAAGAAACGGGAGATATTGGAGAAGGTTGATGCGGGTTGGTCTTCCTCTCGCGTTCTCCGCGAGTTCAACCTGGCCCGGTCGACTTTGTTTGATATCAAGCGTTCCCGAGACAAGCTCATGCAGTACACGGCTGACTTCTCGTCGAGAAGCAAACGCAACGTGGAGAGGAAGGTTATGTTTACCCCCAAGTATGCAGAGATCGACCGCTCCACGTTGATTTGGTATCGACAGCAACGTGCAGCTGGTGTGATGGTACGTGGAACGGAGCTGAAGGCTGCTGCTGAGAAGTTTGCAAGGCTTCACGACGCCCTAGACTTCAAGGCATCCGAGGGTTGGCTCTTTGCGTTCAAGTTGCGACATGGCCTTACTAACCGTAAAGCACATGGCGAAGCATTAGACGCTAACGAGGATGGAGTGGACGAGTTTCGGCACAAGGTGAAAGGCTTGATCGACAGGGAGGGCCTCACTCTCGGTCAAGTCTATAACGCTGACGAAACTGGCCTATTCTATCGCCCGGTGCCAACGAACACTCTCGCCGATGAGACGGAGAAGCGTGTACCTGGCCGCAAGCTTTCTAAGTAACGGATATCTGTTTTGTGTTGTGCCAATGCTAACGGCATGCACCGGCTTAAGCCCGTTATTGTTGGCCGTGCAAAGCAGCCTCGGTGCCTTCGTGGGGTGATGGATGTCCTTCCTGTCGTATGGTACCATTCTTTGAAAGCATGGTTCACAGCTGTGATTTTCAAAGACTGGTTTCACCATCACTTCGTCAAGGAGGTCATACATTACCAGACGAAGACACTGGGAATTCCTCGCGACCAGGTAAAGGCTCTTCTTCTCCTCGACAATGCACCTGCCCACCCGTGCGACAAGGACTTGGTTGCTGAGAATGGCCGTATTAGGTGCATGTTTCTGCCACCTAATACGACTGCTCTCATTCAACCAATGGACCAAGGAGTGATCGTGGCAACAAAGCGCCTGTACCGTCGGAAGTTCCTGGACGAGGTGATGGTGGTTCTCGAGGACGAGGACGAGCGCAGGGAAGGACGTGACACTCGAGGCAAGCGGACTTTGGAAAACCTTCGCCGCTACAACATCAAGTCTGCGCTGTACAACTGGGCTAGTGCATGGAAGGAAGTCCCTGTGAAAACTCTTGAAAATGGTTGGTCTTGTCTGCTTCTCGGAACAGATGTGGAGTACGATTTCCTTGGGTTTGACGTGGATGACTTCCATGCACGGCTACGTACGCACGGCGACGATGTTGATGTGGACGATGTTCGTGAGTGGTTGGACGACGACGAGGGCGATCCTGGGTATCAGACGTTGTCTGATATCGAGATCGCGTCTTCGGTTGCTGGTGTCAGTCCCGAACTTGAAGATTCCGACGACGAAGGCGATGATGATGCAGACTCCGCCCAGCAGGACACTACTCCAGCCATCCCCAAGCTGAGTGCACTCCGGGAACATCTAGAGTTCGTCCTAGACTGCCTGGAACACCCGGACTGCGACAGGGAGATGGGGCCCTTGGGACTCGTGGAGGAAGTGCGTGCTTTCCGGCAGCGCATCATCAATCGCCAGAATCGTCGGTCCTTGCGTCAGTCAACGATTGACAGTTTTTTCAGGCCCGTGACCCCCACTGTGCCAAGCCCTGGTTCCACTCCGTTGCCTCCCCAAGACAGGCCCTCATGCTCCGAGCCACAGCCCAGCACATCAGCTACAGTGGAGTCACCGCTCGACGTGAGTTTGCGGCTGTCTTCAGAGTCTTCTGTAGTCGGTACGCCATCACCACTACCCACCGATGCACCCCTTGGACGCCTGCCAGTGATACTCTCGGGCTCTGACAGTGAATAAACAGCAAGAACTTCTCCACTAGACCACACGGGAATTTTGAGTGTTGTGCAGTGAAAAACGGTGTGTTGTGTTAAGGTTTTCAAGTTGGGAGAAAAGACTAAGTAGAAAAGAAATTTAACGTAACTAACCTTCTTTGTTTTGGCTTTGGAAACTTAAAAAAACTTGGGAAAAGTTAATGTGCAACACTTAAATTTAATGAAACATTATTTGGACTAAAGTGAACACTGTGAAAAGAACGGACTTCTGTGTGTTATTGACTAAGTTCAGTGCAAGACTTCAGGAAGAGTGTAGTGCAAGTGCTTCAGGAAATCGTTCTTACTGTCAGAGTCCGAGAGGAGGCGGTTATTCATCGAGGTGGCCAGGGACTTGCTGTAAGTAGCCAAAATGTTTCATGTTGTACTATTTTCCATACTATATTTACCAGAATGTTTCATATTGTATTTTTTCCCATACTATACTTACCAGAAAGTGTCATACTGTACTTCTTTCCATACTAAACTTACCTCATGCATGTGCAGTAGGAATGTGTTTTTCAGAGTTCGGTTAGGTTCGGTTAGGTTAGGTTCGGTTAGAGTCCATAAGTACCAGAATGTTTATTAATGTATGAACATACTTCTAAACCCACATTTTATGTTTCTATTGCATTTATTTCAGTCATTTATGTGCCTTATTGGTGTGATTTGGGTGTTAAATAGGTGCTATGCATGTCCGGAGGGAGTTGTATAGGTGTTTCTCTGTGTTAGGGTCCGTAAGTACAAGTCCATAAGCTGGGGCCCAATATCCGGACAAAACCAATATCCGAACCTACCGATGGCTCTATTGATCCGGATATTGGAGTGATTACTGTATCTATCTGTTATGATTTGTAATTATAATATGAAGTCCTAATACCTATACCCACCTCCAACCTTTACCAAACTTATTTGTGCAGTATCTGTGCATAATTTGGCAGTGTTTTCTGGTCATTCAGGCATATTTAGACATTAAAACACACATAGGAATATTCAAAGTAATGCTAAACACCAAGAAAACCGTGCAGAAAAACCACTGAAAACTAAAAAACACTCTACCTAAACACTAGTGTATGTACAGTACCTCTCCTTATTTTGGCAGTGTTTTCTGGTCATTCTGCCATATTTAGACATCAAAACACACATAGGAATATCCAAAATGATTTTGAATGCCAAGAAAACCCTGCAAAAAAAAAACATTGAAAACCACAAAGCACCCTACCTATACACTGCTGTATGTACAGTGCCCCTCCTAATTTGGGCAGTGTTTTCTGGTCATTCTGCCATATTTAGACATCGAAACACAGTTGGGAATGTCCAAAATAATGGTTTAAAAAAAAAAAAAAAAAAAAAAAACTATATGTACAGTACCCCTCCAAATTTTGACAGTGTTTGCCGGTCATTCTGCCATACTGAAGCATTAAAACACAGATAGGAATATCCATATTAATATTGAACACCAAGAAAACAATGCATAAACAAAAATTATCCACAAAAAACCTGAAGACAGTTGGCAAGTCAGTTACTCGTATCATTGTAACACGAGTGATAGCTGCTCCTGGGGCACACACACAAAAATTTCATGGCCAAATAAGCAACCGGAAGTTTGTTATACTGTACCGTTATTTAGTGTTGAATAAAGTTTGTTTCTGGTGGTTTAGGCTGGTTTGAGGTGTCGAAGTTGATTTAAGTGCCTTCCAGGGGTTATTTCTTTACGTATGGCATGGGTCTAGGGCTATTTATAGAAAATCCACTTTCACAGGAGTCTGTGTCCCCTAACCCCCACAAAAGTGAGGGGTCACCTGTGCTGGTATACCATGATCTTCGCTGTGTTTATAAGATAAGCTAATAAAAATGCAGAAAACTGATGGGTAAAACTTCAGTGAGAATAAATGGTGTTAAGAGTAAAATTTACCTTCATATAACATCCTACTACTGTATTCTGATACAAAATACTGCTTGCCCTTGCAAGAGTTAAGCATATGTCTAGATGCAGAATTTCGTGTGCTTTCCCATGGATTTTGCAGAATTTTGATATGACCAATAGTATTAAAATATATCGCCAAAACCTTTAAAAGTCACGGATTGGTGCTTTTAGTGCGAAGGAAAGGAGGGAGTGAGGTAGTGAGGTGGGGAGCTGGGAGGCCTGGCTAGCAAGGCAGAAAGCATGGGAGGGTGTGGAGGAGGGATGTGAGGGAGGGAGAGGCAAGGTTGTGGGCAGGATTTTCACTCTTCTGTCGCGAGGTGAATGGGCGCTTTCACCTAATTTGTGACTTGTGGTCTGTCTTGCATATGCTTTGGCAAGGTTGTGGGCAGGATTTTCGCTCTTCTGTTGCGAGGTGAATGGGCGCTTTCACCTGATTTGTGGCTTGTGGTCTGTCATGCATATGCTTTGGCTGTTGGGAAACAACTCCAGGGTGACTTTGGATGTTCGGTGTAGAGGCACATGGGCGCTTTCATCTGACTTGTGGCGTGTGGTCTCTGTTAGATGCGCAGTAGCAGTTGGGAAAGGTTAATCCTGGTGGCCACACAACTTTGGACATTTGGTGGGGGGATGTGTTTGGACATCTTTACACTGCTTTTGGGCTACGGTTAGTATTACTCAGGTGCTGGAGGTTCGTAGGGAGTGATCAGACCTGTGGCTGACTTTGGCCGTTCTGTACAAGAGCAGACGGACATTTTAGCTCAGGTTGTGGGTTACGGCCTATTTCGTGCTCATGGCTAGAGCCCAGCATCCATGATACTGAATGTTTGAACATGTTGACTGGCCGGCTGAAGTTCTCAGGGACCTTTTCGTCTGGATAATAGCAAGTAAATTCAGATAATGGTTTAGTAGAGCCAAGGTCCAGTATCCGGATAATGAACAGGTCCAGACACTGCACATCTGGATAAATGAGGGATTACTGTAATACCTTTTCAGTCCAATGAACTGCTTAAAAATTTAATAAAATTACTCAGGATGGGCTCAGGATGGGTGTAACCCCTTAACCGTGGGGCGTCACTTTCATGACGCTCAGGAGCAATGGATCATACCGTGGGGCATCACTTTTGCAATTCTGTGTTATTTTGAATTCTCCCGGGCTTTCAAATGGTGGCTTGTATCATCTATCAGTACTGCCAGTGTCCAGCAATAGTCAGCGCTCCTAATCTCATCTGTACTCCCATCCATTGTTTACAATTTAGCTATTTATCCCCATTCTTGACTCCCTTCCCTGCCTTCCCTCCATTACCCTCTCCTATCGCCTGCCCAGCCGCACTGCGCTAAGCAAATCTTCCCCAGAATTTTCCACTGATTTCATCCATTGAAATAAGCCCTATGCCCTATTCTTATACAAAATAATATATACAGAAAAGAAATAAGGTAAGTGATAGTGCTATACACCTGGAATTGGCTAATTATCACCTGACAACACCTCATGTGCACTCGTTCGCTAATTTCCCCAGGTAATTTCCCCTTTGAAATATGCTGTATAATCTATTCTCGTAATAAAAATATATATAAGAAAGGAAGGGAGAAGCCTAAGTGATATTTACATTCACCTGGAACTACCTTTTTTTTTTATGTATTGTCGAGATTTCCTACCAATAATTTTTTAGCATGTACTGCTAATGTCCAACAATAGTCAGCACTCCTAATCTCATCTGTACTCCCATCCATCAATGACAATTTAGTCATTTTTCCCCATTCTTGACTCCCCTCCCTACCTCCCCTCCATTCCCATCTCTCCCCTCCCTACCTCCCCTCCATTCCCATCTCTCCCCTCCCTACCTCACCTCCATTACCCTCTCCTCTCACCTGCCCGGCCGCGCTGCACTAAACAAATCTTCCTCGGAATTTTCTACTGATTTCATCCATTGAAATAAGCCCTGTGCCCTATTCTTAAACAAAATAAAATATACAAAAAAGAAAAAAGGTAAGTGATAGTGCTATACACCTGGAATTGGCTAATAATCACCTGACAACACCTCACGTGCACTCGTTCGCTAATTTCCCCCGGTAATTTCCCCTTTGAAATATGCTGTATAATCTATTCTCGTAATATAAATATATATAAGAAAGGAAGGAGGAAGCCTAAGTGATATTTACATTCACCTGGAACTACTTAATTTCCTGCCAATCATTTCACAGCATATAAATTAGCAGCTGTCACCTCGCTGACGTTGTCAACTCTTGGGGGCCCCAGATCCGCCTCGTCATTTAGTTCAGTGTTGTTTCTTGAGATGAAAGCATGTAGCGCTTGTGCCTTTCCATTTCCGCCCTTCTAGAGGGCCCAGTGACCACCCCTTACTAAACCTCGTGTGGGAAGGGGTAAAGGACTATATGACTCTGCTGTGGAGCGTCAACTGGCTAATTTATCCATGATAATGATGTACAATGACTACAATCTTTCTGGTGAATCGTGTGATGAGGCAGTGGAGGAAATGGTGGTAAACTACGAGTGCTTCAGTGTCCCAAGTTCATCCTGGCTCCAAGGGAAAGGAGCCCTTATTTACTGGAAGTGACAGTGTATAATGTAGTGTAAAGAAAATAGAAATGTAAAAAATTACTAATATAAGAATATGAGTACAAATACTTGGAGTAACGACAGTCAAAGCTTTGCACTCTAAGCTAGTTTACTGAACGAAAGTGAAAATAAACTACTGTACTATTACTGAAGGAAGCTTATGAATAAAGACTGAAGATATATATAAGTGGTATATATTAATAGGAATATAAAGTGTGAGTGTTTTTATAAATAATAAATGACAGAATACCAGCAGCGAACTAGCGCAAGTGGGAAGGTCATACGTGCTCATAATTTTCATTGCTTTCACAGTGTTTTTTTTTTTTTGGAGTATGGGTTCCAAACTACTTGAAAATCATAGATTAGTGTTTCTAGTGATAATATCAGGCTGTGGTAATCATATTACGGGTTGTCGGGAAGTGTAAAATGGAGACTTCGTTACCCAACTTCAGAGGTCTCCACAAGTCCTACGGTATTCGACGAAGGCTCAACAAACATCCCAGGAGAATGCTGAAGGTATGTGCCATGTGCATATGTAATTTTAATATTCTAGGACTAATAACTGATTTTTGGCAAATATTTTTAGAGTCTGTCGGAGTGCGATTAACCCCGCTGGGCAGGCAAGTCGAGCCAAAACAACCTTGCGCTTTAGGGGTTAAATACAGTAATTATATGGCCACTATTTTAGGGGGAATGTGAGCACCAAAACTGCCATCCAGTGCTCTAATATATCTTATAATCATCTTTTCCCAGTGAAATAATATTTTTGAAAATACATTTGCAGTTAATTGGAAAGTCTCTTTTAGTACTCATAGTAATAGATACTTAGCCATCAGTATCAATACTTGTGGATAAACAGTATTGGAAGTACTGTACAGTATTGGTATTTTGGTATTGATACGGTCACCAATAGTGATTACATTAGTCACTAGACCGCTGAAAATTACTGTACACCAGCTGGAGCTAGCGGGTTACGACACATGTCCACCATTCACATGGTGGTAAGTACTGTATAGTACAGTACTCAATTAAAATCCTTTTTGCAACCTTCATCTTCTTCATTTGTTTATTTATGCAGTATTGTTGTTTGTGCGTTGTTTTCTTAGTGTCTAGCATTGTACTGGATATTCCCATGTGTGTTTGATGTCTAAATAGTCGAAAGACTGAAGAACACTTTCACAATTAGGAGGGGTACTGTACATATAGGTAGGTAGAGTATTGCTCCGTATCTGGATTTTGTCCGTATCTGGATGTACCGATGGATCTATTATATTGGGTAATCGAGAGATTACTGTATTAAAATGGGACAGATCAAATATATTCCCATGACAGAATGATAAAAATGAGCAGTCATCATAATGGCAAGTTTCATACCAGGACATCTTACATATACTGTACCTGTACAGGGTCTTGCCTTCATCTGCATGTGTCTGTATTAACAAAATATGAGTACCTGATCCATTTTTTATAAAAATTGGCATGTATAGTGTGTGTGTCTGGAAAGAAGTGATGTGAGTTTGATGGAGATAATCATAGTTAAAGGTCAGAACTAGGTGCAGCATCTGACAGTCTTTAGACTAGTCAGTTACATTGTGTGTTGAGATGGGAAGAAGTGAGTTGAATTTGGTGCATATTGATCAGAGATCAAGGTCAGAGTTTGCACTAGACATTGTGCTGTCTAAGCACTTATGATTTACTGTATTTTTATTACAGGTCTCCCTCGTTTTAAGTTGTATCATTTTACGATATTTCGCATTTACGATCCTTATTTTTTAGTACCAAGTGTTCATTTTACGGTTGAGCTCCCTCACATTTACGATTGGGCATGTGGAAATCCCGCGCTCACAGGCAAATCAGCCGAGAGTTGCGTGGCATACCCGCCCCACGCACACAGTTTCCCATGCCAGTGTTGCTAATATAGCGGTTTTCCCGCTAAATCTGGAGGTTTCGTTCGTAATTTAGCTGGTAAAATATTGATTTAGTGGCTAGCGGGATTGCATACTCGTCTGACGGTTTGCAATCTCGCAAATTCAACGAATAAAATTAATGAACTTGTAATCAGTCTGCCTCCCACTCGTAAGCATGTACATATGTTACACTACTGCCTATGTTCAGTTCACGTTCATTAGTTCCTGTTCACGTCTGTTTCCTGTCAGTTCGGTCATACAGAGATAGCCCGATTATTCGGGCTATATGGTGTTAAAGGGTGCCCGATTAGTCCGAAAGCACGATTAATCCGGCAGAAACAAAACACAAGTATTGTACTGTTAGACTGATTTATTTACCAGTAAATGTACACTTTAAGTACCAGAAAGACCTTTCCAGTTCGATGTGTATTCCTCCAGCTTGTTTCAGTATTTTTCAGACTATATTCAGTTCGGTAAATCACGTTTTCTCACTGAAAGATTTCCTCCCTGTTATTATCATCACGTTCTAAAGCTGTACCTACGATTGTTTCCAGCACAATGGACGAAACTAATCGTACTCAAATGTGGACTTTGTTTCCCAACTTCCCAACTGGAGATTAGGTTAGGTTACATTATTAGGTGCAGTTAAGCTAGGTTAGGGCAGGTTTAAACACTTAGATTAGAACAGTGTCTTCTGCCATTATGTTAACGAATCAAACAAAGAGTCGTCACACCAGAACAGCTAAAAGCAGCGGGGAAACAGATTTAACAAGAAATGTTTATTTACCAACCCAGAAATAATCAGAAAAATATAATAGACTATCAGGATGAACTGATTTGGTAAGGTGCTTTTACTGCTTACAGCAAAGCACTTTACCCCCCTTAAATCCTCAATGTTCATAAGTTCAGAAATTTGTGTGCTCCCGTGGCAGACCTTGAAACCATTTTTTCAAAGTTATAAAGTCAGTTTCTTTTTCTTACAGATGTGAAAAGGCTCGTCTGGTACACCTGTTTTTTCCCCTCCTCCCTAAACCCATCTTGTGATTTGCTATGATTCGTGAAAGAATTAATAAAATTAGGGGGCATGTTTCATTAGCATTTAAACATAAAGTTAGGGTGCATGTTACTTTAGCATTTATACATATCGGCAAAAACATCTGGGATGAAAGGACTGCCTAGCTGTTTGGGATGGTAGAGTAGGGTTGTGTAAACATACGAGTGACCTTCGTTCCCTTCCCATAATTGTTCGCAGTTTTTATGGCTCTCCCTAACTCAGCGTTACTGACACCGGTACAGTAAAGCATTGTTCAAGGCTGACAGCCATGAAGAAGTTAATGGAATACAATATTGTTTGTATCAATACTCTGTCTTTCACAAATACACGAACAAACAAAAGAATGTGCAATAAATGTACACTTAACTGTAAGGAGCAGAAGTAACTGTATGCTCTGTCGGTCCAAAATGTGTTGGGAAGCGACATCGAACAAAGAATGTGGAACTGAATGCCACCTTATGAGAACACGTGAGATGAAAGTATTTTTTCTTATTAGTAAACATAATTGTGAGGATATGGAGAATGTGAGTGCATTCAAGTACTTGGGTAGTGTGATGAGTAAGGATGGAACTTTGGGGGATGAAGTATGTGAAAGGGTACAGCAGGGAAGGAAGGTTGTTGGCACACTGAAAGCAGTGATGAGAAATAGGGAGGTGAGTATGGAAGTTAAGAAGTCACTGCATGATGGTATTGTGATCCCTACCCTGACGTATGGAAGCGAGGCGTGGACCTTGCAAGAGGGGAACAAGTCAAGAGTGAGAACAGTGGAAATGAGTTACTTGAGAGGAGCACGTGGAGTGACGTGGAGGGACAGGTTGACGAATGAAGAAGTGAAGGAACGTTGTGGGGTAGATGTGGATGTGGTTGAAAAGATTAGGAGAAATACACTGAGGTGGTTTGGACATGTGGAGAGGATGGAGAATGAAAGACTGACTAAGAGGGTGTATGTAGGTGAGGTGGAGGGAGGGAGAGGGAGGGGTAGACCGAGGATGAGGTGGAGGGATGGAGTTGAGAGGTGTATGAGGGAGGGGGGGGTGAGTTGGGGGGAGGGGAGTCAAATGGTGGGTGACAGAGTGACTTGGAGGCGTTTTGTCTGCGGCCACCCTTTGCGGGATTAGGGCGTCGGGCTATAGATAGATAGATAGATAGAAACATAATTGTTCCATTTCGTCCCCTATAATTGTGAAACTCATAAATTATCGTCCAGGCATACAGCCTAATAACCTTACCAATTCAATTCATATTGCTCTAGTTTGTTTTCTGTATTTTTCTGCTTATTTTGTGGGTGGTAAATACGTTTGGCTGAAAGATTTCCTCTCATTATCCTAACGTTCCTTAAGCCTTACCTATGATTGTTTCCGGCATAATGGAAGAAACTTACTCATAATTAGGGTGCATGTTACATTAGCATTTAAACATATCGGCAAAAACATCTGAGACGAAGTGGCAGGCTGCCTGACTGTTTGAGATGGTAGAGGAGGGTCGTGAAAACATACGAGTGACCTTCGTTCCCTTGCCATAATTGTTCGCAGTTTTTTATAGCTCTCCCTAACCCAACACCCCTGACACCGGTACAGTAAAGCATTGTTCGAGGCTGACAGCTGTTATGGGGTTAATGGAATGCATTATTGTTTGTATTAATACTCTCTTTCACACATACAGTACACTTAGAACAAACTAAAGAATGAACAGTAAATGTAAGAGGAAGAAATAACTATGCTCTGTAGGTCCGAAATATGTTGGGGAGCACGATATCTAATGAAGAATGCAGAACTGAATGCTAACTTACGAGAACACATGAGTAATTTTTTTTTTTTTTTTTTTTTTTCTGATTAGCAGACATTCTTGTTTCATTTTGTTCCCTAAAACTAGGAAACCCATTACTTTTCGTCTAAGTGTACAGCCTAAAGACTTCACCAATTCACTTCATATTCCTCCAGTTTGTTTTCTGTGTTTTTCTGTTTTGAGGGTAGTAAATTACCTTCTCTTGCTGAAAGATTTTCTCTTTTATCACGTTCTTTAAGCCGTACCTACGGTTGCTTGGGGCATAATGGAAGAAACTCATCGTACACAAAAGTGGATTTAGTTTCCCAGTTTCCCAACTGGAGCCCAGGTTAGGTTAAATTAGGTTAAATTATTAAGTAGTTAAGCAAGGTTAGGCTAGGTCAGGAGTATCAGTTGCCTCACCAAACTCCACCCTACCACCCTTGTGATCGAGTTGTGAGCAGGAGGTGTGAGTGGGGGCAGGGTGAGCAGACTCTCTCTGGTTTATCCATGCCTCTCTTCCT
Source organism: Coenobita brevimanus (assembly GCF_032717465.1). Lineage (NCBI taxonomy): Eukaryota > Metazoa > Arthropoda > Malacostraca > Decapoda > Coenobitidae > Coenobita > Coenobita brevimanus. Next base: position 26,040,657 of record NC_137018.1, read on the forward strand.
AGCAACTGGATGCTTCCTGTTTAAACTGGAGCTATTGTACGGTTAATTCTATGAATTACTGTACCACTGAACCATTCAGTCACGGCCCGGATATACCGAAAGCTGGATAATCCGAGCCTGGATAATCGAGCTTCCACTGTACTGAGCATCGGTGAGTCGGTTTCTGCCCCCGGTGAATCAGTTTACAGTTTTGATTGTGACGGATGTACTGTTGCTTTCAGTATTCCTAGAACACATCTTCATTTATTGAGGTCTGGAAATCACATGTATTCTCTTTTCAAATGCATTGATGACTAACTTCAGCATGAGCTAGTAAGTACTTACGGCTTCCCATGTTTAATTTTTCCATACAAATGGAATACCCTGTTGTATAGCCAGATCTCGATACTAACTAATGTGTCCAAGGAACAATGAAAGCAATTGTATTTTTTATTATTCTTTTTTCTGAAGTAATCAAGTTAATTGTATCGAATTATGAAACATTTAACTCTTGATTAGTTTCTCAGACTGTGTGAATTAATGTTTTCTTAGTAAGTTTTATATAATAGACAGTATTTTAAAATCTAGCAGGTTTTTGCCCAAATCTAGCGTTTTATTGAGTCCAGCCTAGCGGGTTTTGAAATTCGGAGTTGGCAACACTGTCCCGCGCTTTTGCCAGTCTCACCTGTCTGCTTGTTCAGCATACAACCTCTGTGCGTTTGTGTGCATCAGTGCCCAGGATATTACTATTTCTATCTGTCTATCTATCTATTGCCAGACGCCTCAATCCCGTTTGGGGTGGCCACAAACAAATCGCCTCCTAGTTGCCCTGTCCCCCGCCATTTCACTGCCCTGCTCCCAACTGACACCCCCCTTTCTCATATACCTCTCCACCCCATCCCTCCATCTCATCCTCGGCCTCCCCCTCCCTCTTCCCCCCTCCACCTCACTCACATACACTCTCTTCGTCAGTCTTTCACCCTCCATCCTCTCCACATGGCCAAACCACCTCAGTGTGTTCCTTATAACGCTTCCTATCACATCCACATCCACACCACAACGCTCATTTATATCCTCATTCGTCAGCCTGTCTCTCCATGTGACTCCACAGGCTCCTCTTAAATAACTCATTTCCACTGCTCTCACTCTTGACTTGTGTCCTTCCAACAACGTCCAAGCTTCACTTCCATACGTTAGAGTTGGTATCACAATACTGTCATGTAGTAACTTTTTCACTTCCATGCTCACTTCCCTGTTTCTTATCACTGCTTTCAAAGAACCAGCAACCTTTCTTTCCTGCTGTACCCTTTCAAGCACTTCACCCTCCAAACCTCCATCCTTACTCATCACACTACCCAAGTACTTAAACGTACTCACGTTTTCCAATTCCTCACCATCCAACCTCGCTGTACATTCACTGACTTCACCTCTCTCAAAGACCATTACTTTACTCTTCCCTGCATTACTGTATTATTATTTTTAAATGTGGGGTTATAAAAGAGATACAAGGTAGGGTAGTGGATGCTGGAGTGGCCCTAATGAGAGAGGGCAGTGTTTGAAAACTTCCTGTACTGTTTTTTGCGGATTATACTGTGTTGTTATGTGAAGACAAAGGGGAGCTGCAAGGCTTGGTGGATGAGTTTGGGAGTGTGTGCAAGAAACGGAATCTAAAGGTGAATGTAGGGAAGAGTAAAGTTATGGTCTTCAAGAGAAGTGAAGTCAGTGAATGAACAGTGAGGCTGGATGAGGAGGATGTGGAAAGTCTGAGTGTGTTAAGTACTTGGATAGTGTAATGAATAAGGATGGAAGTTTAGAGGGGGAAGTGCTTGAAAGGGTACAGCAAGGAAGAAAGGTTGCTGGTTCCATGAAAGCAGTGATAAGAAACAGGGAAGTGAGCATGGAAGTGAGAAAGTTACTACATGACAGTATTGTGATACCAACTCTAACATATGGAAGTGAAGCTTGGACCCTGATGGAGGGACAGAAGTCTAGAGTGAGACCAATGGAAACGAGTTATTTGAGAGGAGCATGTGGAGTCACATGGAGAGACCAACTGGTAAATGAGGATGTGAAGGAGTATTATGGTGTAGATGTGGATGTGATAGGAAGTGTTAGGAGGAACACACTGAGGTGGTTTGGCCACATGGAGAGGAAGGAGGGTGAGAGACTGATGAGGAGAGTGTATGTGAGTGAGGTTGAGGAGGGGGAGGGAGGGGGAGGCCAAGGATGAGATGGAGGGATGGAGTGGAGAGGTATATGAGAGAGGGGGGTTTGAGCTGGGAGCAGGGCAGTGAAATGGCTGGGGACAGGGTGACATGGAGGCAAGTTGTTTGTGGCCACCCCCTTATGGGATTAAGGCGTCTGGCAATAGACAAGGAGGAAAATGAAATGAATAAAAAACATAATCCATACACCACGTTACAGATGTCCTCCATTCATAAAAAACATGTAACATTTGGACTTGAGGAGCCATAGGGAGAAGTTTGGGGGGAAACCACTTTGGGGAAGCGAGTTCCAAAATGATGTAGTTTGGAGAATAAATGAATTCTTATGGGCAAAAGATCTGCAATATGGCAGTGTGACGGTCCAGTGTTGAGCGCAACCAGATGCCCGTGTGGTGTGGGGTAAGGCATGGAGAGGTGGCACAATGGATGCAACTTCCTCTGAGCATTTGCCATAATATCTGTAAAATAATGCAAGGGAGACAACATTCCTTCTTACTGGTAAGGGAGGTAGTTCATTTGTAATAGTAGAGTTATTAACAATTCTAACAGCTTTGGGGTGAATTTTGTCTAGTTGTTTTAGTGCAACCCTCAGCACATCCATTCGTCAAGGGTGAGCAATATTCCAGCTGAGAGTGCACATAACTCTTGTAAATTATACCTAACTGCTCATCAGTGAAGAACTTACAAACTCTGTACAGCATTCCAAGTTCCTTTGAAGCAGTTTTAGGAAGTGATCTAACATGAGAGGTCCAGCTGAGGGCATTGTCAAGTGGAACACTGAAAATTTCAATACATTTAAGAGGTATGAATATTTGTAGCATTGAAGGTAATATAGGAATTTGGCAATATCTGTCTATTAGTAAATTGTATAATTTGGTTTTCTTAGCATTAAGTGAGATGATGTTATTTTGTCTCCATTCAGTGATTGCAGATAAGTCTTTATTTATGGAGATTGCTGTACACCCATACCCTGATTTCCTGCAGTGTCGTGTACCAGTGGGAGTGTTCAGCCAGCAAGTATGTCTGATATCGAAGCAATTTTCCCATAAAATACTGATGAAAAGCCAGAGATGCATTCCAGGCCCAAACCCAAACTCTCAAATACCTTAATCACTAGAGATTGGCACAGAAACATCATAGGCGATGTTATTATCCTCACAAACAATACAGTTGCCAAAAAAAATGGGATAGCAAACATCACATGCAGGAAGGTGAGGCAGTGGGAGGGCAACTGACAGGCAGCAAGCTATGCCAGGGCGGGGAAGGGCAGGGGGTCGGTGAGGAAGACAAGCAGGGATGGGGGAGGGGGAGGGGATAGGGAGGGAAACATGCAGGGATGGGGGAGGGAGGGTAGGGAGACAAGTCTGGGTGAGGGAGGGAGGGGGAAAGGGAAGGGCAGGGGAATGGGGAAAGACACAAGCAGGAGGGGGGGAGGGTTGGGGGACAGGAAGGGAGATAAGAAAGTCAAACTGTCCTACTACCTCCCACCCCAACCCCATCTCACTCACTCACTCACTCACTCACTCACTCATTCATTCATTCATTCTCTCTCTCTCTCTCTCTCTCTCTCTCTTTCTCTTTCTCTCTCTCTCTTTCTCTCTCTCTCTCTCTCTCTCTCTCTCTCTCTCTCTCTCTCTCTCTCTCTCTCTCTATGTTATGGCAATTTATTGATGACAAAGGAAAAGTCTATGTTCAAAAAGAACATTTTCCTAATAGGCTGTTGCCAGGGAATATGGAGCTGGCTCAGCTGTTGTCTGAGAATGTTGGCCTGGCTCAGCTGTTAACATGGCGGTGGTTTGGATGCGCACATTTCAAACCTAAGGAGTGGCGGGGTGTCGGACTAGTGAGGCAAACGGCCATTGAGATTGTTCGGATTGTGGGAATGTTCCCGTTTCTTTTGTTCAGTCTAGCTACTTGTCGGTTATTGATGTAGCGGAAATTGAGGTATGAGTGTACTGAATTGTGGGTTAAGAGATTAAACTTTGTGAATGGGTGTTTAAGTCTGAATGATCTGTGAAGTGTTGAGTCATCTGCATATGAATGGATGAGATTATGGGTGACTGATAAGAGATCATTAATATGAATTAGGAATAGGTTTGGATCCAGAATTGATCCTTGTGGTATGCCGGCATTAATCGAGTGCAAATTGGAATATACAGGTAACTCGCACGGAACACGTGGGTTTCGTTCCTACCGTGCAGCGTTAGGTGCGAAATCGCGTATATTTAAACTACTCCGTATTTTGCTCCCTAGACCCCCCAAATGTGTTGTTTTGCTGTTATCTGTCACTGGTAATCGCTAGAAAGCACTTTAAGTGGTTAGAAGGTTTATTTAATGTTATAACTCACAAATACAGTACTCCACAGCAAAACTTCAACACACAAATACTGTACGTAAACACAAGGAAACATTCCAACGCCGATCATAGGTAATCATGTAAATCAGGTTAACTGGTACCAGGGCTTTATTTAATGCTTTATCTTTTTTGAGTGCTTTAACCTACAAGTACATACCAGAACAGTACATATTTAACTTAGAAATGCAGTACTGTGGAAAAGCTGTACAGCAAGTCTTTAACGAACAAACAAAAAAGGCAATATTCTGACGCCAATCATGGGTAATCATATAAATCAGGTTAACTGGTTACAAGGCTTTATTTAATGCTTTAATTGCTTACAAGTACATACCAGAACAGTAAATATTTAACTTACAAATACAGTACTGTAGAAAAGCATTACAGTAAGAGTTTAACGAACAAACAAAAAAGGTAATATTCCGACGCCGCTCATGGGTAATCATATAATTCGGGTTAACTGGTTACAAGGCTTTATTTAATGATTTAACTTTATTTAAGTGCTTACAAGTACAGTACATACGAAAACAGTAAATATTTAACTTATGAATACTGTACAGTACTGTGGAAAAAACGAACAAATAAAAAAGGCAATATTCTGACGCCTATCAGGTAAACTGGTTATAAGACTTTATTTCTTGCTTTAACGTTATTTAATAGTACAGTACTTTAAGTTGCACATAAACTTACCAGAACAGTGCAGTACTGTAAATATTTAACTTACAAATACTGTACGGTGGAAAATTGTCAGCATTCCTACACCTTCTTCGGAGTTGGCTTATAACCAGAAGTGGATGGCTGGGGCTCTGAAGACTCTGGTGCTGAAGGGGTTCCTGATAAAGGTGCTGAAGGTGTTGAAGACGAAGGTTGGGAATCTGCTGGAGCCATGGGACATCGTGACTTAAGGAACATCGTGATAGGGAGCTGTTTCCTCTGCCTCTTCATCTGGTGATACAGCTCCTTGTATGCCTGTATCCTTTCGTCAATAATCCTTTTAAATTTAATACTTCGGTCCATGTTAGGGTCATTCTTTATGGCAATATCCTGGAGAATACGGGCTTGGCTGAAAAAGTGGGCAAAGGAATCCAGGGTCCACCCACTAGGGGAAGCTTGTTCCTCGTCATCATCATGACTATTTCCATCTTCCTCAGAAGACCTGACAAGCTCCTGAAGATCGTCATCTGTCAGTTCTTGCCGGTGCTCATTTATATGCTCTTCAACCTCCTCCTCCAGCATGTCAGAGAAGCCCTCGCCTCTGACACTCCTAGCCAAATCGACGATCTTTTTTATTTCAGGACCGACCTCGGGGAAGCCCTTGAAATCCTTCACGACCTCGTTCCACAAAGGCCTCCAGCAGGCATTTATAGTCTCACACTTCAGACTTCGGCATGCTTCGTCGATGTACGTGATGCAGTCTGAAATCTTGAACTGCTTCCAACATTCAGTAAGTTCAGCATTGAGGTCGTTGTCGATGAATTCTGGAATCCTGGCAAAGGTCAAACGGGTGTAGGCTGCCTTGAACACTGCTATTATCCCTTGGTCAAGGGGCTGCCGCATCGAAGTCGTGTTTGGCGGAAGGAAAAGAACCTGAACATTCTCATTCACGTCCATGAGGGATTGTGGGTGGCCTGGGGCATTGTCAATAATCAGCAGGACCTTGAAGGGCAACTTCTTGCTCTCGAGGTAGTCCTTGACATCCGAGACGAAATAGCGCTCAAGCCATTCTGTGCTGATAAGGCCTGTCACCCAGGCCTTTTTATTGAACATGTAGTGTACAGGAAGGCGGTTCAGGTTCTTCCCCTTTAGTGCCCGAGGTCTCTGCGCTTTGTAGACAACTGTTGCTTTAAGCATATGTCCTGCAGCATTGGCACACAACATGACGGTGATCCTGTCTTTCCAGGCCTTGAACCCTGGTGCCTGTTTCGCTTTTTTCTGAATATAAGTCCTGCTGGGCATCTTTTTCCAGAACAGGCCCGTTTCATCCATGTTGAACACCTGTTCTGGAAGGTAGCCTTTCTCCATGATGATCTCCTGCAGCTCCTTCGGGAATTCTTGGGCGGTGCCTATGTCAGCAGAGGCAGCCTCACCAGTAATCTTGATATTCTTAAGGTTGAAGCGCCTTTTGAAATTTGCCACCCACCCAGGGCTGGCAGTGAACTCCTTTTGATTCTCCACAGGAAGTTCAGCCCGAAAAGACACGTAGAGGGATTTAGCCTTCTCAGACAATGTGGCGCCGTCCACAGGAACTCTGCGTTGCACCATATTCTCCAGCCAGAGACTCAGAGCCTTTTCTGTCTTCACCAGGGCTTTGTCCCTGGGGAAAAAGCACACTTTCGCTGTTGTGGGGGTCAAGTCAGAGTAGGCCTTACGAATCTCCTTCTCCTTGGCTCTAATTGTGCGAATGCTGGACTCGTTTCGTCCCACTGCACGTGCTGCACTACTCACAGACATACCTGACCTTAACTGATCTAAAACTTTCACTTTCTCAGCAACTGTCAGAGCACTACGAGACCTTTTAGGCTTACCATCCTCAACAGCACTGTTAGATGATTGCTTAGGCATTATTCACAGAGCAAAGGAGTCGGAGCACGGGATAACGTCCTACTGTACTCGGGAATGTCTCACTCACTGAATAATTTCCCGCCTAGATCGTTACGTAATCAAAACAAACCGCGCGCTGCGGTGACGTTCGAGGATATGATCTTTCAAAGGCCTCTTCTGCATTAATTTGTAGTTTTCATAATGGTTCTTTAATCTTACGTTGTCTTATATGTATCCCAGCCCTTACCGTGTATAATTGCGAGCGCGTTCCGTGAGATCGTGTTCCGTGCGAGTTACCTGTACATCATCTACTTTTATCTTTCTGTTGCTGAGGTATGAGGAAATCAAAGGACCAGTAGATGATAGGTGATAGGAAGGGAGTTTATGATAGTTTTTTTTTAAGCTTTCTGGTGTGGAACAGTTGCAGCATAGGTATTTATTGTAGGATTATGACATTTTATAAGAAGTGGCTAAGAACTGGTTGTTGAGGCTATTGGGGGGGAGTTAATAAGGAAGTTCAGTACAAATAGCAGTTTAAATTCATTTAAACTCCATCCATCTGCCCATCCTCCAAGCCAGTATTCCTTTACAGGGGGCCTGAAGCTATGCTACTAATTTCAAACACTTAACACTTAAAGTCCTAATCGCATCAATTGATGCAATTTGACGTTTATGCCAAAATGCCTAATTGCATCAATTGAATGGGGCCTGTAAAAAACTGCGGAATGCTTCCTCTGCCCCGATTATGACATACATGGCTTCAGGCCAATGAGAACTCACCCCTGAGGTGGCGTGAGGGGGGATCGGTCCAACCTGGGCGGTTGTGGGGCAACCTCCCCTCTGGGCTGCCTCCATGCCACCATCTACTCCACTCCCTCCCTCCCTCCTTGTCCCCCATCACCCTCCCTCCCTCCTTGTCCCCCATCACCCTCCCATTCCTCCATGCACGTGCATCTCTCCTCCCACCACCACCTGTGTTCCTTCCCACCCTCTCTCCCCTCCTCCCACCCAGCTAGCCTTGTTTCCCTTCTGAACCCCACCCCATCTCTCCCTCCTTGTCCCTCACTACCCTCCCACCCACAACAGACCCCCGAGAGGTATCAGGCTGCCAAGATGTTACAGAACACACTGAGGTGCTTTCTTTTGATGCAAAAAGTTGGTTATTTTTCCAACTCCCATACCTATAGGCCTACTCCCCACAGCCTAGTAATTTCCCCACACCTACATACACCTGTTTTCATGGTTGGTGTGACAAAACACTTTGAATTGACCTTTTTCAATAAGAAAAATATGCAGTATCAAAACTTCCACGTTTTAGAGTGTTTTTGAGGAGCAGCTATTGTAAACTTTTTAAAACTTTGACGCACGATTGTGCAGTAACCATTTGGACTACGGGGTGTGGATTACATTGTCAGGTATGCAAATTCTTCCTCTTTAGCCAGTACACAATCAATCTGCCCTTGGTGAAAGTTGCCAAAACACTTCCAAATTGCAGTTGTGGGAGGTGTCCTGCCTGAAATATTTGTGGTCTAAAGGTTAAGGTAGGTGACTAGTTGTTCATCTCCTAGCAGAAGTATATGAACAGTAAACTCTAACCATTTCCATGGAAGTATACCTGAATGCTGCATCCATTTAAATTTCCTTTACATGCTAGTCATCAGTTATAAGAATTTTGTATGGGGGTGGGACTAGTGTGCTTTGTCAGTATACAGCACAAAACTCAAGCTTTACATTCTCACATGCATCTGAGAACTGCCCCAGAAAGGGAAAATACTGAAATACAACAGGAGAAATGAATTTTCATTATACTAAAAAGTTAGAAAACATTGTCACCAAGCATCATTGATCAGCCAGCCCCTGTTGGGGGATGTGGGACAAGCAGATGTCTATATGCTTTGAGCTGATGGATAGCTCTCTCTCCAACTTAAACCTATAACACCTGCAGTACTGTAACATATTTCAGCATATTTTGTTTTATTTATTTTTTTTTGCATCTCTCAGACAGTTTTGCTTAACTTGGAATACTCATATTGGAGGAGTGAAGACTATATCAAACCTCTGCAGTTTGAGAAGCTAAATTGAATAAAATACTGGGTATTCACCAGCAGCATGAGTTTTCACTCTGCAGTTTACCGTTTTACTTGATGAATTGATGGTCAGGCCTAAACAATTTATATAGCACCAATCTCTTACAGATTTCCTTGACCTTCCTCTCCTCTTCACTACATTTGCTCCATGCAGTTCTTGCTGGCTAGCTCATGATGTTTTTTTGGACAGACTTTTCAGACTGGAGGGGTTAGCTATGCCCTTCATTTACCCAACTCTGATCTTGTGGAAGTTGTGGGTGGGGGAGGGAGGGAAGGTCAAAGATTGTTATATATTATGTACGATACTTTTGCTAGTAAATGCCATGATGGCATTGTGTGAAACGAAGATGAAAGGATGTGAAGTGGAGGAGTAGGAGGGTGTGAAATGTGTGAGATCGGGAATGAATGGGTGAGGAAGATGCAAGGAAGAGAGTTGCTTTGTTGGTGAATGAGGTATGGCAGAGTGGAATGAGAGACTACACATGTGTCAGCTTGAGGTGTATGTATGTCAGGTTCAAGTTTGAGAAGGTGAAAGTGGCAGTGATTGTAGCATATGCACTGTGTGAGGACAGGAGTGAAAGAAAGACAGGTTTTGGGATGAGCTGGATGAAGTAGTGGGAGAAATGCCCTGGAGATGTAAAGTGATTGTAATGGGGGATATGAATGGAGGAGTAGGCACTGGTCCAGAGAATGACAATGGGTTGTTATGGAGTACCAGGAAAAAATGATAATGGGAAGCAACTAAAGGCTATGTTTCAGGAGAGGAGGTTGTGCATTTGTAACTCGCATGTGTTAGGAAGAATACTGCCACCGTATTCCCTGCGTGTCGTAAAAGGCGACCAAAAGGGGCGGAGTGAGGGGACTAGGGACCCCCTCCTCTGTTTTTTAGTTCCTAAAAAGAGACAGGCCAGAGAAAGTGATGGGGGATGGAGTTATCCCCGTACCCTGAAGATTGGGTCTATGAATGTGCGTGGATGTAGTACAATTGAGGCTAAAAGGGAGAAGATTGGGAGAATGTTTGTGAGAAGAAAGTTGGATGTGTTAGTTTTGAGTGAAATGAAGATGAAAGGGAAGGGTGAGTCTATGTTTGGAAGTGTGATTGGAAGATTGTCAGGTGTTGATAGAGGAAGTGCAAGAGAAGGTGTGGCCTTGTTAGTGAGTCCGGAAGTACAGCCGTGTGTGATTGAATGGAAGGAGGTGTCATCGAGACTGATGTGGGTGAAAGCGAAATTTGAACGTGAGTTGTGGGTGTTTGTGAATGCATATAGGCCTGGTAGTGAAAGGGATGAAGAAGAGAGGGAGTCTTTCTGGAATGATGTTGATGAGTGTCTGCAGAGTTTTGGAGCGAATATGAATGTGGTAATGATGGGAGATCTGAGTGCTAGAGTGGGAAATGTAGCAATTGAAGGTGTAGTTGGCATGCATGGTGTGCCTGGAAGAAATGAAAATGGGGAGCGAATGATAGCGATGTGTATTGAGCGAGAGATGGTGATTGGAAATACGCTGTTTGAGAAGAAAGATATTTATAAGTATACATGGGTGAGACAGGAGGGTGGAAGGGTTGTTGATAGAGCTTTGATGGACTATGTGGTTGTGTCTAGGAATGTAATAGGAAGATTGTTGGATGTGAGAGTTCTGAGAGGGGAGGGTGGAGGTATGTCTGACCACTACCTGGTGGAGGAAAAGTTAAGAGTAGGTAAGAGATGGGTGAGAGCTAGGAGGGTTAGGTGTGGCAGGGAGGTTTTGAAAGTGAGTGAGTTGGATAAAAGAGAGAAAAAGATAGAGTATCAGGAGAAATTGAAAGATGAGTGGAACGCAGTGACAGATCGGGAAAATGGCAGTGTGGAGGAGGAATGGCAGTTATTTAAGAGTGCTGTGGTGGGGCATGCAGAAGAGGTGTGTGGTGTGAGACATGTGGGTGGTGGTGTAAGAAAAGGAAGTGAATGGTGGTGCGAGGAAGTAAGTATGGCTGTGGCTGAGAAGAGACGTGCATATGAAGTGTGGCTGCAGAGGAAGGATGAGATGTCATATGAGAGGTATAAGGAAAAGAGGAATAGGGTGAGAAGGGCTGTGCGTGATGCTAAAGTGGCAGCAGATGAGAGGTGGGCTAGGCGCCTGACAGAGAATTTTCAACAGAATAAGAAAATGTTTTCAAAGGAGGTGAAAAGGGTGCGAAAGGGAGAGCCTGGGAAGGAAGAACGAGTAAAAGCAGAGGATGGAAGGATGTTAATTGAGATGAATGCAGTAAGGAAGAGATGGGCAGAGTATTTTGAAAGATTGATAAATGTAGAGGAGGAAAGGGTGGCTGAGATTGTGGCGGATGGAAGGGTGCAAGGAATAAATGTGTTGGGAGAGTTGAATGATTCTTTGATCACGAAGGAGGAAGTGGAGAAGGCAGTAAAGGAGATGAAAACAGGGAAAGCTGCAGGTATGGATGGGTGTGCTGTGGAATGCCTGAAAGGTGGTGGAGTGATTATTGTTGACTGGTTAGTAAGATTGTTGAATGTGTGCTTTGTGAAAGGTATGGTGCCAGTTGACTGGGCAAGTGTTTGTGTGGTCCCGTTGTATAAAGGCAAGGGTGATAAGTATGAATGTACTAGCTTTTGGAGTATAAGTCTGTTGAGTGTTGTAGGTAAGGTGTATGGTAAAGTGTTAATTATGAGAGTTAGAGAGGGTACAGAGGGAGTGATTGGTGATGAGCAGTGTGGCTTTAGGAGAGGGAGGGGATGCGTGGAACAGATGTTTGCGGTGAGACAAGTGTGTGAAAAGTATTTAGCGAAAGGCAAGGATGTGTTTTGAGCATTTATGGATTTAGAGAAAGCGTATGATAGAATTGATAGGGAGACTTTGTGGACTGTTTTAAGATTGTATGGACTTGATGGTAGGTTACTAAAAGGGGTGAAAAGTTTTTATGTAAATAGTAGAGCGTGTTTAAGAGTGGGAAATGCTGTGAGTGATTGGTTTCCTGTGAGAGTGGGGCTGCGACAGGGATGTGTGATGTCGCCTTGGTTGTTTAATATTTACATGGATGGTGTTGTAAGGGAGGTGAATGCAAGAGTTTTAGGTGGAGGTCTGAGTCTGGTGAATGTTGATGGTGGAGAGTGGAATCTGAAGCAGCTGCTGTTTGCAGATGATACTGCACTGGTGGCTGATTCAGAGGAGAGATTGAGACAGTTGGTAGAGGAGTTTGGAAGGGTGTGTGAAAGGAGGAAATTGAAAGTAAATGAGAATAAGAGTAAAGTGATGAAGTGTACGAGGTTGGTAGATGGTAGGGGGATGAATATAGTTTTGAATGGCAAGTTGCTTGAGGAGGTAGAGTGTTTTAAATATCTAAGGTCACATGTTGCTGTGGATGGAAGAATAGATGCAAAAGTGAAGTTTAGACTAAATGAAGTAGGAAAGGTGCTGGGAGGAATGAAAAAAGTGTTTAGGTGTCGTTCGCTCAGAATGGATGTAAAGAGAAGGCTATATGAGGGAGTTGTGGTACCGACTGCATTACATGGGGCTGAAACATTGAATATGGGTGTAGCAGAGAGGAAAAGTTTGAATGTAATGGAGATGAGGTGTCTGAGGAGTATGTGTGGAATGACGCGTATGGATCGGGTGCGGAATGATGAAGTGCGAAAGAGAACTGGAGTTGTTCGGGAGATGGCTGGTAGAGTTGAGCAGAGGGTGTTGCGATGGTTTGGACATATGGAGAGAATGGATAATGAGCGATTGGTGAAAAAGATAACTAAATCTGATGTGAGAGGTGTAAGGCTGAGAGGAAGACCACGAATAGGATGGTTGGACAGTGTGAAGAGAGCGCTGGATGCGAGAGGGATGTCTGTTGAGCAAGGAAGAGTGGCTGTGTGTGACAGAAATAAATGGAGAGAAATTGTGAATGAATAAGTGATGACGCAGCCCTGAGTGGATATTCTCCCGCATTTGGTCTGATCAGCTATTTCAGGTCAGGTGCGGGTAAGGGGATGAGTCTGTTATGGTGTGGCAGGGGTAAACCAGCTCTGCTGTCGGGCCCTGCTGCGGATATCACTGATTGCATTGCACAGTTGACCCTTGTGCGGTGTGGTGCGGTGAGGATCTGTCCGTTCTCCCCTTTGGGGCTAAGATGCGAATGAATGTATTTGAATGGATGAGTAAATGGGGAGTGTGTCGTCCTGTCTCGGCTACCTCCCTTTCCTTGGGAGAAGCAGCCTAGGTATATAGATAGATAGATTTTAAACATAAAGATGCACTTAAATATACATGGTATAGAGGGGACGGAGATCGTATTGAAAGAAGCCTGATTAATTACGTGCTCGTAGAAAGGTCGATGATGAGAATGACTGCTAATGTGAGGGCCATGAGAGGACGATGTGGAGGTCTAGTCAGTTCATATGATCGTGGAATGCAAGATCAAGCTGAGATGAGTGAGGTGGATCAGAAGAGAGAGGAGCAGTCAGGGAGAAAGACTGAAAGTTGAGAAACTGAGGATCAAAGAAATGGCAGATGATTACTGGACCAAAGTAGTGGAGGAGTTAGAATCAGTGAATTGAAATAAAATGGATCTGGACAGCCTGTGGAATGCATGTAGGGGTTGCTTAGTTAGGAATGCTAGAGCAGTGTTTAGTGTGGCAGGAGTAATAACAAAGAAGAAAGGTACGGCATGGTGGGATGACGAGGTTAACCCCTACACTGCGGGCATGTTTACCAATGTTTTGCGTGTGCCGCGGGGTTATTCGGCCTCCGACAGACTCTCAAAAAATATTTGCCAAAAATCAGTTATTAGTCCTAGAATATTAAAATTACATATGCTTATGGCACATACCTTCAGCTTTCTCCTGGAATGTTTATTGAGCCTTCGTCGGTTACCGTAGGACTTGTGGAGACCTCTGAAGTTGGGTAATGAAGTCTCCACTTTACACTTCCCGACAACCTGTAATATGATTACCACAGCCAGATATTAACACTATAAACACTACTCTATGATTTTCAAGTAGTTTGGGATCCATACTCCAAAATAAAAACACTGTGAAAGCAATGAAAATTACGAGCGCGTCTGACCATCGCACTTGCGCTAGTTTGCTCTTGGTACTCTGTCATTTGTTATTCATAAAACCCCCCACACTTTATATTTCTATTGCTATATAACACTTATATATATCTACAGTCTTTATCCATAAGTTTCCTTCAGTAGTATTAGTGTATTGTCACTATAGGGATTCAATTTCTTTCAGTAAAATACATAGCATTCACTTTCTCGTCCTGTATACTAGCATTGAGAGTGAATGTCACTTTCACCTTCACTCTCATAACTCATAGTATTCAGACATGCTAGAGTGAAACTTTCACTTTCATTACTCCTAGGATATATACTCGTATTCTTATAATACTACTCATTTACACTTCTATTTACGTTCTCTATTTTATTTGCGTTATTTACATTTCTATTTTATTTACACTGTGTTATGCACTGTCACTTTAAGTAACTTAAAAAACTATTTTCCACTGTTCATGTATATTTACATTCATTACTTTCACTTGCTGTTTACACATTATTTACACATTATTTACAATTCCACTTGTGCTGTTTTACTTATTAGAAAGATCGTAGTCACTCTTTTATCAATTGTCAGCCCTTTACCTCTTTCCACACAAGGTTTAGTGGGGTAAAGGTCACAGGGCCCTTTGCATGGGGGTGAAAAGTCCCTGAAGCTAGCAAGCGCAAACTGACGTTCCTCCACATTAGAAGATGACAGTGAACTGATAAGGGTGGGCCGGGGTGGTGGCCTACCTAGGGAAATTCATCACTACCAACGTTAGTCTCTTGACACAGCTATATATAGCAGTGAAATGATTGGCAGGAAATCTAGACAATACATTATAAATTAGGTAGTTCCAGGTGAATGTAAATATCACTTAGGCTTCTCCCTTCCCTCCTTATATGTATATTTATTACGAAAATAGATTATACGGCATATTTCAAGGGGAAATAAACAGCAAAAATTAGCAAACAAGTGCACGTGAGGTGTTGTCAGGTGATAATTAGCCAATTCCAGGTGTATGGCACTCTCACTTACCTTATTTCTTTCTTGTATATATTATTTGGTATAAGAATAGGGCATAGGGCTTATTTCAATGGATGAAATCAGTGAAAAATTCCAGGGAAGATTTACTTAGCGTAGCATGGCCAGGCAGGCGAGAGGATAGGGTAATGGGGGGGGAGGGAGGGGAGTCAAGAACGGAGAGAAATGGCTAAATTGTCAACAATGGATGGGAGTACAGATGAGATTAGGAGTGCTGACTAGTGTTGGACATTGGCAGTACTGATAGATGATACAAGCCCCCACTTGGAAGCCCGGGTGAATTCAAAATAACACAGAATCACAAAAGCGACGCCCCGCGGTATGATCCCTTGCTCCCAAGCGTCACGAAAGTGACGCCCCACGGTTAAGGGGTTAAGAAAGCGGCGGAGGAAGAGAGGAAGAAGTGGCTAAAGCGGTTACAGGACAGGGGTTCAGTTGAAATAATAAATGAATATATTGAGAGCAAGAAGCATGTAAAGAGACTAGTGAAGAGGAAAAAAGAGGAGGTAAATGATGATCTAGGAACCCCCGTACATCGCCTGTAAACATCCGTGAGACACCGGAACTGCTACTGTGGTACGGTGATACATCCTGTGGTGAATGGCAGCTTATGGGCCTCAGGGTAGGCCTGTAAGGCTGTTTCTGAGGACCTCGTGTTAGCAACAGCTCTGTGTTTTGACAACAAAGACTGTGACGAAGTTCTGACAAATTCTGACATCATAAGATACGTCATGACTGAGTTGTGGTGGCACCAATGGCTTGCTCACTCATCTGTGATGTAACCTTTTTTAGCCCCTCCCCGGAAAACAACTAACTAAAAAACAAACAAACAAGCCTCGGACAAGGACTGACAAAACGATGACGACCAAGGACCGGACAAAAGACGTGGTTATCGGAACGTGGAATGTAAGGGGAGCGAATGATGAGGTGAAAGAGAGAGAGATTGTCCAGGTGCTTGAGGGTGCAAAAGTTGATGTATGTGGAATAACTGAAACAAAATGGAGAGGAGAAAGTGTGAGAGAATGGGAGTATGGATGGGGTATATGTGAAGGAGTAGGTGAGAATGAGAGGGCAAAGGAAGGAGTATGTATAGTTGTGAGTAAAAGATGGAAGAAGAGCATACGACAGTATGGATCAGTTGGGTCAAGGATTGTGTGGGTAAAGTTGAAAGTTAGAATACAAATGTGGGCGATTGTGTGTGTGTATGCCCAACGCAAGATCGTGCTAGAAGAGTGAGAGAAGAGTTCTGGACAAATGTAGAAGTGTGCATGGAAAAGTTTGGAAGGAATGAGAGAGTGTTTTTGATTGGTGATATGAATGGTAAAGTTGGGAATGTGAAGGTGGATGGAATAGTTGGTGAGTGGGGTGTGCCTGCTGAGATAGATGAGAATGGGAGTGCGTTAGTGGACATTTGTGCTGGGAGGGGGTTGGTGATAGCCAATACCCTCTTCAGGCATAAAGTGATCCACAGGTATACATGGCGAGTGATGAGAAGGGTGAGTGGTGAACTGAATGAAAGGAAGGCAATGATTGATTATGTGCATGTGGATGAAAGGATGTGAAGATTTGTAATGGATGTAAGAGCATATAGAGGTTGGGGGAGTGGACTTTCTGACCACTACTTGGTGGTGGCCAGAATTAGGATTCAAGTAAGATGGAGGAATAGAAGAAGGGAAGGACAAGAGGAAGGAGTAGTTGCAAGGAGAGTGGAAAGGTTACAAGAGGGTGAGAAAAAGGCAGAGTATAAGAGAGAAGTGGAGGAACGATTGGGCAAATTTGAATTGGAGCAGATGGGAGACGTGGAAGGTGTGTGTAGCATATTTACAGAAGAAATATGTGCAGCATGTGATGTGGTGTGTGGAAGGAAGAGAAGACGGAGGGGGGTGCAAGGAACAGCGTGGTGGACTGAAGAGGTGAAACAGGCTGTGGCACAAAAGAAGAAAGCATACAATGAATGGATGAGAAATAGGGGCGTGGAAGAAGTTGAGAGGCGGAAGAGAGAGTTATATGTAGAAAGAAAGAGAGAGGTGAAAAGATTAGTAAGAGAGAGTAAGAAGAGAGTGGATGAGGAATTTGGAAGGAATTTGATTGTAAAGTGGAGGGACTGTAAGAAAATGTTCTGGAGAGAGGTGAAAAGAGTAAGACAGGGTGGAAGTGAAGTTAGCAGGGGAGTGAAAGATAAAAATGGTAGATTACTAGTGGAGAAGGGAGAAAAAGTGAGCAGATGGAGAGAACACTTTAAGGAATTGTTGAACGTGGAGGATGGAAGTAATGCGAGTATAAGTGGCTGGGGAATGGCTGGGAGAAGGTGGGAGGTGAGAAGACAGGAAGAAATCAGTAGGATAGAAGTTGTGGAAGCAGTGAAGAAAGTTAAATCGGGGAAAGCCCCAGGAATTGATGGAGTGTGTGGTGAAATGCTGAAGCATGGGGGAGAGATAGTAGTAGAATGGATGTGGAAGATGTGCAGATTGGCCTGTGAGGAAGGTAGAGTCCCGGAGGATTGGAAGTCAGGTATAATTATTCCCTTGTACAAAGGGAAATGGGAAAAAGAGGTGTGTGGTAATCATAGGGGCATTTATCTTCTTAGTATAATAGGAAAAGTGTATGGTAGGATAATTATTGACAGAGTTAGAGAAAGAACAGAGAAATTAGTTGGAGAAGAACAGGGAGGCTTTAGAAAGGGAAGAGGTTGTGTAGATCAGATATTCATTCTTAGATCTTTAGTGGAAAAATTTCTAGAGAAGGGAAAGAAGTTGTATGTGGCTTTCATGGATTTGGAGAAAGCATATGACAGGGTGGATAGACAAGGATTGTGGAAAGTGTTAAGAATATATGGAGTAGATGGGAAGTTGTTGAATGCTGTGAAGAGTATGTACGATGGTGCGAAGGCTGCTGTGCGCGTGGATGGTGAACTAAGTGAATTTTTCTCTGAAAGTTGGGTTGAAACAGGGATGTGTCATGTCTCCATGGTTGTTCAATCTGTACATGGATGGGGTAATAAAAGAGGTACAAGGTAGGGTAGTGGATGTTGGAGTGGCCCTGGTGAGAGAGGATAGTGTTTGGAAACTCCCTGTACTGTTGTTTGCAGGTGATACTGTGTTGTTGAGTGAAGACGAAGGGGAGCTGCAAGGCTTGGTGGATGAGTTTGGGAGAGAGTGTAAGAAACTGAATCTAAAGGTGAATGTAGGGAAGAGTAAAGTGATGGTCTTTGAGAGGGGTGAAGTCAGTGAATGTACAGCGAGGTTGGATGGTGAGGAATTGCAAAATGTGAGTTCGTTTAAGTACAGTACTTGGGTAGTGTGATTAGTAAGGATGGAGGTTTGGAGGGTGAAGTGCTTGAAAGGGTACAGCAGGGAAGAAAGGTTGCTGGTTCTTTGAAAGCAGTGATAAGAAACTAGTGTGATTAGTAAGGATGGAGGTTTGGAGGGTGAAGTGCTTGAAAGGGTACAGCAGGGAAGAAAGGTTGTTGGTTCTTTGAAAGCAGTGATAAGAAACAGGGAAGTGAGCATGGAGGTGAAAAAGTTACTACATGACAGTATTGTGATACCAACTCTAACGTATGGAAGTGAAGCTTGGATGTTGTTGGAAGGACACAAGTCAAGAGTGAGAGCAGTGGAAATGAGTTATTTAAGAGGAGCCTGTGGAGTCACATGGAGAGACAGGCTGACGAATGAGGATATAAAGGAGCGTTGTGGTGTGGATGTGGATGTGATAGGAAGCGTTATGAGGAACACACTGAGGTGATTTGGCCATGTGGAGAGAATGGAGGGTGAAAGACTGACGAAGAGAGTGTATGTGAGTGAGGTGGAGGGGGGAAGACGGAGGGGGAGGCCGAGGATGAGATGGATGGGGTGGAGAGGTGTATGAGAGAGAGGGGTGTGAGTTGGGAGCAGGACAGTGAAATGGCGGGGGACAGGGCGACTTGGAGGCGTTTTGTTTGTGGCCACCCCAAACAGGATTGAGGCGTCTGGCAATAGATAGGTAGATAGATAGATAGATTTTTTATTTATAATTTCTACTACAGATATCGTACTATGTTCTCTGCTGACATACGACAAAATTTACATCCCTTGGCCTGCTTGAGAGAGTCAGTTACCATGCACTTGACCACAAGAGAGGGTGTACAGGATATTTTTCTCTCATGGCGTCTCTGGTGGATTCCGATAGTGACGAGTTTATTCCTCATGAGGATTCTTATTTAGATGCATCAGATGATGATGCAGCAGTGTCTGATGTGTCAGTAGATGGCTGTGATCCTGAAGATGATAGCGAGGTTTATGTGAGTGAGGAGGAGGAGGAAATTAGTAGCGAGCTTAGTGACGCTGCACTCTTGGCAACAAGTGAGTCAAGGTTGGCATCATCATTACGTGTGTCCACATACTTCATGCTCAGCTTACAAGGTTAATAAATAAGCCATCCATCTGTGCAGGACATTTTTTTCAAGCCAGTTTTTACAGTAGTTACCTGGGTAACAGCACTTCAGCATACGTTATGTACACTTACATACTGTAATGATTTATTTTATAATCTTTTTTTATTACCAACATCATGCTGGGTTTATGTGATCATCAGTATACAAACAAATCAGAGAGAGTGAATAGTTTCGATGTGTCAAAAAATATACACTACCCCTCACACTACTGGAGGGGGATCTATCAGGTTGGTATGGAGGGTAAATGTAGTGTTTGCATTAGGGGGAGGGGGAGGTAAAGGAGGAGTTAATTCAAATTTCTAAACAGTTTTGCTCTATCACCTCAGGTTTTTTTTGCTTTCACATACCCCGTTTTTTTATTATAATGCATATATTTATGAGTTTATTTCATATACAGGTATTCTATCTATATATCTATCTATTGCCAGACGCCTCAGTCCTGTTTGGGGTGGCCACAAACAAATCGCCTCCAAGTCGCCCTGTCCCCCGCCATTTCACTCCCCTGCTCCCAACTCACACCCCCCTCTCTCATATACCTCTCCACCCCATCCCTCCATCTCATCCTCGGCCTCCCCCTCCCTCTTTCCCCCTCCACCTCACTCACATACACTCTCATCGTCAGTCTTTCACCCTCCATCCTCTCCACATGGCCAAACCACCTCAGTATGTTCCTCATAACGCTTCCTATCACATCCACATCAACACCACAACGCTCCTTTATATCCTCATTCGTCAGCCTGTCTCTCCATGTGGCTCCACAGGCTCCTCTTAAATAACTCATTTCCACTGCTCTCACTCTTGACTTGTGTCCTTCCAACAACGTCCAAGCTTCACTTCCGTACGTTAGAGTTTGTATCACAATACTGTCATGTAGTAACTTTTTCACTTCCATGCTCACTTCCCTGTTTCTTATCACTGCTTTCAAAGAACCAGCAACCTTTCTTCCTTGCTGTACCCTTTCAAGCACTTCACTCTCCAAACCTCCATCCTTACTCATCACACTACCCAAGTACTTAAACGTACTCACATTTTCCAATTCCTCACCATCCAACCTCGCTGTACATTCACTGACTTCACCTCTCTCAAAGACCATCACTTTACTCTTCCCTACATTCACCTTTAGATTCCATTTCTTACACACTCTCCCAAACTCATCCACCAAGCCTTGCAGCTCCCCTTCGTCTTCACTCAACAACACAGTATCATCTGCAAACAACAGCACAGGGAGTTTCCAAACACTATCCTCTCTCACCAGGGCCACTCCAACATCCACTACCCTACCTTGTACCTCTTTATTACCCCATCCATGTACAGATTGAACAACCATGGAGACATGACACATCCCTGTTTCAACCCAACTTTCAAAGAGAAAAATTCACTTAGTTCACCATCCACACGCACTGCAGCCTTCGCACCATCGTACATACTCTTCACAGCATTCAACAACTTCCCATCTACTCCATATATTCTTAACACTTTCCACAATCCTAGTCTATCCACCCTGTCATATGCTTTCTCCAAATCCATGAAAGCCGCATACAACTTCTTTCCCTTCTCTAGAAACTTTTCCACTAAAGATCTGAGAATGAATATCTGATCTACACAACCTTTTCCTTCCTAAAGCCTCCCTGTCCTTCTCCAACTAATTCCTCTGTTCTTTCTCTAACTCTGTCAATAAGTATCCTACCATACACTTTTCCTATTATACTAAGAAGACAAATGCCTCTATGATTTCCACACACTTCTTTTTCCTTTTCCTTTGTACAAGGGAATAATTATACCTGACTTCCAATCCTCCGGGACTCTACCTTCCTCCCAGGCCAATCTGCACATCTTCCACATCCATTCTACTACTATCTCTCCCCCATGCTTCAGCATTTCACCACACACTCCATCAATTCCTGGGGCTTTCCCTGATTTAACTTTCTTCATTGCTTCCACAACTTCTATCCTACTGATTTCTTCCTGTCTTCTCACCTCCCACCTTCTCCCAGCCATTCCCCAGCCACTTATACTCGCATTACTTCCATCCTCCACGTTCAACAATTCCTTAAAGTGTTCTCTCCATCTGCTCACTTTTTCTCCCTTCTCCACTAGTAATCTACCATTTTTATCTTTCACTCCCCTGCTAACTTCACTTCCACCCTGTCTTACTCTTTTCACCTCTCTCCAGAACACTTTCTTACAGTCCCTCCACTTTACACTCAAATTCCTTCCAAATTCCTCATCCACTCTCTTCTTACTCTCTCTTACTAATCTTTTCACCTCTCTCTTTCTTTCTACATATAACTCTGTTCCGCCTCTCAACCTCTTCCACGCCCCTATTCCTCATCCATTCATTGTATGCTTTCTTCTTTTGTGCCACAGCCTGTTTCACCTCTTCAGTCCACCACGCTGTTCCTTGCACCCCCCTCCGTCTTCTCTTCCTTCCACACACCACATCACATGCTGCACATATTTCTTCTGTAAATATTCTGCACACACCTTCCACGTCCCGCATCTGCTCCAATTCATATTTGCCCAATTGTTCCTCCACTTCTCTCTTATACTCTGCCTTTTTCTCATCCTCTTGTAACCTTTCCACTCTCCTTGCAACTACTCCTTCCTCTCGTCTTTCCCTTCTTCTGTTCCTCCATCTTACTTGGACTTTAATTCTGGCCACCACCAAGTAGTGGTCAGAAAGTCCACTCCCCCAACCTCTATAAACTCTTGCATCCAATATACATCTTCGCATCCTTTCATCCACACACACATAATCAATCATTGCCTTCCTTTCATTCAGTTCGCCACCCACCCTTCTCATCACTCGCCATGTATACCTGTGGATCATTTTATGCCTGAAGAGGGCTGGCTATCACCAACCCCTCCCAGCACAAATGTCCACTAACGCACTGCCATTCTCATCTATCTCAGCAGGCACACCCCACTCACCAACTATTCCATCCACCTTCACATTCCCAACTTTACCATTCATATCACCAATCAAAAACACTCTCTCATTCCTTCCAAACTTTTCCATGCACACTTCTACATTTGTCCAGAACTCTTCTCTCACTCTTCTAGCACGATCTTGCGTTGGTGCATACACACACACACAGTCGCCCACATTTGTATTCCAACTTTCAACTTTACCCACACAATCCTTGATCCAACTGATCCATACTGTCTTATGCTCCTCTTCCATCTTTTACTCACAACTATACAAACTCCTTCCTTTGCCCTCTCATTCTCACCTACTCCTGCACATATACCCCATCCATACTCCCATTCTCTCACACTTTCTCCTCTCCATTTTGTTTTAGTTATTCCACATACATCCACTTTCGCATCCTCAAGCACCTGGACAATCTCTCTTTCACCTCATCATTCGCTCCCCTTACATTCCACGTTCCAATTGCAATGTCCTTTGTCCGGTCCTTGGTCGTCAACGTTTGGTCAGTCCTTGTCCGAGGCTTATTGTTTGCTTTTTTAGTTAGTTGTTTTCCGGGGAGGGGCACTAACCCTCCGCCAACCCTTTTAGTCGCCTTTTACGACAAGTAGGGATACTGGGGGAGTATTCTTGAAAAACCCCCCTACCCCCATGGTATTAAAATGGCATATTACAGAACGAAACAAAACAGACACAGAACACTGACAGAACTATCTATCTATCTATCTATCTATTGCCAGACGCCTCAATCCCGTTTGGGGTGGCCACAAACAAATCGCCTCCAAGTCGCCCTGTCCCCCGCCATTTCACTACCCTGCTCCCAACTCACACCCCCCTCTCTCATATACCTCTCCACCCCATCCCTCCATCTCATCCTCGGTCTCCCCCTCCCTCTTCCACCCTCCACCTCACTCACATACACTCTCTTCGTCAGTCTTTCACCCTCCATCCTCTCCACATGGCCAAACCACCTCAGTGTGTTCCTCACAACGCATCCTATCACATCCACATCAACACCACAACGCTCCTTTATATCCTCATTCGTCAGCCTGTCTCTCCACATGACTCCACAGGCTCCTCTTAAATAACTCATTTCCACTGCTCTCACTCTTGACTTGTGTCCTTCCAACAATGTCCAAGCTTCACTTCCGTACGTTAGAGTTGGTATCACAATACTGTCATGTAGTAACTTTTTTACTTCCATGCTCACTTCCCTGTTTCTTATCACTGCTTTCAAGGAACCAGCAACCTTTCTTCCCTGCTGTACCCTTTCAAGCACTTCACCCTCCAAACCTCCATCCTTACTCATCACACTACCCAAATACTTAAACGTACTCACATTTTCCAATTCCTCACCATCCAACCTCGCTATACATTCACTGACTTCACCTCTCTCAAAGACCATCACTTTACTCTTCCCTACATTCACCTTTAAGTTCCGTTTCTTACACACTCTCTCAAACTCATCCACTAAGCCTTGCGGCTCCCCTTCGTCTTCACTCAACAACACAGTATCATCTGCAAACAACAGTACAGGGAGTTTCCAAACACTATCCTCTCTCACCAGGGCCACTCCAACATCCACTACCCTACCTTGTACCTCTTTTATTACCCCATCCATGTACAGATTGAACAACCATGGAGACATGACACATCCCTGTTTCAAACCAACTTTCAAAGAGAAAAATTCACTTAGTTCACCATCCACACGCACTGCAGCCTTCGCACCATCGTACATACTCTTCACAGCATTCAACAACTTCCCATCTACTCCATATATTCTTAACACTTTCCACAATCCTTGTCTATCCACCCTGTCATATGCTTTCTCCAAATCCATGAAAGCCGCATACAACTTCTTTCCCTTCTCTAGAAACTTTTCCACTGACAGAACTACTGTAAATATTACTGTTACTTGGATATAAACGTATATGCACATCATAGTACTACAGACAGTCAGAAGTGAGTTTTTTTGGATGATCTGGTGTACTTTGCCTCCGGGATGTCGCGCAGGAGCATCCAGCAGAAGTCCCCCATCATGCTAGGGTTCCACTTGTCTTGGTAGTTGCTCTCCATCTAAGTAATATCTTGGTGGAACCTTTCCCCATATTCGGCACTTACTGCTCCGAGGTTCTGGGGAAAGAAGTTGAGGTGGGAGTGGAGAAAGTTAATCTTGAGAGATATTCGGCACCCCATATCCTGATAAGCCTGCAACTACTCGATACGCTCTTGGTAATCTAGTGCCCGTGTGTTACCAAGGAAGCCATGGCAGACTGACTTAAATGCTTCCCATGCTCTCAGTTCCTTCAAGGTGAGCTTCTCCTCGAATACCTCATCCTTCAGCACTTCCCGGATCTGAGGTTCGACGAAGATGCCCTCCTTGAGCTTAGCAGAACTGAGAGCTGGGAACAGAGTGCACAGGTGTTGAAAGGCAGCGCCATCCTTGTCCATGGCCTTCACGAAATTCTTCATTAGGCCAAGCTTGATATGAAGAGGGGGAAGAAGCACCTTGTTCATGTCCACCAGAGGATTTGCTTGGACACTGTGTTTCCAAGGAACGAACATCCTCCTAGACCCCCAGTCCTTCTGCGTGAAGTGCTTGGACACAGCCCGATTGTTCCACAGACAGAAAGCAGCAGTTCTTCGTAAAGCCCGCCTGCATACCCATAAGGAGCCGAATGACCTTGAGGTCCCCACAGAGGCTCCACTGGTGCTGCTGGTACTTGACAGCACTAACCACCCCCTCTCACCGCCTGTAAGTTACTGGTGTTCCTAGACGCACAATGCACATGTTTGACCTTGTTGTGGGGCGTGTTTTAAACCAGGTTCCAAGAAAATAGGATGGTAAATGGATTTTTGGCAAATATTTTGGTTCTAGGCCTATATGTATGCATGTATGTACATGTATACATGTATATCTCAAAAACTAGAGGTGATGAGTGAAAACGGATTTCGAATCTGAAATCAGCACCTCAAAATTAGGTTATAACACCTAATTTCATGCTTGCCTCAAATTTTTTGTAAACTAGTGTAATAGGAAGTTATTCTGCAAAGAGGTGTGGAAATGTAGGAATGAAAACGGAAAGAAATGTGATGGTGTGAAGGATGTAGGTAGTCGATTATTAACCCATGGGGATGAAGTAAGGACCAGATGGAAAGAATATTTTGAAACCTGATGACTGGGAATAGAGAGGGCAGAGTGGCTGTAAACATCATTGGTTTTGTGGGTGTGCAGAGAAGGAATGCAGTGCCAGGTGTGACACTCGCACAGGTGAAGAGTGCTGTGAAGCGGCTGAAAAATGGGGAAGCAGCTGGGGTTGATAAGGTGTATGCAGAGATGCTTAACCCCTACAGCGCGGGCATGTTTACCAATGTTTTGCGTGTGCCGCGGGGTTATTCGGGCTCCGACAGACTCTCAAAAAATATTTGCCAAAAATCAGTTGTTAGTCCTAGAATATTAAAATTACATATGCATATGGCACATACCTTCAGCTTTCTCCTGGAATGTTTGTTGAGCCTTCGTCTGTTACCGTAGGACTTGTGGAGACCTCTGAATTTGGATAACGAAGTCTTCACTTTACACTTCCCGACAACCTGTAATATGATTACCACAGCCAGGTATTAACACTATAAACACTACTCTATGATTTTCAAGTAGTTTGGGATCCATACTCCAAAAAAAAAACCCACTGTGAAAGCAATGAAAATTACGAGCCGTCTGACCGTCGCACTTGTGCTAGTTCGCTCTTGGTACTCTGTCATTTATTATTCATAAAACCCCTCACACTTTATATTTCTATTCCTATATAACACTTATATATATCTACAGTCTTTTTCCATAAGTTTCCTTCAGTAGTATTAGTTTATTGTCACTATAGGGATTCAATTTCTTTCAGTAAAATACGTAGCATTCACTTTCGCGTCCTGTATACTAGCATTGAGAGTGAATGTCACTTTCACCTCCACTCTCATAACTCCTAGTATTCAGACATGCTAGAGTGAAACTTTCACTTTCATTACTCCTAGGATATATACTCGTATTCTTATAATACTACTCATTTACATTTCTATTTACGTTCTCTATTTTATTAACGTTATTTACATTTCTATTTTATTTACACTGTGTTATGCACTGTCACTTGAAGTAACTTATAAAACTATTTTCCACTGTTCACGTATATTTACATTCATTACTTTCACATGCTGTTTACACATTAGTTACACATTATTTACAATTCCGCTTGCACTGTTTTACTCATTAGAAAGATCGTAGTCACTCTTTTATCAGTTGTCAGCCCTTTACCTCTTTCCACACGAGGTTTAGTAGGGGGCAAAGGTCACTGGACCCTTTGCATGCGGGTGAAAAGTCCCTGAAGCTAGCAAGAGCGAACAGACGTACCTCCACTTCGGAAGATGAGAGTGAACTAATAAGGGTGGGCCGGGGTGGTGGCCTACCTTGGGAAATTCATTACTACCAACGTTAGTCTCTTGACACAGCTATATATAGCAGTGAAATGATTGGCAGGAAATCTAGACAATACATTATAAATTAGGTAGTTCCAGGTGAATGTAAATATCACTTAGGCTTCTCCCTTCCCTCCTTATATGTATATTTATTATGAAAATAGATTATACGGCATATTTCAAGGGGAAATAAACAGCGAAAATTAGCGAACGAGTGCATGTGAGGTGTTGTCAGGTGATAATTAGCCAATTCCAGGTGTATGGCACTCTCACTTACCTTATTTCTTTCTTGTATATATTGTTTGGTATAAGAATAGGGCATAGGGCTTATTTCAATGGATGAAATCAATGAAAAATTCCAGGGAAGATTTACTTAGCGTAGCACGGCCGGGCAGGCGAGAGGATAGGGTAATGGAAGGGGGGGGAGGGAGGGGAGTCAAGAACGGGGAGAAATGGCTAAATTGTCAACAATGGATGGGAGTACAGATGAGATTAGGAGTGCTGATTAGTGTTGGACATTGGCAGTACTGATAGATGATACAAGCCCCCACTTGGAAGCCCGGGTGAATTCAAAATAACACAGAATCACAAAAGCGACGCCCCGCGGTATGATCCCTTGCCCCCAAGCGTCACACAAGTGACGTCCTGCAGTTAAGGGGTTAAGTGTAGTGGAATGAAGTGCTTGTTGGAGATATGTAAGAAGGCATGGATGAGTGAAACTGTACCTGCAGAGTGGAAAAAGGCTGTGATTGTACCCTTGTACAAAAATAAAGATGAGCGAAGTGAGTGCAAGAATTATCGTGGCATAAGTTTACTGAGTGTGATAGGGAAGGTATATGGAAGAATTATTATAGAGAAAGTAAGAGAGATATCAGAAGTCCTAGTGAGTGTTGAACAGGGTGGCTTTAGGAGTGGCAGAGGATGTGTGGATCAAATATTTGCAGAGAGACAGATAGCAGAGAAAGCTTGTGAGAAGGACCATAAGGTGTTCATAGCATTCATGGATCTGGAAAAAGCATACGACAAAGTGAACAGAGAAGGATTATGGAAAGTTTGTGCATGTATGGTGTAGGTGGTGAGCTGTTAGGTGCTGTCAAGAGTTTTTATGATGGTAGTGAAGCATGTGTAAGGGTAAATGGGCATCTTAATGAATGGTTCACGATCGGTATGGGCGTGCGACAAGGTTGTGTGGTGTCCTCATGGTTGTTCAGTGTATATATGGATGGGGTGATGAGAGAAGTAAAAACATGAGTAATGGAGAGAGGGATGACATTGGTAATGAATGGTGAAGGATGGAATATCTCAAATTTGTTGTATGCGGATGATGCAATGCTGCGGGCAAGTACCAGACAAGAACTTGGTAGGCTAGTGCAGAGTTTTTCTGATGTCTGTGAGCATCGTGCCTTGAGAGTAAATGCAGAAAAGAGTAAAATGATGGTTATTGAGAGAGAAGGTGACTCCCAGTGCAATGTAACGGTTAATAGAGACTGGAATTGGTGAGAGAGTTCAAATACCTGGGTACAGTGTTAGAAAAGAGAGGAAAATGTGCAAAAGAAGTTGAAAATAGAGTGACACAAGGAAGAAAAGTAGCTGGTGCAATGAAGGCCTTGATAAGAAACAGAGGCTTGAGTGTTGCAGCTGCACAAGGCTTACATGAAGGAGTGTTAGTGCCAACTTTATATTTAATATATGGATGTGAGACTATGGTGTGGCATGAAAATGAAAAGTCAAGAGTAAGAGCAGTAGAGATGGGACTGCTTAGGAATGTATTTGGAGTACAGTGCTCGTCAGAAGTATTGAGCGCCCTGCATCCCTCCTAGGAAACAAACCTTTCAACATTGAAAAAACATATAAATAATGCATTTTATTTACCTTTAATGCTTGGTAGGGTATCCTTTACGCTTCTTCATGGACCTGAGACGTCGTGGAAGTGAAAGGGCGAGGTTCCGGAGGTGGTGGAGTGGTATTTTTTTCCCAGGAGTCACGAATGGCTGCTTCCAGCTTAGGCAGAGAGCACACGTCCTTCCCTTGGAGATTCTTCTTTACGAGGTACCAGAGGTTTTCTATTGGGTTGAGGTCTGTGCTATTGCCTGGGCAGTCTTTCATGAATGATACCTCGCAGTCACGATGCCAATTGGTGACCGATTTGGCTTTATGAGCAGGTGCACCGTCCTGCTGAAACACTCGTGCACCTGTGAGCTCGAAGGACTCAGGCAAATGATCACAAAGAAGCTCCAGATAAATGTCCTGATTCACTCTGCAGTTCTTGGGAAGCACAACAAGCTTCCCCAAACCTTTCCCAGAGAAACAACCCCATACCATAAGTGAATCAGGGTGTTTAACTGTGCTCTCCACGTAACGGGGGTCAAGCGGGTCACTACCTTTGTGCCAGTACACTCGCGCTCCTCGATTACAGGTAACACTAAACGTTGCCTCATCAGACCACAACACTGACAATCATTGGTCCTCACCCCAGTTAAGGTACTTGTTAGCAAAGGCAAGCCAACGAAGTCGGTGGTAAAGTGTAAGAAGAGGCTTTCTCACAGGCCTGTGACTTGTCTAACCAAGTTCATGGACTCTTTGAGACACCGTGCGCACAGAAACCACACCAAACACTTCTAGGTTGCTCTCCTTAATTTTCCATGCACTCACACGAGGATTAGACTCCACTGCACGTTTTAAAACATTAACAGACCTTGGGGAAGTCTTCCTGGGCCTACCAGACCGTGGTTTCTTTGTTGGAATGTCACCACTATTTTCCACTTGAAAACGGGCGCACCACCTATGCATTGTCTATCGAGCCACACCAACCAATTCACTAATTTCCTTCGTGGGGTGGCCTGCCTCCTTTAGAGCAATGATCTGTGATATGATTTCACTCGAAAGTTCACAGGTAGGTGTCATGACAAAGTGGCAAAAGCCAAAACACTGCGGGACACTAGGTAAAAAATGGCGGAAGAAGATAGGGAGGCGCGGCGGAGTTCCTCTCTCACATGCAGCCCGTAGGTGGGAGCCAACCAGTGCGCAGTAAGGCCTCAAGCTGCCGTGACGTCATGTTAGTGGCCCAAACATCTGGCTCAATTTTTAGTACCAAAAATGGGTGATTCTTTTTTGGCCAAAAGTATTGTGCACCCTGCCATAGGCGCTTGATACTTCTGACGAGCACTGTACAAAGGATGGATAGGATACGAAGTAATGTGATTCGTAAAAGAGGTGGAGTAAGGAAGTCGGTGGACACCAGACTGGAAGAGAGTGTACTGAGACGGTATGGTCATGTGGAGAGAATGGATAACAATAGTGTGGTGAAAAAGGTATATCTGAGTGAATTTGAAGAAGGGAGGACGCAAGGTAGGCCAAGGAGAAGGTGGAGAGATATGGCAGATGAGTGTATGAGGAAGAGAGGTTTGGAAGTCGGTGAGGCTAAGGAATTGACAAGAGATCGAGCTGGCTGGATGAATGTTTTGAAAAGTGTATGATCAGGGATTTGGCACCCCTTTTTAACGTGGCAGCGTCCGGATTGACTCAATCGGATATGTTTCTGTGAAGCTACAGAACGTGGTGAATGTTTTTGGCGTATCCGATAGAGCCAGGATTCCGGGGGCTTGAATGATGAGTGAATGGAAGTGTGGCCCATTGGATTGGGCAAATTTGGGCTGTCTGGACATCGCTACTCCTGACCCTGCCTTAGGAGGAAAGGAGGCCCTGATGATGATGATGATGACGACGACACAGAATCCACATTATGTTGAGCATGGTCCCCTGATGTCCAAAATATAGCATTTTCAGCCAGTATGTGACCTCATTTTCATAGCACGAGGCACCAGTCTCTTACAGACTTCCTTGACCTCCCTCTCCTCTCCACTACATTTGCTCCATACATCTCTTGCTGGCTAGCTCATTATGTTTTTGGGACAGACTTTTCAAACTGGAGGGGTTAGCTATGACCTTCATTACACAAGTCTAATCTTGTGGCAGTTGTGGGTGGGGGGGGGGAGTAAAAGATTGTTATTATGCACGATACTTTTGCTAGTATTAGCACTCTTTTGTCACCAGCTGTTTCTCTGTCTACTTCACATAGATTACCCTTTCCAAATATGAGAGGAAATGAAAGTACGTAGAATAATTTAGTTAATGTTTTCTACCATGAATTGAATATGGAAACGTGAATAAATTATGAAAATATCACTGTGATGAGGTGGTTTACTACTCTAGCCTGTATTTTTGCATGTGATCAGTAAATAAAATAGTCTAGTGGGAGCGAGAATATAAGCCACATCATCAGATTATAAGGTTTGAATAATCCAGGATCCTGTTTATACACAAGCACTAATTGTGAAACCCTCTCCTATAGCATTGCTGCCGGTTGCTGGACGCTCCACTATGCTAAGCGACTGATTGAGACAAAGTTGGTCCATCGATTCTCTCATGCCACCATGCCTGTCTTCAACCTCTTCAAAAACTGTTCATACTACTGGGGCTTTGCCACCTATGTTGCCTACCACATCAACCACCCGCTCTTCACCCCACCACCACCGCTGCAAACTTACATTGCTCTTGGTGTCTTTTTGGTGAGGCCCTTTGTGTTTTGCCTAAGTATTATGACTACTTTTAAAAATGAAGGTGTTGTTGACTTTTCATTAGATTCTCTGCTTCTCCTCATGTAGTCTAATCCCTTCAGATTGGGGATATCCTTTTTAAATTATTGTTGCTTACTCCAGGTACTTTAGCTTTGTTTAGCTTTGCTGAAACAGTTGGGGGCAGTCTTCATTAACCCCTTCAGCCTAATGATGTCTTATTATTATTATACTCTGTTTTGTGGTTAATGTCACCTTGTAATGATATTCTATTGATAAGGATGAGAATGACAGGTTTGGGTTCAGCTGGTTAGTCATAGAGTATTTGTGATGGGGGAGTTCAATACACTGAGGTGGTTTGGACATGTGGAGAGGATGGAGAATGAAAGACTGACTAAGAGGGTGTATGTAGGTGAGGTGGAGGGGGGGAGAGGGAGGGGTAGACCGAGGATGAGGTGGAGGGATGGAGTTGAGAGGTATATGAGGGAGGGGGGGTTGAGTTGGGGGGAGGGGAGTCAAATGGTGGGTGACAGAGTGACTTGGAGGCGTTTTGTCTGCGGCCACCCTTTGCGGGATTATGGCGTCGGGCTATAGATAGATAGATAGATAGAGTTCAAACTGGCCCTGTGAAAAATGTAACCAGTAGTTATGCAGTACCAGGATAGAACAGTAATGAATGGAAACTTAAGGTATGTGTCAGGTCTCAGAAAAGGCGGTTATGTTAGTAATTCATGGATGGAGGTGGGTGGTTTTCATTGCCCCAGGGAGGTATTACCGTGCAAGTGGTGTGAGTCCAAATCTGGTCACTGGCCTTGCACAGTATGCCTAGCTGGGGCTAGACCGAGTAGGCTGTAGCACCAGCTGATCTGGATGGAACTCTGAGGAGGATGTAAAGCCGGTGATACAGGGAGCTGGAGTTCCCATTTCACTAGCCTTCAGGATTAGCTCTTGACCATCCTTCCCTTGCTGACCTTTTTCAGTGTGTCACCAACTGGGAGAGTAGACCAGCATACTCTCCCAAATGCATTTCTTTGCATATACACCACACTAAGTGTACTTTATACACCATATAATGTATCCATCTATGACATAAGGATGGGTATCAGCAAGGGCATGCAACCAGAAAACTGCACGTGTTACCTTGTGGTGGCAATGAGGAGAGGCGGGGGATGGGCTCAACTGGCCCAGCTTTGGGTGAGGATGGGGCTGGGGCATGGATCTATTCCAGATAGTACAGGTCATTGTGGATTCCAGGCTGTTGCTTCTACCCAGAAGTGAGGGGCTGGAATCTGGGAGTAGTGTCCCAGGAGGCTGCCCTATCGTTTGGTTATAATGGTGGGGCAGTTACGATGCCAATGCATGTTTGGATGGATGTTGCCGTGGCTGCCCTGGCAGGTTGCACTAAAGCCACTGGCAGAGCCACTGGTCATGGCTGGTGTACTGTGGATGCCCATTCCCACGTCTGAGCTTGGAGCTGTGTGAGCAGAGCTTGCGGTTTGTCACCATGCTATATTTACTCAACTGTAACAGAAACTAAGCAAAATTTTAAAAGCAAGTTTGAAGGAGTTAAAACATCCAGAGTTGAGTGGCATCTTTTACTGCTCGATGACATTCCT
This sequence comes from Coenobita brevimanus, assembly GCF_032717465.1. NCBI lineage: Eukaryota > Metazoa > Arthropoda > Malacostraca > Decapoda > Coenobitidae > Coenobita > Coenobita brevimanus. Next base: position 26,073,922 of record NC_137018.1, read on the forward strand.
CATGCTCTTTCCTCTCCTGTTCAATCTGTTGTCTCTCTGTCTTCATTCTTCCCAGTGGAGTTTGAGATGTTTACCCTCTGAGCCACAAGAAACTGCTTATCCTCACAATTTATGATGAGGTTGAAGGCATTCGTGTGTGCAGTGTCAAAGGGACCTTTTATCTGTTCTTGGAATTTCATTCTCTTCTTCTGCTCTCTTTCTGTATTCCAGCTCTTACTCTTCTCCAACTTTCTTCATTCTTTGGATAGAGATTCGATTTTGGGGATATTATTCCGTGGCTTAGATGCCGGAATGCGAGCACTCTCTCAGAATCCCCCAAGTTCCTCAGACAGAACACATGCTGAATCCCTCAGGGTTTGTTTCTCTGTTCGCATCAGTCAGAAAAGTCGTGCTAACAGTTCTCCACAAGAAGGTAACTTACTTCCAAGTAGTCTTTCACTTGGTTGGCCAACAAGCCAAATCTTGGTTTTGCTTCTGCCTTTCATCACTGATATTGACAATTTCACTTCAGTCATAGTAAATAAGTGCTTAATAATAAGTAAAAAGGCAAATCCCTGAACAAAGAAAAAAACATAGGTATTACTAGAATGTAGCCTTCAGTGAAGTAGATGTAAAACAAACACTTTTTTCAAGTAACAAAAAAGATCATTATCACAACAATAATTTTGCTTATTAGGCTCAAACTTTGGATTAATGCGGCACCAGTAAATGCAGGTATCATCCAATTTGGCTAAAATTTGGTGACTCGAGTTTACACCTAAACTCACATATACACTTCTAGCAAACAAAATATTCCATAATTAATTTTCCCCTATTAATAATAAGGACCACCCTATTATACGTGTATATTTGTGTGTGTTTATAGATATATATGTATATCTATCTATCTACCTATCTATCTTATCTATCTATATATATAATATATGTAAATCTATCTATCTATAGCCCGACGCCCTAATCCCGCAAAGGGTGGCCGCAGACAAAACGCCTCCAAGTCGCTCTGTCACCCACCATTTGACTACCCTCCCCCCAACTCACCCGCCCCTCCCTCATATACCTCTCAACTCCATCCCTCCACCTCATCCTCAGTCTACCTCTCCCTCTCCCTCCCTCCACCTCACCAACATACACCCTCTTAGTCAGTCTTTCATTCTCCATTCTCTTCACATGTCCAAACCACCTCAGTGTATTTCTCCTAATCTTCTCAACCACATCCACATCCACCCCACAACGTTCCTTCACTTCTTCATTCGTCAACCTGTCCCTCCACGTCACTCCACATGCTCCTCTCAAGTAACTCATTTCCACTGCTGTCACTCTTGACTTGTTCCCCTCTTGCAAGGTCCATGCCTCGCTTCCATACGTCAGGGTAGGGATCACAATACTATCATGCAGTGACTTCTTAACTTCCATACTCACCTCCCTATTTCTCATCACTACTTTCAGTGTACCAACAACCTTCCTTCCCTGCTGTACCCTTTCACGCACTTCATCCCCCAAAGTTCCATCCTTACTCATCACACTACCCAAGTACTTGAATGCACTCACATTCTCCATATCCTCACCATCCAACCTCACTGCACACTCTGTGACTTCATTCCTCTCAAACACCATAACTTTACTTTTGTTTACATTAACTTTCAGCTTCCTCCTCCTACACACTGTCCCAAATTCATTCACCAAACCTTGCAACTCCCATTCACTCAACAGTACTGTATCATCAGCAAACAGCAACACCGGAAGCTTCCAAATCTCACCCTCATTCATTAGAGCCACCCCCACATCCACCGCCCTACCCTGCACCTCCTTTACAACCCCATCCATGTATATATTAAGCAGCCATGGAGATATCACACAACCCTGTTTCAGTCCCACATTGAGATCAAAGAACTCACTCAGCTCACCATCCACTCGCACCATAACCCTAGCTCCCTCGTACATACTCTTCACAGCACTCAACAATTTTCCTTCCACTCCATATATTCTTAATACCTTCCACATACCTTGCTTCTCAATTCTGTCGTAAGCTTTCTGCAAGTCCATGAAGGCAGCATACACTTTCCTTCCCTTCTCTAGATACTTCTCCACTAAACATCTTAGAACAAATATCTGATCTACACACCCTTTTCCCTTCCTAAATCCCCCTTGTTCTTCTCCAACTAGCTCCTCTGTCATATGCCTAACCCTATCAATGAGTATTCTACCATATATTTTACCAGTCACACTAAGTAGGCAAATACTCCTATGGTTACCACATATTTCTGTCTCTCCTTTTCCTTTGTATAAAGGAACAATTATACCTGATTTCCAGTCCTCTGGAACCCTTCCCTCTTCCCAAGCCAATCTACACAACTTCCATATCCACTCCACAACAATCTCACCCCCATACCTAAGCATTTCACCACACACTCCATCAATTCCTGGGGTCTTTCCCAACTTAGTATTCTTCATCGCTTCCACTACTTCCGCCCTACTGATCTCTTCCTCCCTCCTCTCATCTCTTCTTCTCCCAGCCATTCCCCAACCGCTTATACTCGCACTGCTCTCACTCTCCACATTCAACAAATCCTCAAAGTGTTCCTTCCATCTCCTCAGTTTCTCTTTCTTCTCCACCAACAATCTATTTTTCCTATCTTTCACTCCCCTACTATTTCCCCTTTCACACTGCCTTACTTTCTTTACCTCCTTCCAAAACAATTTCTTACTCTCCCTTCATTTCACACTCAGATTCCTCCCAAACTCCTCATCCACTTTCTTTTTACTCTCCTTCAGCAGTCTCTTAACCTCCCTTCTCCTGCTCACATATACCTCTCTCTTCTCTCTCTCATCTTCTACCCTACCTCTACTCGCAAACCATTCACTATATGCCTTCTTCATTTGTTCCACAGCTCGTTTCACCTCATCATTCCACCATGCTGTCCCTTGCACACCCTTGCATCTCCTCCTCACTCCACAAACCGCCTCACACGCTGCGCCTATCTCTTCCGTGAATATCTTACATACGTCTTCCACCCCTTCCATCTGCTGTAGCTCATACCTTCCCAGTCTTTCTTCCACTATGCTCTTATACTCTGTCATTTTCTCACTATCTTGCAATTTCTCCACTCTTCTCACAGGAGTTGCTTCCTCCTGTTTTCCCCTTCGTCTCCTCAACCATTTCTTTGCAGCTCTACCTTGGCCATCACTAAGTGATGGTCCGAGACTCCATTCCCCCACCCTCTCCACACTCTTGCATCCAACACTTGTCTTCTCATTCGCTCATGTAGTCTATCATTGCCTTTTGTTCAACAAGTTCACCATCCATCCTCCTCATTACTCTCCATGTATACCGGTGGATCATCTTATGCTGAAAGTAGGTGTTGGCTATTGCCAACCCCTTACAAGCACAGATGTCCACCAAAGCACTTCCATTCCCATCTACGTCAGCTGGCACACCCCACTGACCAACCACTCCATCCACTCGTACATTCCCAACTTTGCCATTCATGTCACCAATCAACAGCACTCCCTCGCTTCTCTCAAACTTGTCCATACACGCTTCTACACTCGCCCAAAACTCATCTTTCACTCTTGCCACTCGATCCTCTGTCGGGGCATACACACATACAATCGCCCACGCTTGTATACCTACTTTCATCCTCACCCATACAATCCTTGCACTCACTGTTCCATACTCTCTTATATTTTCCTTCCACTTCTTGCTTATCATCAGACATACTCCCTCTCTTGCCCTCTCATTTTCATTGACTCCCGCACATATACCTAAACCATATTCCCATTCTCTCACCCTTTCACCTTTCCATTTAATTTCAGTCAATCCTAAAATTAAATATTGCGAGGATTCGAACCAGCGCTTATAACTGCGTGAGTACAGCCGCTTACCAATTGGGCCATTTATATGTATATACAGGTATATATATATCTTTCCTTCCATCCTCTTCTCTCATTCTTGCCTTGTCCTTCCGCCTATGGGTGACTTTACGCTCCCTCTTCTGTCTTTCTTTCCTTCATTCTTTCCTCATCCTTTTGCCTGTGGGTAACTCTACACTGAGTGACAAGCCAAGTGGTTTCGTGCTCGATGGTAACCATATAAATTTTGGCGCCTGGTGGTTTGGTGGGTAATAACGGCACTGCAATCGGATTGAGCCGGTGAAGGTTTATATCCAGGGGATGGTTGGGGTTTATTGCTAACGTAATGCCACTCAAGGATGACTGAGGCTGGTCACTCTCATCTTAAATGCTAGGACCAACTTGCCTAGACCTGGGCTCGTATGCTTCTCATGGGGCAACATAGGATTGGATGATGGATGGATGGATGGATATATATATACAGTACCCTCGCGTCCAACACGGTAATATTGTCATGCATGGGTCACGTGTTGGACCAAAAACGTGTTGGACTAACAATAGAGCTTATGGGGAAAAATGAATTATGTCAGCAACCCTAGGAAAAGTCACCCTAAATACCTACCATATACCTATACATATATTGGTACTATTGTAATTATAATAAATGGTACTGTGCTATGAATGATAACTAACCTTTTAGGATAGTGTTGGTGGGCTTGCTGGGAATGGAAGGTGGTATCCAAGGCTGTAGGTAGTCCTACTGGGTCCCCGGAGGATGGCTGCTGGCGTCACTAGCTGGTAATGGCTGTTGCTCCTCCTGAACCTCCCTCATAAATCCTTCGAAATCACACTCAGAATCACTATCTTCGTCCACAGCCATGGAAGGTCCTCCTTCTGCCTGTCCTAGCACTCTGTAATCCTCGGCAAAGGTCATGCTTCACACACTGTTGCCAGAGCCCCATCTCGTGACTGTGGAAAGTGATCGCTGTCGCTGACTCGGTAGAGAATAAGGAGAAGCAACTTTGTTTATAAACTGGTACACACGCCGATGAGAAGGGTTTCAAAACGATTGATGTTTATTCTAAAATATTAATGTGTATTCAGTGTCAGGCTAAATGTTCAATGCTGTAGTACGATACATTCTCCGTCAAGTCGCCTGGGTTTTGGTCACACTGTTTTGCCCATCGTATCCTCGGCAGGAATCCATCCCGATGAATTCCAAATGCCCGTGGTATCGTCAGCAATTTTACCACGTGACCGTTCCGATTTACCATCGTATCCTCGGCAAACCTGGTATGAAGTGCCGTGTGATAGCCTTAGGCTCGCCTTGGGATCTTGTCTTGGTTTTTTATTAACAGGTCACTCATGTTGAGCACGTTTAAGCACACTTGGGTAGTGTGATGAGTAAGGATGGAGGTTTGGAGAGTGAAGTGCTTGAAAGGGTACAGCAGGGAAGAAAAGTGTTGTTGGTTCTTTGAAAGCAGTGATAAGAAAAACAGGGAAGTGAGCATGGAAGTGAAAAGTTACTACTTGACAGTATTGTGATAGCATCTCTAACGTACGGAAGTGAAGCTTGACGTTGTTGGAAGGACACAAGTCAAGAGTGAGAGCAGTGGAAATGAGTTATTTAAGAGGAGCCTGTGGAGTCACATGGAGAGACAGGCTGACGAATGAGGATATAAAGGAGCGTTGTGGTGTTGATGTGGATGTGATAGGTAGTCTTATGAGGAACATACTGAGGTGGTTTGGCCATGTGGAGAGGATGGAGGGTGAAAGACTGACGAAGAGAGTGTATGTGAGTGAGGTGGAGGGGGAAAGAGGGAGGGGGAGGCCGAGGATGAGATGGAGGGATGGGGTGGAGAGGTATATGAGAGAGGGGGTGTGAGTGGGGAGCAGGGGAAGGAAATGGCGGGGGACAGGGCGACTTGGAGGCGATTTGTTTGTGGCCACCCCAAACGGGACTGAGGCGTCTGGCAATAGATAGATAGATAGATGTTGGCTTCATTCATGTCGTAGGCCTTGGCAATGTCAACTTTCCTCTCCCCTTTCTTCTTTCTCTTGATGCTTTCTAGCTTGGTGGCCTGAGGGAGGTGTCGACGCTTCTTGGGGTTCTCAGAAGGCTTCCTAGGCATCGTGAGCGGGGTAAAATGCAGTAACAAGGGCAGAAAATCCAGCAAGAAAAAAGCACCTTCCAATGCGAATTATGTGACTGAGGGGCGGGAGAAATTTAAACAAAACATCGCGTGACAGCAGAAGGGTTTTTAATTGGGCGGCATCATGATCACGTCACGATAGCCGGCGGGGAAGGCTACTTGATCAGAAGTTTTCATTGGCTATCATCATCATGGGAATGTCCAGTATGACCGTGTTGGACCAGGGGTGATCGTGCTAGAGGTGAACTCTGTGGATTTTGCCCACTTCTCGGAGCTCTGTGCGTGTTATGCTAACACACTCTTGTTGCAGTAATTAAATCGTATTAAATAATACTAATTATTTGCTCTCCGTGCTGGACGTGAATCATGCTGGACTAACGTGTGTTGGACGCGAGGGTACTGTATATATATATATATATATATATATATATATACATCAAACTCGCCCCTAACGCGAGGGTTTCGTTCCAACCGTGGCCATTCGGCGCGAAACTACTTAAGTTTTAACTGCTCCTTATTTTGCTCCCTAGACCCCCTAAATGCGTAAGTTTTAACTGCTCCTTATTTTGCTCCCTAGACTCCCTAAATGCTGTTATTTGCCATTGGTAATCAATATGAAGCACTTTAAGTGGTTAAAAGGTTTATTTAAAGTTAAAACTTACAAATACAGTACTGCACAGCAAAACTTCAACACACAAATACGTAAACACAAGGCAACATTCTGATGCCGATTGGTTTCGGGACAATTCGTAGTTGTCAGTTTGCCCTCACAACAGTAACAAGACAATTCGCCATCATTAATGAAGACAGCTATGTGTGATGCTAAAATATAATTCAAAGGCAAAATAAGTATATATATAGAATGACGGGGAATCGTTCAGGGTGCGAATTGCCCTGATGTGGAATCGTCCATGTTTTGATGGGGAATTGTTTGACGGCGAATTGACGACGGAGAATTGTCTCGGAACCCGCCAATCATGGGTAATCATATAAATCAGGTTAACTGGATACAAGGCTTTATTTAACGTTTTACCTTTCTTTAAGTGCTTTAACTTACATACCAGAACAGTAAATATTTAACTTACAAATACAGTATTGTGGAAAAATCAGTGCAGCAAATATTTAACGAACAAATGAAAAAGGCAATATTTCGACGTCTATCAGGTAAACAGGTTATAAGACTTTATTTCTTGCTTTAATGTTATTTAATAGTACTTTAACTTGTAGAGAAACTTACCAGAACAATAATGTACTTACAAATGCAGTACAGTAATCCCGCATTTTTTGCGGATTTTTTGTCTACGGTTTTGCTCTCTCGCGGATTTTCTTAGCATTAATAAGTTCAACAAAAATATCCTTGAATATGCAGAAAAAAAAAAAAAATTGAAATTCCCGCAGCTTCCAATTGTAGCGCGGTAAACTCACGCCACCCTCTGTCCCTTTCCCGTGGCCCCTCTGCCAGTGTTACCATATCTAGCATAATTTTATTCTTTTAGCATAATTTTGATCAAATTTTCGAGTCTGGAATATTTTTAGCATATTAGAGAAGTTTTAGAAAATCATTACTAGCATAATTTAGAATGGAATGGAATATTTTTAGAATAATTTTATAAAAAGCTAAAAATCAGAGAGAGAGAGAGAGAGAGAGAGAGAGAGACGAATAAGGTAAGAAGATGTTTGAATAGGTTGTTACTTTCAGTTTGGGCTTGGTTGGGTTGGATTAGGGTTGCACAGGTTAGGTTAGGTTTTAGGTTAGGTCTGCTCTAGGTCTGGTTAGGTTAGGATAAGTTTGAGCTTTGTACTTTACCCATGAAACCTAGGTTTTTCCGATGGATTTTGGTATGATTCATTCGATTTTCAGCTTCATTTCAGTCGGAAATAACCATTTTCTGTGTTTCCCCCTCCCTATAACCCCCCCCGATTCCCCAAAGATCCCTCATTATTTCAGGGGGATAAATCACATCTCAAAATCTGGTTATTTCCGACGGAAATGATGCTCAAAATCGAACGAATCACATCAAAATCCATCAGAAAAATGTAAGTTTCGTGGGGAAAAGCAGTATGGGTAGATACCTCGATATTTATCCTCTTACTGTATGTAGGTTCATTTTAATATTTTCATAGTAAACAATACATAATTAATATGTTACACGAATATGTATAGAATTTTATCATTTAGCTTCAAGTTAGCATAATTTACTTTTTACTTGGAACAAATATGCTCAATCTAGCACAATTTTTTCATTGCCCTAGCATAATTTCGTTGTCTGGATATGGCAACACTGCTCTCTGCCCCGCATTCTTCAGTCCACGCCTGACTGCCGTAAGTGGCTGTTGTAGCTGTAACCACACTATGATATGAGCCTCTTGCCTCCCACTTGCTTTCCACATGGCCCCAGGACTTAAGCCAGCCTCACCAAAGGCTAATAATACAATTAGTAAGAACTCCAGAGTGACAAAACGATCAAGTTATGACCTTAGCAGAGAAAATTGTGTTACTGGACAAGCTGTAAAACGACCGTGCGAGTGTTTGCTATCACCAGTTAATGCATCTTTTTATTTTGTACTGTTTTGTTAATAAATGTGTAGATAATTGTGTATTACAGTACGGTGTTTACGTTCTTCCTTCATAATTTATGCATGTGCTTTCAATCTTGTAAGAAGGTATTTCGGGATGAGTATGGAGGTTTTGGGACAATTCGTAGTCACAACAAACACAAAACACCTCGCCTTCATTAATGAAGATAGCTATGGGTGACGCTAGAATATAATTCAAAGGCTTACTACAGCGAGGAAGAAACAAGTTAATTATTGACTAAAGGTGCAACTAATAAATAATATCCAGAACCTACGCTACTGAACATAGACTTTGCTGGATCCCCCTGAAATATAAGTTACAAAGTATTGATTACTCACAGTATATTGATGAAAGTATTGATTAGTATATTTATAGAATGGCGGGAATCATTCAGGGTGCGAATTGTTCTGAAGGGGAATCGTCCATGTTTTGATCGGGAGTTGTCTGACGGCGAATTGTCTCGCAATCAGTATGGACATGGACTGTGGGAAGGGCAGCACAGTGGACACAAATGCAAGTTTTCAATTGTTAATAGAGTATTCTACAGACTGACTTTTCGCGGGGGTTACAAGAACGTAACTACCGCGAAATATGCGGGATTACTGTATATATATATATATATATATATATATATATATATATATATATAACAGTAATCCCTCTAATATCCGGACGCCCACTTTCCGGACATCCCCACTAACGGACATAATCGTCCTGGGATCCAATATTCCCAAAATGGTCAGAAAACCTCAAAAAATTCAAAAAAAATCTGACTTTTCCTGCCTGTAATTTGAACTTGGCGGGTGCGGCGGGACAGCTTTGTTTGTGGTGCGTCATTCCTCCGATGTCCGCTAGAGCGGCCCCTGCATCCTCCCCACTTTCCGCCTGTCTCTTTGTGTGTGCACGCTCGTCGTCATGGCTGCCCACGTGCTCGCTTTGTGGTGGTGCCTTACCTGCTGCAGGCTCTCCTGCT